>NC_132838.1:24598573-24901603 GCF_048164855.1 Canis lupus baileyi | reverse complement strand
AGGACCCCAGGACCCCAGGATCCTGACCTGAGCTGAAGACAGACGTTCAACCACTGAGCAACCCAGGTGCCTGGTTTTCTTCTTTCTCCACATTCTCCCCAACACTTGTTGTTTCTTGTGTTTTTTTTTATTTTAGCCATTCCAGCAGGATGTTCTTCATGCCTCCTTTAGCTGTTTATTTATTATGCATAAGTCGCACAAAAT
Source organism: Canis lupus baileyi (assembly GCF_048164855.1). Classification (NCBI taxonomy): domain Eukaryota; kingdom Metazoa; phylum Chordata; class Mammalia; order Carnivora; family Canidae; genus Canis; species Canis lupus. The sequence goes on along the minus strand of NC_132838.1, from coordinate 24,901,399 downwards.
CATTTCTTACACAGTTCCACATGCCTAACACCATATATAGTCCCTGAAATAAAGGCTCTTTTGGGTCAGTGATAGCTTGTAGTGACTCCAAAGTCACTTAAGTCAGTGTTAATCCTGGCTTCAGAGAAAGTGTTCTGGAGCTGATGACCCAATACCCATAAAGCAGAGGTAATTATTATCAAGGGACAGTAGAGGACTTTCCAGAGGAAAAGAACAGCAGACAACATAAGGGGATGTGATATGTTGGCAGTTTTTATTGCAGGGGAGGTTTTAGTAAGGAGTAGTAAGAACAGACACTAGAATGGGGGCATACCACAGCTTCAGTGACAGGGCTTCAGGTTTGGAACTGATATGTGATAGACTAAGCAAGGTGAAAGCCAGAGGGGCAGGCCAAGACAGAAAACCAAAACAGAGTCTCCAGCTGAGCTGGGATGACAGACTTCTTGTTTCTTTAGCCATTTGTTCAAGAGTATTGAATATCTATTAGATATCAACTGTTTTTGGCATTGGAGATACATCAGTGAAAGAAACATGAAAAGCAAACTGCCTTCAGGGACTTTATATTACAGAGATTGAGACAGACATCAAAGAAAGTAAGTAAAAGATATGCTTATCAGAAAGTTATAGGTGTTAAAGAGAAATTGATGAAGTTCACTGATGGTTTTTACAATTATATAATTTTTTAGGAGTGGCAGGAGGCAATATGGTGGGAAAGCAGGGGTCCTCATTTTATCCGGTCCCCTTAATTTAGCTAGAAAACTACCAAACCACCCTTAACACCTATAAATTCAACCTGAGATGTAAGGAAAGAATGGCTGGAACCCTACAAATAGAAAACTAACTACTTTTTGCAAGGTAGGAGTGTGGAGAAGAGAAACATAGGGGATATATCAAAATATAAATGGTGGGAGGAGGGAGCTTTTGTAACAAAGCTGCTGGAAAGAAGATTAAAATCAGGATCTTCAGAAATCTGCTCCAGTGAGAGATGTCTCTGCCTTAAAGATGCTCAGGTGGTGAAGCAGGACACAATCCCAGGTGGACAGTGGGGTCTCGATATTCTTGGAGGCACACAAAGAGCAGGGATGGGGAAATGGGTTGAGGTCAGCAAGCCCAAGAGCAGATGCCCAGCTTTTTTGGCTATAAACCAAGAAGAGTGGCTGGGTTGAGTGACTGATCTCCGTGTTAGGTTCCTATAAAGGACTGAAACACAGCAACCCTCCACTTTCCTCCTGGAGAGGTGGAGCAGGTGCACACTCAATGGGGTGAATGCTTTCCACCCAGGACTCTGTGATGGACAAATGGGGCAACACCCTGCTTCCTCCAGGAGGGCTGGAGCAGGTGTGTACCCAAGAAAATAAAAGCTCTCCTTGCTGGAGCCTTGAAAATTGGACAAATCAGTGTCCCTCCACCTTCCCCTGAGGGAGGATCTGAGCAGGCAGGGAACATAAGGATCTGCAGAGTTTGGCATATGCTGAGATCTTTCAGCTCCAGGGCTAGAGATTGGGGTGCAGCCATTTTTATTTTCACCCTCTAAAGAGGCACAGAAAGCCATCAGTGAACAAAGCAGCACACAGCAAACAGCTTCCACTGATCCCAGCTCCCCAGGCAAGGGGTGGTGCAACTTCACCCAGGCACAGACACCTGGGAATCAGGGCAGCACGGCCCTCCCCCAAGAAGACCACCTGGAAGAACAGGGGAACATCAAGTTTACGGACCAAACAGCACCAGAAAACTCCAGGGATCAGGGGGAAAATAATATAGAACTTGAGCCATTCTTCACTGGAAAAATGACTAGAAGGAGGAATTCACAACAAAATAAAGAACCAGAGGTAATACTCTTTGCTCAGATCTAATGGATATGGGTTTAAGGTAAATGTCAAAGATGAAATTCAGGACAACAGTTATAAAGTTACTAGGTGGGCTTAAAAAAAGCATAAAAGACTCTAGAGAATCTCAGTGCAGAAACGATATCTAATCAGGCTGAGACTAAAAATGCTCTAAGTGAGATACAATCTAAATTGGATGTTCTAACAGAGTAAATGAGGCAGAAGAGAGAATAAGTGACATAGAGGACAAGTTGAAGGAAAGGAAGGACGCTGAGGAAAAGAGAAAAACAACTAATAGCCCTAAGAGTTAAGTGACAGTTTGAAAAAACCCATCCAAACTATTGGAATTCCTGAGGGTGTAGACAGAAAGAAAGGACCAGAAGGTATATTTGAGCAAATCACACTTGAGAACTTCCCTAATCTAGAGAAAGAAATAGGTATTCATATCCAAGAGGTAGAGAAATCTGTCTCAAAAAAAAATCAACACTTTGACATATAATAGTGAAGCTTGAAAATTCCAGAGATAAAGAGAAAATCCTGAAAGCAGCATGACACAACAAACAGAGGAGATATATTAGATTAACAGCAGACCTATCCATAGAAAACTGGCAGGCCAGAAAGGGCCAGTATTATATATTGAGAGTCCTAAATGAGAAAAACATGTAGCCAAGAGTACTTTATCCAGCTGGGCTGAATAGAAGGAGAGATAAAGAACTTTCAGGATAGACAGAAATTGAAAGAATATATGACCACCAAACCAGCTCTGCAAGAAATATTAAGGGGGATCCTGTAAAAGAAAGAGGGAGCCCAAAGAAACAATCCACAAAAACAGGGACTGAATAGGCAATACAAGGACACTAAATTCATATCTTTTCATAGAATATGAATGGGATAAATGATCCTATGAAAAGATGCAGGGTTTCAGACTGGATAAAAGAGCAAGACCCATTTATATGCTGTCAACAAGAGACCCATTTTAGACCCCCGGAAACCTCCAGCCTGGAAATGAAGGGGTGGAGAACCATTTACCATTCAAATGGTCCTCAAAAGAAAGCTGGGGTAGCAATCCTCATATCAGATAAGTTAAAGTTTATCCCAAAGACTGTAGTAAGATGAAGAAGGACACAATATCATATTTCAAGGACTGATCCAAGAAAAAGACATAACAATGATAAATATTTGTGCTCCTAACTTTAGAACAGCGAATTATACCAACAAATTAATAATCAAATTTTTAAAATACATAAATAATAATACACTAATAGTAGGGGACTTCAACACTCCACTCACACCAATGGACCAATCATCCAAGCAGAAGATCAACAAGGAAACAAAGACCTTGAATGACACACTGGACTAGATGGACTCCACAGATATATACAGAACATTCCATCCTAATGCAAAAGAATACATATTCCTCTCAAATGCACATGGAACTTTTTCCAGAATAGACCACATTGTTGAGAATCAGGTCTCAACAATTACCAAAAGACTGGAATTATCTCCTGCATATTTTCAGACCACAATGCTTTGAAACTCACACTCAATCACAAGAGGAAATTTGAAAGGAACTCAAACACTTGGAGTTTAAAGGGCATCCTACTAAAGAATGAATGGGTCAACCAGGAAATTAAAGAATGACTTAAAAGATTCATGGAAAAGAATGAAAATGAAAACACAGGTGTTCAAAACCTTTGGGATACAGCAAAGGCAGTCCTAAGAGGGAGGTACATTGCAATACAAGCCTCTCTGATAAAATAATTCAGAAAAATCTAAAATACACAAGTTAATCTTACACCTAAAGGAGCTGGAGAAAGAGCAGCAAATACAGTGTGCAGCATGCAGGAGAAGAGAAATAATAAAGGTTAGAGCAGCAATCAATGAACTAGAAACCAGAAGAAAAGTAGAGTAGATCAATGAAACTAGGAGCTGGTTCTTTGGAAGAATTAATAAGATAGAAAACTGCTAGCCAGACTTATCAAAAATAAAAGTGAAAGGACCTAAATTAACAAGATAATGAATGAAAGAGGAGCAATTATGACCAATACCAAGGAAATCTAAAGGATTTTAAAAATATTATGAGCAATTATATGTCAACAAATTAGGAAATCTGGAAGAAATGGATGCAATCCTAGAAAACTATCCAAAGAAAAGCAGGAAACAATAGAAAACCTGAAAAGACCAATAACCAGCAAGGAAATCAAAGCAGTCTTCAAAAATCCCCCAAGACACAAAAGTCCAGGGCCAGATGGCTTCCCATGGGAATTCTACCAAACATTTAAAGAAGAAGTAATACTTATTTTACTCAACCTGTTTCAAAAGATAGAAATAGGGGGGAAAACTTTCCAATTTGTTTATGAAGCCAGCATTACACTGATCCCAAAACCAGACAAAGACTCCATCAAAAAGGAGAATTACAAACCAATATCCCTGATCAACATGGATCAAAATACCCATGAAGATACTAACCAATAGGATCCAACAGTATATTAAAAGAATTATTCACCACAACCAAGTGGGATTTATTCCTGAGCTGCAAGGTGGTTGAACATTAACAAATTAATCAATGTGTTACATCACTTTAATAAAAAAGGACAAGAACCATATGATCTTCTCCATCGATACAAAGTATTTAATAAAACAGAGCATCCTTTCTTGATTAAAACTCTTCAAAATGTAAAGATAGTGGGAACATACCTCAATAACATAGAAGCCATCTATGAAAAACCCAGACTATCATTCTCAATGGGGAAATACTGGGAGCCTTTCCCCTAAGATCAGGAACAAGACAGGGATGTCCACTCTCACCACTGCTATTCAACATAGTCCTAGAAGTCCCAGCCTCAGCAATCAGACAACAAAAAGACATTAAAGGCATTCAAATTGGCAAAGAAGAAGTCAAACTCTCCCTCTTCACCGATGACATGATACTCTACATAGAAAACCCAAAAGCCTCCACCCCAAGATTGCTAGAACTCATACAGCAATTTGGTTGTGTGGCAGGATACAAAATCAATGCCCAGAAATCAATGGCATTTCTATACACTAACAATGAGACTGAAGAAAGAGAAATTAAGGAGTCAATCCCATTTACAATTGCACCCAAAAGCATAAGATACCTAGGAATAAACCTAACCAAAAAGGTAAAGGATATTTAGTCTAAAACTACAGAAGCATATGGAAGAAATTAAGGAAGATAAGATGGAAAAACATTCCATGCTCATGGATAGGAAGAATAAATATTGTGAAAAATGTCCATGATACCCAGAGCAATCTACACATTCAGTGCAATCCCTACCAAATACCATGAACATTTTTCAGAGAGTTAGAACAAATAATGCTAACATTTGTATGGAACCAGAAAAGACCCCAAAGAGCCAGAGGAATGTTGAAAAAGGAAATCTAAGCTTGGGACATCACAATGCCTGAATTTCAAGCTGTATTACAAGCTTTGATCATCAAGGCAGCATGGTTCTGGCAAAAAAAAAAAAGACACACAGATTAAAAGAACAGAATAGAGAAACCAGAAATGGAACCTCAACTCTATGGTCAACTAATCTATGACAAAGCAGGTAAGAATGTTTAATGTAAAAAAAAGATAACTTCTTTAAAAAAATGGTGTTTGGAAAATTGGACATGCAAATACAAAAGAATGTAACTAGATTATTGTCTTATACCATAAACAAATATTAACTCAAAATGGATGAAAGGCCTAAATATGAGAAAGGAATCCATCAAAATCCTAGAGGAGAACACAGGCAGCAACCTTTCTGACCTTAGCCACAGCAACTTCTTGCAGAGTACATCCCTAAAGGCAAGGGAAACAAAAGCAAAAATGAACTATTGGGGCTTCATTGAGATAAAAAACCTTCAGCACAGCAAGGGGAACAGTCAACAGTACTAAAAGGCATCCTATGAAATGGGAGAAGTTACTTGTAAATGATAGATAAAGGGTTAATATCCAAAATTATTAAAAACTTATCAAATTGAGGAAGACACAAAGAGATGGAAAAATATTCCATGCTCATGGATTGGAAGATGTCAATGCCACCCAGGGCAATGTACATGTTTAATGCAATCCCTGTCAAAATACCATGGACTGTCTTTAGAGAGTTGGAACAAGTCATCTTAAGATTTGTGTGGAATCAGAAAAGACCCCGAATAGCCAGGGGAATATTGAAAAAGAAAACCAGAGCCGGGGGCATCACAATGCCACATTTAAAGTTGTACTACAAAGCTGTGATCACCAAGTGTGGTACTGGCTCAAAAACAGACACATAGGTCAATGGAACAGAATAGAGAACCCAGAAATGGCCCCTCAACTCTATGGTCTACTAATATTCAACAAAGCAGGAAAGACTATCCACTGGAAAAAGGACAGTCTCTTCAATAAATGGTGCTGGGAAAATTGGACAGCCACGTGCAGAAGAATGAAACTAGACCATTCTCTTGCACCAGACACCATGATAAACTCAAAATGGATGAAAGATCTAAATGTGAGACAAGAATCCATCAAAATCCTAGAGCAGAACACAGGCAACACCCTTTTTAAACTTGGCCACAGCAGGGATCCCTGGGTGGCGCAGCGGTTTGGCGCCTGCCTTTGGCCCAGGGCGCGATCCTGGAGACCCGGGATCGAATCCCACATCAGGCTCCCGGCGCATGGAGCCTGCTTCTCCCTCTGCCTATGTCTCTGCCTCTCTCTCTCTCTCTCTGTGACTATCATAAATAAATAAAAATTAAAAAAAAAAACCTTAAAAAAAAAAAAAAAAACTTGGCCACAGCAACTTCTTGCAAGATACATCCATGAAGGCAAGGGAAACAAAAGGAAAAATGAACTATTGGGACTTAAAGATAAAAAGCTTCTGTACAGCAAAAGAAACAGTCAACAAAACTACGAGACACCCTACAGATGGGAGAAGATATTTGCAAATGATGTATCAGATAAAGGGCTAGTATCCAAGATCTATAAAGAACTTATCAAAATCAACAGCAAAGAAACAAACAATCCAATCATGACATGGACAAAAGGCATGAACAGAAATTTCACCAAAGAAGAGATATGGCCAACAAGCACATGAGAAAATGCTCTGCAACACTGGCCTTCAGGGAAACACAAATCAAAACCGCAATGAGATCCCACCTCACACCAGTGAGAATGGGGAACGTTGACAAGGCAGGAAACCACAAATGTTGGAGAGGATGTGGAGCAAGGGGAACCCTCTTACACTGTTGGTGGGAATGTGAACTGGTGCAGCCACTCTGGAAAACTGTTTTTCCTCAAAAAGTTAAAAATAGAGCTGCCCTATGACCCAGCAATTGCACTGCTGGGGATTTACCCCAAAGATACAGATGCAATGAAACGCCGGGACACCTGCACCCCGATGTTTATAGCAGCAATGTCCACAATAGCCACACTGTGAGGGGAGCCTCGGTGTCCATCAATGAATGGATAAAGAAGCTGCGGTATGTATACAATGGAATATTAATCAGGCATTAGAAACGACGAATACCCACCATTTGCTTCAACGTGGAGGGAACTGGAGGGCACTATGCTGAGTGAAGTAAGTCAATTGGAGAAGGACAATCATTATATGGTCTCATTCATTTGGGGAATATAAAAAATAGTGGAAAGTATCATAGGGGAAAGGAGAAAAAATGAGTGGGAAATATCAGTGAGGGTGACAAACCATGAGAGACTCCTAACTCTGGGAAACGAACAGGGGTGGTGGAAAGGGAGGTGGGCGGGGGGTTGGGGTGACTGGGTGACAGGCACTTGACAGGATGAGCACTGGGTGTTATGCTATATGTTGGCAAATCGAACTCCAATTAAAAATATACAAAAAGAAAAAAGAAAAAGCAAGAGCCATCTATATGCTGCCTATAAAAGACTCATTTCAGACTTAAAGAAACATGCAGATTGAAAATGAAAGGAAGAAGCATTTATTATGCAAATGGAAGCAAAAAGAAAGCCAGGGTAGCAACACTTATATAGAATAAACAGACTATAAAACAAAGACTGTAACAAGAGACAAAGAAGGACACTATACAAACATAAAGGGGATAATCCAACAAGAAGATATAACAGTTATAATCTATATGCACCCACCATGGGAGAACGCAAATACATTAAACAACTGATAAATATGCAAAATGTAATCAACACTAACACAATAAAAATAAGGGACTTTAACTCCCACTTAGAGCAATGGACAGATCATCCAAACAGAAAATGAACAGTTACTTTGAATGACACACTGGACCAGATGGATCTATAGATATATTTAGAACATTCCATCTTAAAACAACAGAATACTTTGCAAGCACACAAGAAATATTCTCCGGAATAGATTACATATTAGACCACAAAACAAGTCTTAAATTCAAAAAGACTGAAGTCACTCATATGTGGAATATAAGAAATAGTGAAAGGGATTATAAGGGAAAGGAGGGGAACTGACTGGGAAAAACTAGAGAGGAAGACAAACCATGAGAGACTCCTAACTCTGGGAAATGAACAAAGGGTTGTGAAAGGGGAGGGAGATGGGGGATGGGATAACTGGGTGATGGGCACTGAGGAGACCACTTGATGGGATGAGGTGTTACACTATACGTTGGCAAACTGAATTTAAATTTTTAAAAAAGACTGAAGTTGCACAATGCACCTTTTCTGACCACAGTGCTATGAAACTAGAAATCAAACATAAGAAACTATCTGCAAAAAAGTACACAGAAGTTAAATAACATGATACTAAGCAATGAATAGGTCAACCAAGAAATCAAAGAGGAAATAAAAAAATACATGAACCAATGAAAATGAAAATACAACAGTCCAAAAAATTTGGGATGCAGCAAAAGCTGTTCTAAGGAGGAACTTTATAACAACACACACCTATCTCAAGAAGCAAGAAAAATCTCAAACCACCTAACCTTACAAATTAAGGAGCTAGAAAAAGAACAACAAACAAAACCCAAGACCAGTAGAAGGAAGGAAATAATAGAGTAGAAATAAATGAAATAGAAACTAAAAAAAAAAAAAAAAAAAAAACAACAACAACAATAGAACAGATCAATGAAACCAGAAGCTGGTTCTTTGAAAAGATCAACAAAACTGAAAAATCTTTAGCAGTACTCATTTAAAAGAGAGAGGACTCAAAACCAGGAATAAAAAAAAAGAGAAATAAAATCTGGTACCAAAGAAATACAAAGGATTATAAGAGAATATTATGAAAAATTACATCCCAACCAATTGAGACAACCTAAAAGAAATGGAAAAATTCATAGTAACATAACCTTCCAAAAGCGAATCAGAAAAAAATAGGAAAACTGCATAGACTGATTACCAGCAAAAAAATTGAATCTGTAATCAAAAAACACCCAACCAAAGTCTAGGACCAGACAGTTTCACAGGTAAATTATACCAAACATTTAAAGAAGAGTTAGTATCTATTCTTCTCAAACTATTTCAAAAACTAAAATAGGAAAGAAAGCTTCCAAACTCATTCTATCATTACCCTGACACCAAAATCAGATAAAAACACTACAAAAAAAGAACTACTGGCCAATATGTCTGATGAACAGAGATGCAAAAATCCTCAACAAAATATGAGCAAACCAAATCCAACAATACATTTTTAAAAAGCCACTCAACACGATCTAGTGGGGTTTATTCCTGGGAAGCAAGAGTGGGTTGAAAATCACAAATCAAACAACACGAAACATCACATTAACAAGATAAAGGATAGAAACCATATAGCACTTCAATACATGCAGAAAAAGCATTCGACAAAGTACAGCATCCATTCATGGTAAAAAACCCTCCACAAAGTAAGTTTAGAGGGAACCTACCTCGACATAATAAAGGCCATATATGAAAAGCCCACAGCAAACATCATATTCAATGGGGGAAAACTAATAAGAGCTCTCCCCCAAGTTCAGGAACAAGACAAGTCCTATTCACTGCAATCAGACAACAAAAAGAAATAAAAGGAATCCAAATTGGTAAGGAAGAAGTAAAACTTTTACTATTTGCAGATGACTGGATACCATATATAGACTATCCTAAAGATTCTACAAAAATTTTAAAAACCTACAGAATTGATAAATAAGACTACAGAATACAAAATCAATATACAGAAATCCACTGCATATCTATACACTAATAATGAAGTAGCACAAAGAAAAATTAAAAATCCCACTTACAATTGCACCAAAAATAGTAAAATACCAGGGAATAACTTAGCCAAGGAGGTGAATGACTTGTACTCTGAAAACTGTAAGACACTATTGAAGACAACACAAGCAAATAGAAAGATAATCATGCTCATGTACTGGAAGAACAAATCGTTACTATGTGCATATGAGCAAAAGTAATGTATAGATTTAATGCCATCCCTATCAAAATCAAAATACCAACAATATTTTTCACAGAGGTAAGGACAAACAATCCTAAAATTTGTAAGGAACCACAAAAGTCCCCAATAGCGAAAGCAATCTTGAAAAAGAATAACAAAACCAGAGATATCACAACCATATTTCAAGATGTACAACAAAGCTGTAGTGATCAAAATAATATGGTACTGGCACAAAAATAGATCAAGAGAACATAATTGAAAGCCCAGAAACAAACCCATAATTATATGGTCGATTAATCTTCAACATACGAGCTAAGAATAATAAAAATCTTTTAAAAAGTTTTAAAAATGTAAAAAAAATAAAATAAAATGTTGCCATTTGGAACAACATCGATGGAGCTAGAAACTATTATGCTAAGTGAAATAAGGCAGTCAAAGACAGAACTACCATATGATTCAACTTCTATGTGAAACTTAAAAAGCAAAACAAACAAGCTAAGAGGGAAAAAAAAAAAAACAAAACAAAAAAAACAAAGAGAAAGGGTGACAAATTGAGAAACAGACTTTTAACTACAGGGAACAGACTGATGGTTACCAGAGGGAAGGGTGGTGGAAATGGGTGAAAGAGGTGATAAACTTCACCTGATAAACACGGAGTAAGGTACAAAACTGATGAATCAGTCTATTGCGCACCTGAAACTAATATAACACTGGACGTTAACTATACTGGAATTAAATTTTTTTAAATGATTGATAAAACATGAGTCAAGGGTTCATGTAATTTTAATATCTGTAATGAAAAAACTATAATTTCAGTCTATAAATCATTACGGGCCTTCTAATACAAACTAATCTTCTTCGAGAGCATAGCACAGAAAAAAATACTGGCACATGGCAAAAGTTAGAATAAATGTGGCATCAAAGATCAGTGGGAAAACTGTAGGTTCTTCAGAAAATAGTGTGCAATGGGTAACTATCCAAAACAGACAGATAAGCCTGTCACAGGAGAATTAAAAATATATTCTTGGTGAATTAATGATTAAGCATAAAATGAAACTTCAAAGAAAGAAAGCAACTAAGCAACTAAGGGAAAAAATATATAGCAAGTTGAATACCAATAGATACGAATAAAAATTATTCAACTCCCATCAAAACCAAATAATAAACAAAACCTAGCAGTGGTTTTTAATGTTCTAACACCCAGCCGAGCAAAGCCAGGATAAAACCAGAACTCAATCTCTAGGAACAGTAATGTAACTTGTCACTGCCTTTTCAAGAAGATAATTTTGCAGTCGGCATTAAGAGCCTTAAAAATGCTCATAATTGGGCAGCCCAGGTGGCTCAGCTGTTTAGTGCCTGCCTTCGGTCCAGGGTGTGATCCTGGAGACCTGGGATCGAGTCCCACGTCGGGCTCCCTGCATGGAGCCTGCTTCTCCCTCTGCCTGTGTCTCTGCCTCTCTCTCTCTCTCTCTCTCTCTCTCTCTCTCATAAATAAAATATTTTTTAAAAATTTAAAAAAAGAAAATTTCCCAAAAAAATGCTCATAATTTTTACTTAGGTATTTCACCTCTAATAACCTAGCCTACTAAAACAAAGAGCTGTATGAATTCACTGTTTCCTTATTCACAATTCCATAATCCAAACATAACTCCAAATTTTGGCAGCAAAACCCATCCTGAATTTATAATTTTTATTTATCCCACTCAGCTCATCAGCCTGGCCTTCAAAGCTGTAACTAATTTGGTCCCCCCTACTTTCTGAGTTTATTTCCCAAAATAGCCTCCCACAGGTGCTGTAAACATGCCCCACAAAACCACAAGAGTTTGGCTATCCTCCAATCATGGCCTCAAATGCCTCCACCCCAGAGCCTTTACAGAAGTCCTGAAATACACTTCTCTTCCTAAATATATGTTAAGGCCTATCATGGGTCTTTCCAAGAAAAAAGGAAAAATTGCATCCCCTTTTAATAAAGCTTCACAGATATCTTCTGCAATCAAAACTAACTTGTCACCCTCCTATGATTCCTGCACAATGTGCACTGTGGAGATACACCTGATGTAGTCAGAGGCTTAGCTGTGCATCTCTTTTCTTACTTGGCAGAACTTTCAGAGGCTAAGTATTTCACTGTTCCCCCCAATATTTTTTATTAGAGTTCAATTTGCCAACATATAGAATAACACCCAGTGCTCATCCCGTCAAGTGCCCCCTCAGTGCCCGTCACCCAGTCACCCCCACCCCCCACCCACCTCCCTTTCCACCACCCCTAGTTCGTTTCCCAGAGTTAGGAATCTCTCACGTTCTGTCTCCCTTTCTGATATTTCCCACTCATTTCTTCTCCCCTCCCCTCTATTCCCTTTCACTATTTTTTATATTCCTCAAATGAATGAGACCGTATAATGTTTGTCCTTCTCCAATTGACTTATTTCACTCAGCATAATACCCTCCAGTTCCATCCACGTTGAAGCAAATGGTGGGTATTTGTCGTTTCTGATGGCTGAGGAATATTCCATTGTATACATAGACCACATCTTCTTTATCCATTCGTCTTTCGATGGACACCGAGGCTCCTTCCACAGTTTGGCTATTGTGGACGTTGCTGCTGTGAACATCGGAGTGCAGGTGTCCCGGCGTTTCACTACATCTGTATCTTTGGGGTAAATCCCCAGCAGTGCAATTGCTGGGTCGTAGGGCAGGTCTATTTTTAACTCTTTGAGGAACCTCCACACAGTTTTCCAGAGTGGCTGCACCAGTTCACATTCCCACCAACAGTGCAAGAGGGTTCACACTTCTCACATCCTCTCCAAATTTGATGTTTCCTGTCTTGTTAATGTTCCCCATTCTCACTGGTGTGAGGTTGGTATCTCATTGTGGTTCTGATTTGTATTTCCCTGATGGCCAGTGATGCAGGGCATGTTCTCGTGTGCGTGTTGGCCATGTCTATGTCTTCCTCTGTGAGATTTCTCTTCATGCCTTTTGCCCATTTCATGATTGGGTTGTTTGTTTCTTTGCTGTTGAGTTTAATAAGTTCTTTATAGATCTTGGAAACTAGCCCTTTATCTGATACATCATTTGCAAATATCTTCTCCCATTCTGTAGGGTGTATTTTAGTTTTGTTGACTGTTTCTTTTGCTGTGCAGAAGCTTCTTATCATATTGTGTGCACAAGCTCAAAAAACCTAGTTCAAAAGTGAACATTAGTATACTAATACCCAACTGAATTTGAACCATACAAGGCTCAGGGTAGGAAGTGAAGGGAACAGCCAAGTTGGACCCTGCAACCAACATTGGCATTGCTGAGTTTTCTGCTCCTCAGCCCAGGGACCACATAACTCTAAGGGCACATAGCAGTTCGTTAAGGGCATTCAAGGCCCAGAATAAAATTGAACATTGCCTTCTATGTGTCAACTTTATTTCACAATCATATTAAATACATATCAGACATCGCCATCTTTAAAGTTAGATTGCAAAATACACAATTTTTAAGATAAAAACATGGACTCTCCATATAATTGCATTCTTGTGACATTACCTAAAAATGGAAAAGCTTTTAAAAATTTAATTAATTAAATTAAAAATAGTTTATTCTTACACTCCCCCCCCCCCCCCCCCACACACACACACACGTCAAATGCAGTAGTAGCTCCCTCTGGTCAATGTTTTCTAGCATATTTCTTTCCCTCTTGCTCTTACTTTGTCATCTCCCTTTTATCAAGTATTTCGTGTTTCTTTACTCGTTTTGCTGCTTTCCAGGGTTATGGTCCCTCTCTTACTTTCAATGACTTCCAACACTTTTTGGATGTCAATTCTTCAACCACCCTAAAAAAAAAAAAATTTCCTACCATGAAGAAAAGTTATGTTCTCTCCCTTGAGAAACCATATCTTCTAAATGTTCCAGAAATCATGCTTTCTGACTCCATTTCAATTTGACCTGAACTTCCTTTAAAAGGTACCTCTCAAATTTGAATGTTTGTTAATAGTTACATACAAAGAGCAAGTGTATAGAGCAGGGGTCGACAAACATTTTCTGTAAAGAGTCAGCTAGCAAAATATTTCAAGCTTTGTCAGCCTTACAGTCTCTGTCCCAAATTCTCAAATCAGCTATGGTAGCACAAAGCAGCCCTAAACAATACAGAAACAAATGGGCATGGCTGTGATCCAACAAAACTTTACAGAAATGGGCAGACTGGATTTGGACAGATTGCCAACCTGTAGCACAGAGAAATAACTCTCTAGGCGTTTTTGTGTATAAAATATAAATATAAGACTCCAGGCTTGAAATCGCTGTTAACGGTTTATGTTGGGACACGAACTACTGCTCTGCTAGAGCATCTTTTCCTTTGAGGAGCCCATCTCTTTTTACATCATGTGGGCCTGGTGGGGTTGTCACCTGCACTCCTATACACACACACACACACTCACACACACACACATACACACACACACAGAAGCAGAGATAAGTCCAGGCTCAACAAACAGAGTATTTTATCCCAACCTACCCCTTGGCGCAGTGACTTACATCGGAAAGAACATATGACCCTAGTGAGCTCATTAAAGTTGCCATCTTTTTCTTTTTTTGTTTTTAATTTATTCTCAAAGAAGATCACAGTCTTCTCTTTTTGATCACGAATGTTAAGAATGTAGGCTTGGGTTGCCCGCAAATGAAGACAGCCTCTTGATCATTCGATCAATTACTGATTGCCAACTAGATGCCGGGCACTCAGGATACAATAAACGAAACAAAAAGAAACCCTTTCCCTCCCAGAGCCATTATTCTAGAGGCAGCCAGCAAGGGGTGAAGTAGAGCAAAGGTGGAGAAGTCCTGGTGATACATGAAGCCCTGGACCAGGACTACTCACGTCCTGGTTACTTGAAGCAGTAACATGGATTTCTGCTATTTAAAGTACAAGACTTCTAACTAATATTAACACTATTTAACTCTTGCACATGTGAAATAAGAACTTGCACTCTCCCGATAACACTCCAGAAATTGATAACATATGAAAGATTACCTTGTTCTCATTATTTATCCATGATTGTAAACAAACGGTGAGGTTGTTTGAGAAGACAAAAATAATTGAGACCAAATTATTTTATCAACTAAATATGCAATAATCCCTAAAATAGCAAATTAATGAACTAAACATATTTTCCATTATGTAGAATAGAGCACTTTTAAATGATGGTATAGGAACTTATGACTGGTCAGTTAAATTGTCAGGGTGGGGAAGTATGAAAAAGTATACACATGACAAAAAAAAAAACTTGACTATGAACCTAATCAAGACTTTTTTTAAAAAATGAAGATTTTATTTATTTATTCAGGAGAGACACACACAGAGAGAGAGAGAGAGAGAGGCAGAGACCCAGGCAGAGGGAGAAGCAGGCTCCACGTAGAGAGCCCGATGTGGGACTTGATCCCAGGATCCCGGGATCACGCCCTGGACTGAAGGCTGCGCTAAACTGCTGGGCCACCCGGGCTGCCCCCTAATCAAGACTTGAAAGCTAACTTTAAAGTCACTCCTCACTCTCCCCTTCCCCTGGCAATGGCAACCACTGATCTACTATCTCTATGGATTTGCTGATTTGTGGTCTACAGATGTCTGTGGATGAAAAGAATCTTACAACACGTGACCTCTTGTATCTGTCTTCCTTCTCAAAATTCATCCACATTATAGTACATATCAATACTTCACTCCTTTTCATGGCTCAGTAATACTCCACCATGGACACACTATATATTGTTCATCCATTCATCAGTTGATGGAGATTTGAGTTGTTTCCACTCTTTTGCTATGTGATTACTGCTGCTATGAATATTCACGTACAAGGTTTTGGGTGGACATATGTTTTCATTTCTCCTGGGTATGCACCTAGGACTGGAACTGCCGGCTCATACACTAGTGCTACATTTAACGTTTTGAGAAAAGTCAAACTACTTTCACAGCAACTACATCATTTTACATGCCCGCCAGCACCGGATGAGAGTTTTAATTTCTCCATATCCTCATCAACACTTGCTATTTTCCAACTTTTTGAGTATAGCTATTATAGTAGGTGCAAAGTAATTATCGCATGGTTTTGATGTGTACTCCCCTGATGAATAAAGATGGCAAACATCATTTCATGTGTTTCTTGGTCATTTTACAACTCCTTTAGACAAATGTCTATTGAAATCCTTTGCCCATTTTACAGTAATGATTTTCAGTTCTTTGTTTTACTGAATTGCAAGACATGTATTCTGGATGCCAGTCCCTTACCATGTATGTGCTTTGCAAACATGCTCTTCCATCTTTGTGTTGCCTCTTCACTGTCTGGCACAAAAGTTTTCAATTTCAATGAAGTCCAATTTACCAACTTTTTCTTTTATTGCTTCTAAGTGTGAGGAGTTAATACCATTCTTAATATTTTCATACATATTTGACACTTTTCATCAAGAGAAATAAAAACATCCATTAAGCTTTATAACATATACATATGAGGAACTTCACTCATCAATCCTATAATCCTATAATATGTATGGGTTTAAGTACTGAACCACACAGTTTGAAATGACATGCTATCTTCACTACATAAAAATACAATACATAGTTTAAAATACCTAGCTTTAATTTCTCTGACAAAGAGAATATAGAGTACTTAGAAGCAATCAGAAAGCACAGGTGTAAGTCATTTTTTATAATTTCCCCTCATTTTTGTAGTTTCTTTTTTCTTTAATATATTTTTATTTATTTATTCATGAAAGACTCAGAGAAAGAGAGGCAGAGACAGAGGCAGAAAAGTAGGCTCCTCATAGGCAGCCCGATGTGGGATTCGATCCGGAGACTCCAGGGTCACGCCCTGAGCCCAAAGCCAACACTCAACCACTGAGCCACCCAGCAGTCCCTATTTTAATAGTTTCTTGGCCAGATCCAATTTGATAGCAATTGTTCAAATGACTCCAAAGTGTCCAACTTGGTTTTCTTAGAAACAAGAATATCTTTTAGAATTTATAATTCACTAATTTATATAAAAATAAATTTAGGAACAAAAATGACTGGTAGTAATATAAGCTGATTGGTGGAGGAGGATGTGAAAGGTATGTCTGGAACGTAATGTGTGCTGTGGCCACCTGACAGCATGGTTTCCAAAGGAAAGCAGCTTTCAGCTTAATCAGTGAAGACAGTTAGAAGATAACCCAAGAGACGTTTTCCTGTTAAAAATATTAACAGGTAATTGCCAAACCATATTTTCAGTTTACCATATTGTAGCTCAAGATAAAAACCTAAAATAGACAAATGAGAAAGGAAATGGAAATATATACATTAGTAGGTAATTTCTAAAAGTTCAGTACCTGCACTTGTTCCAGTGGTGAAATCCTATCAAAAGGATCTTGGCTCTGCAAGGGTTTTGTAGCTGCAGCTTGCTCCTCTCCTGTTCTTGTTGTATCACTTTGCAAAGAAGACGCTCCAAGTCAATTGGAGAAGGACAAACAGTGTATGTTCTCATTCATTTGGGGAATATAAATAATAGTGAAAGGGAATAGAGGGGAAGGGAGAAGAAATGGGTAGGAAATATCAGAAAGGGAGACAGAACATGGAAGTCTCCTAACTCTGGGAAACGAACTAGGAGTGGTGGAAGGGGAGGGCCGGGGGGGTGGGGGTGAATGGGTGACGGGCACTGAGGGGGGCACTTGACGGGATGAGCACTGGGTGTTATTCTGTATGTTGGCAAATTGAACACCAATAAAAAATAAATTTATTATTAAAAAAAAAAAAGACCAGCATCTGACAAATGTTGACTTTCTAGGATTCTTTTTCTTAAGAGATGGAACTTTTCATCAGAAGACAGAATCATGATTAAATGTCAGTTACCTTGGGTAAATCAATAAAACATTAACCAGTTATGTATTTAATCTCCCAAAAAGGGGGGAAAATCAATACAGTGAAAAGAAAAGCATTTAGGGTCAGCCAGAAACTGACACTGGCCCCACTGCCGGGGCCCTGGGAAGTGCACACCATGGGTGCAGAGTACACGGTCTACCAAAACCAAATACATCATCACATTGTTATTTTGCCTCTCAAGTGATAAAAAGGGTTTTTTTCTTTCCCAAATAAGTATCTCTAAATCTATCATATGCGGGAAAAGGCTCCAGCTTTCTGAAAACAAAATAGACTTAAAGGATATGAGGATATTTGCCAAAAAGCTGATTCTCTGAATTACTAAATGCTTCGAAAGTTTTACTTTTTAGTCCCTGCCACTGGCCTTGTCCCCATCTTTGTACCTCTGTTGTTTTAATGTATGGATGACAATGTTTTTCCTTAAAGGCAATGTTCCTCCCAATCTTCTGCAAAAGCTCTTGGGTCTGATGCAGCTCACCGGCCTTCGACCAGCAAGAGGCGGAGTATGGATAAAGCCTAATAGCCCGGAGTCACCTTTGACCCCTCACACTATCTGCCTTAATACCTCAACTCCGTAATCCTTTGACCAACCCAAGTCCCTGTCCACTCCTGCCACCACATCTCACACCCCCTCGCCCTTCTGCTCTCCTCGTCTCTTCCTCACACTAAATCCCATGGCCGATCATCACATCTCACTGCTCTCATCAAACCCCAAGCCTAGTTAAAGCCAACTCTCCCCTCGTACCTTGCCAGCAGCCCTACAGCTGAGTGGAGTTGGAGAAAACATCACAATCACACTAGATCCATGACACGACCTTCGAGGGGGACTCGTGATGCTGACAGGCCACTATTTCCCTCTCCGTTCACTCGCCCACACGCCCATGGCCATCTACACCCCCCACTCCTCCTCTACCCTGAGTGGATGTCACGGCTCCCACTGCACTGAGAGCCCCTGAGCACTGCACAGACACCTTCCCCCGCTTCTTACCGCCACACGCACCACACTCTCTGCCTTCCCACCTGCTAGCACAGAGGAGCTATCCACGCTCCTCCCTTTCCAGTCGTTTCCTTCCACGCACATTAGATCCCAGCTTCTCCTATTTTGGTAAAGGCGTTGCTCCACCAATTCCCTTCTTTTACAGAATCAGATTTCCCTTTTCCAGATCATTCCTATGACCACGTAAACACGCAGTAACTTCTCCCACCACAAAAGACCCACTACATTTGGCAGCAAACTCACCATCTCGAATACTCACCCCCATTCGCCCTCCTGCACTACTGTGCCTCCTCCTTCCACCAAAACCACTTGTCAGGGTTACCAGCGACCTAACTGGAGCTAATTCCAAAGGTCACTTCCTAGACCTCATTTTATTGGACACGTTTGGATCCCTGTCTTTTCTTTTACGTAAATTCTTTCTGTGGCTTCTGAGACACTGTTTTCTTCCTGACCCCAGGCCCTGCAAATCCTTAGTCTCCATGCCCATCCGTCCTCTCCCAACTGAACATGGAAGTGCCCCACCATGAGGCCCCGGTGCTCCTCTCCACCTACCCCACCCTCTGATGATCCACCCTCCTAAGTGGTCGTCCTGCTTCCAGACTTGCCTCCACCTTAGCCAGACCGAACCTTTGAAGCTATAGCCCTCTAATGGTTTCCAACTCTCAAAATCCTTGCTCACCCCAGGTGGCCTCCATCCTGCTGTTTGAACACAAGGAGGCATCTACCTTAGAGAGGCTGCCACCTAAAATCCTCTTCCTCCTAATGTCTAACTGGCTATCAACCTCCTTCAAGTCTTTTTTTTTGAGGGAGAGGGAGAGAAGAAGAAGCCTACAGGCAGGGGTAGCAGCAGGGGAAGAGGGAGAAGCAGGTCCCCTGTGGAGCAGGGAGCCTATGCAGGACTCGATCCCAGGACCTTGGGATCATGACCTGAGCCAAGGCAGAGGCTTAACCGACTAATCCACCCAGGAGTCCTATATGCCTCCTTCAAGTTTGCCCATATTTACACCTCCTCGATGAGGCCCATGCTGACCACTCCCTTCAGCTCACCCAATTATCCTCCTTATCATGTTCTATTTTTTTCTAGCATTTTCCCTTCAAATAGACTATAAAACTGGTACATTTTTAATGTCTTTTTGTTTAATGCCTGTTCTGGTATTTCCCAAGTACTTAGAGAAGCACCTGGCTCACAGTAGACACTCGGTCAAAAATACACATGGAATGAATGAGTATCCAAAGAGTTAACATCTTTAATATATAGAAAGCACTTATATCCAAATGTTACCAAAAAGCAAATTTACAACAAAAATATAAGTAATGAATAAACATTAAAGTATGTTCAATTCCATAAATGCTCCATTATGAATTCAAACAGAAAACTTTAAGAATGTCTGTAACACCACTGTCAAGAGATAACTACCATTTACATTTTGGTTTATAGCCTTCCAGATTTTCTTCTATGCATTTATGCATGTGCAGATATTTTTACTTCTAAAATCAAGGACTAGGGGCAGCCCGGGTGGCTCAGCGGTTTAACGCCGCCTTCAGCCCAGGGCGTGATCCTGGAGACCCGAGATCAAGTCCCGCGTCGGGCTCCCTGCATGGAGCCTGCTTCTCCCTCTGCCTGTGTCTCTGCCTCTCTCTCTCTCTCTCTCTCTTTCTCTCTGTCAGTCTCAAATGGATAAATAAATAAAATATTAAAAAAAATAAAATCAAGGACTAAAAATACCACCAAATGCTAGGAAAGGTCAGAGAAGTAGGCATTCTCAGGTACACCTTCTAGTGGGAGCATAAGGTGGTACAAATCTTCTAAAGAGCAACGTGGTGATTTGTAACAGTCTAAATATTAACTCAGCAATTTTAATCCTAGGAACTTATCTGAATACAGTAATCTGCTAGGTGTGCAAATGTATAAATAAAATTCAGCACATTTATAATAACAAAATTCCAATAATCTAAATGCCTGACATAGTGCAGCCATTAACATGACACATACCTACATTAATTATAATTGAAAAATGAACATGATATACTAATTTTTAAAGCTATAAATATATACAGTTCAATCCTATATTTGCAAAAAAATTAATATGTACATGTATAGGTGCAAACAAAGCCGTCTGGAAGGGGTGCCTGGGTGACTCACTTGCATAAGGTCTAACTTAGGACCCTGGGATCATGACCTGAGCCAGAGATAGAGCCCCACCTCAGGCGTGGTGCTCAGCAGGGCATCTGCTTCTTGTCTCTGCCCCTCCCCTGCTCCTGTTTGTTCTCTCTCAATCTCTCTCTCTCTCAAATAAAATCTTAAAAAGAAAAGAAAGAAAGCAGTCTGGAAGACTATAAATAGATCATCAATGACTATTCTTTTTTTTTTTTAAGATCTTATGTTTAAGTACTCTCTACACCCAACATGGGGCTCAAACTTCAAACCCTGAGATCAAGAGTTGCATGCACTACAGACTAAGCCAGCCAGGTGCCCAAAGACTATTCTCTAGTTAGTAAGATCACAGACTTATGGTCTTCCTTATAATTCTAGTTCCTACTAGAATTCCTACTTTTTAGTTCCTACTTTTTAAAATGAGTTTTATATAACTTTTGGAATGAGAAAAAATATTTTGAAAAACTAAGAATGTTCGTGACTAAGATCATATAAAGAAAACGCTTCAAGATTCTCATAATCAGAATTATTCGAAGACACAGTCACATTTTTATTTCCTACAAGACTGAGTACGACCTGTTTTTAACTTGGCAAAACCAAAACAAAGATATGCACGCACTTACTCATCATCCTGAAAGCTAAGTTGTAACTTCTCTCTTGGTTCAGCCTCACTCTGGCTAGTGGGAGATGACACAGATGGAACGGAAAACCTCCCTTCTACTAAGTAAGAAGGCTCGATATGAGGATACTAAACAAAAAAAATTTGTTGTGTTAATAATTAAATTATGCATATTTAAAATTCACCATGACATTAGGGCCACACGACTCTAAAACCAACTGCTAGGGGACAGAAACAAATAGGGCCCCCAATGTTCAAAACCACCATCTCATGCGCAAAGCACTGAAAAATCCATGTATCAGGAATGAAGTGTACACATAGTAAACAAAAGTCGCAGGAATCTTAAAGGTGAAAGTTTTTGGAGTGAACTTCATTCCAAAGATAAAGGTAAAGCTTCTCACCAAGTGTTTAGGTTGGGAGGAAGACAGGAAAGGAGTCAGATGTTTAAGAACGGGCAAACTCTACACATCATACAAGATGGATGAACTGTACACATCACATAGGAGATGAAGCTCAAATTACTAGTTACCAGTAAGACTGAACTAATACAAATCCAAACACTATGAATAGAGAAAACAATTAGCAGACCAAAGGGTCACTGGTACTCAGTTCCAAATCCACCCACCCACTACTGATTAAGGCCAATGTAATAGGGAAGCATGTAAATCTTTTATGATAATTATATATATGAATATATAATCATCTACATATACATAAAGATCATGTGTTTATATCTACAATATACGTAAAGCAAAAACTCAAGCTTGGCTGACAGATTTTTTAGATTCATCTATTTGAGTGAGAGAACACACACACGTGTACCTGTGCAAATGAGCAGGGGTGAGGGGGAGACGCAGAGAATCTCCAAGCTGACGCCCAGCTGAGTGTGGAGCCCAATGCGGGGCTCAATCCCAGGATCCTGAGATCATGACCTGAACTGGAACCAAAAGTTGGACACTTAACCAATCCAGCCACCCACGTGCCACTTGCCCGAGAAATTTTTACTGAAGTATCAGTGAACTGCAGGCTTTCTAGATCTTACCCAAAAATCATCTGTTCAAGCAATTCTTACCTGTTGTCAGTACTGGATCTATTTCTAGCAAGTGTTGAAACAGCAGCCAGCAAGCCAAGACGTGTACAAGGAGTGACATTTTCCAAAATTTCACTATTTCCAAGTAACGAATTGGTTAAAAAGCTTGGAAATGACTCTTGAGCTATTCCTCGAAAATTTTCCATCTTTGCTATAGTAAGTTTGCATCCCACTGCAATAGTAAGTTTTCTTTTAAAAAAAAATATTACTACAAAACTTTTTCAAATATTAAAAATCTCATAAATCTTATAAAACTAAAAATCTCATAAAACTTATAAAACTTAATCTCAAAATCTTATAAATCTTATAAAACTAATCTTATAAAACTAATAATCATAAATTTTTTCTCAGGGAAAAAATCATTTTTTGGAACAGCACAAAGAGGGTAAAATCAGCAAGCCATGGGAGATAAATTTTCAGAATACTTTGCTACTTCATAGCTGAGACCAAATGTCAAACTATTTATAATTAAACATAATAACAAAATATAATGCAACACAGCCTAATTTACTCTGGGTTTGCTCTAGTAAAGAACAGCAATTGCCACGTTTATGTAGTAAAGAAACAAAGACCCAAGAGGAACATACAGATGGTTTCAGGATGCACTTAAAAGGCTACGTAGGAGGAGTTAGGTATTTATTCTAACATGGAATAGAAAAAAAAATGAACCAGCAAAATGTAGCCCCTGATTTCAGAAATTATTGGTAAGGACCAGTAAATGTTAGTTTACAAAGGAGGTCCACTGACGGAAAAGTTAATTAAAGTATAGCTGGCACAAAAAAAAATAAAATAAATTTTAAAAAAATAAAAATAAATCTTAAAAAATTTTAAAAAAAATTTTAAGTATAGCTGGCACATAGACAAGGCAAAAACGGCCAACGTGGTACACAAAGGACTGACTCTGGAAAACCCTGGCGCCGAGTCTGTATTACTGAGAGACCCTCCGGCCCACACTGCTTCTACTTAACCCTGATCACAGTACTTAGGAGATGTCATCTCTGAAATATTTCAGAGCGTTGACCATGGAAGGGCTCTATGGAATTCAGTGACAAAGATTTAATCACACAAAAAAAAAATCACACAAAAAAAAAAATTTAAAAAAGGATTTAATCACAAAAGTCTCAATAAATAAGAGTATTGGCCCTGTGCCTTGAAAAATGAGAACTTTTATAGGCCAAGTATGGCATCAGGGGGCTTTCAACGATAAGTAAACATGAGCAAGGGTGGAGGAGAATCGAAGAGAATCAAGATTTATCGCATTCCCACTACCTTAACCCATTTATCCCATTTTACAAAAGAAACAAACAAGAGGACTAAATTAGCTAAACTTACCCAACATGGCACAATTGGTAAAATCCAAGCCCAGCTCTGACTCCAAAACCCACTCTAAGCACTGAGTGTGCGGTGGCAGTAGCCAGGTGCTCCAGCGTGTTCTGGCAACGTGTTGGGGCGTGAAAATAACACGGTGAACGACACGGTGGAGTCTGACCCTCAAGAGCCTCAGAGGCGTATCAGGTGCGGGCCGTGCTCCGTGGCCAGCAAGGGCCGATCCCGGCGGAGAAGGGAGAGGGCCTGACACCCGGAAGGGTCCTCTAAGAGCTGCCACAGCTGGTGAGATAGACCACGACGACTGTGCTGGGGCCGGTGACAGATGCCCGCAGTATAGGTTTGGGGGGAACTGGGCTGCCCTAATCACTCCACAGAGCAGAACGTGTGACACAGGGAAGCTCACGTATCCACTCGATCCCAGTGGATCAGTACTGTGGGAAGTACTCCTGTGGGAAGCTCACGTCTCCACTCGATCCCAGCCCTGTCACCGTGCAGTGACATCCGCTCCAGCGCCTGGCCCTCCTCCTAATCCCGGGGCAGCCGCTCCCAGCTGCAGGTGGTTAGTTCCTCGCCTTTTAGAAAGCCTCCCCCCTTGTCTCATACCCTGTCCCTCATCCTCTCTGCGCTCCCTTTACCACATACCCCTCCAAAGGGGATCAGTAAGGCATCGAATCCCACCCCGGGCCCCTCCCGGACCCACTGTCCCACCACCCCATCAAAACGCTCGTCACCATCGCCGCTGAGCTCCCTGTGGCCACCCCGTCATCTCCCAATTTTCAGTCTCCTTTTCTTCGACCTAACACTGTGGGGTTTGTACTCCGGCCTCGAAGAGCTACTTTCTTCACTCGTTTCCAAGACACAGCTGGCGGCCTGGGTCCTCCAACGTCTCCAGCTGCTGCTCCTCCTTCTCCTCGGCCGGTCCCTCGTCTCCCGGGCCTCCACTCGGTGAGGGCCTCGGCGGGGGCTCCTGGCTCCCTCCCACCCACCCCGCCTCTCTGGCTGACTGCCCTCAGCGTCAGAGTCTTATTTTTATTTTATTTTTTTAATATTTTATTTATTTATTCATGAGAGACCCAGAGAGAGGGAGAGAGGCAGAGACACAGGCAGAGGGAGCCCGACGCGGGACTCGATCCCGGGACTCCAGGATCACGCCCTGGGCCGAAGCAGATGCTCAACCACTGAGCTACCCGGGCTGCCCAGCTTCAGAGTTTTAAATCGGAAATTTCTATCTCCAGCCTGGGCCTCTCCCCGGAACCTCCGATGTGCGACTACCTACTAGACATTTCCACGTAGATATCTAACAGGGACCTGAACATGAATTTTGGTGCCGTCTCATTCCAACCCCCTCGAGGAAGCCTGCTTGATGCTCAGGGCTCTCCACCGAGAAAAGACAAGTCCATTCTCCAGCTGCTTAAAGCAAAAACCGTCGAGATTCCTAACTACACCCCCCAACACACACACACACACACACACACGCACACGCACACACACACACACACACACGTGCACAGCAATCCCTAAGCAAATCCTGAGGTCTGTCCCGGGCAATATAACCGGACCCTGTACTGTCTCAGTATGGCCACTGCTGCTGCCGTGGTCAAGCGGATGCTCGGATGCTCCTCCTGCCTGGATGCTCGCTACACGACCCCCCCAGCGACCTCCACACCTCCACGCTCCCCCCCGGCCTATTCCCCACCCACGGTTAGAGAAGTCAGATATTGTCACTCCTTAGCTCAGAACCCTCCACGCGTTTTCCACCTCGTTCAGACTGAAAGTATCAAAATACTTCTAACGGCCCACAAGGGGCTGAATAACCCGATCCCGTGCTCCTTCCTTCTCCATCCTCACCCCCCTCCCCCGCTGTCCCCACGACGTGCCAGGGCCCCGGCCTCAAGGGCTGTGCCCACTCTGACCCCCGCCCAGCGCACTGATGCCCGATGGCCTCACGCCTCGCCCCTGCACTTTTTTCAGGTTTTAATAAAAGTCCCCTCACCCGTCTGGACCCCCTCTCTGACCTTCCTCGTCAACTCCAATTTCCTTACCCTGTTTTCTTTTCTCCTGTGGTGCCGAGCACCCCGCAGCATGCTATGTCCCTCATCTGTTGAAGTGTCTTTTCTCCGTATTAGAATGTAGGCTTCGTGGGGCCCGGGACTGGGCCTATGTCACCGCTGACCTTCTACCTGGCAGTGACTCGCCCGGAGTAGCCCCTCAGTACATTTGCTGAATGAAGGTCTTCAAACTCTGTATGATGCACAGCAGGGACGCCGGGGGGGGGGGGGGGGGGGGGGCTCAGCGGTTGAGCATCTGCCTCTGGCCCAGGGCGTGATCCCGGGATCCCGGGATCGAGTCCTGATCTACCCAGAGGGCTGAGGTGAAGGCAAGGCTCACCATGAGGCTCATGCTTGTGGCTGATGTGCGGGGAGCGGGGTGGGGTGGGTACGTCAAATGTGGGACTGGGCTCAGGAGGCCCTTCCGGTTGTTCAGGCTCCAGCTCAGCTGTCTGCCGGCCTTCCAAAAGGCCACATTTCCTCCTGGGGGGGTGGCTGAGCCTTCCCATGTTGCTTATGCATCGTCAGTCCCCCCTGCTTCGGGGACAGGCCATGGGGCTGGGTCATGTCAGAACCCAATTTTGGATTAGGCTTTCGACCCAGGAGCTTGGACAGTCGGGGTTAGGTTCGGGGTTAGGCTGATTCAGGGGTTAGGATTAGGGGTAGGGTTCACATTAGGGGTTAGTGTTAACATTCAGGCTAGAGTTTGGGTTTGAGTTCGGATAAAGTACTAAAGCATTGCATACGAAACATAGATTTAGGGTGTTTGTTTCTTGTTGCAAAGAAGGATTTTTGAGTCTGTTGGTACAAATGTTTTGTAATTTATTGACTCATAAATTTATTTCTAAGCAATTCTTATAGAAGTGTTCACACTTGCTTACTACATTGTCTTCAAGGGAGACTAAGGTTTCTAAAAGTTAAAATTCTATGGGATCCCTGGGTGGTTCAGCGGTTGAGCATCTGCCTTCGGCCCAGGGCATGATCCTGGGGACCCGGGATCGTGTCCCACGTCAGGCTCCCTGCAGGGAGCCTGCTTCTCCCTCTGCCTGTGTCTCTGCCTCTCTCTGTGTGTCTCGCATGAATAAATAAATAAAATCTTTAAAAAAAATAAAAAATAAAAGTTAAAATTCTGTTAAATGTATACAGACTGATAGGAATGAGGTAAAAGTTCTGCATGCAGAAAACATGGAGATGTGTTACAAAGTAATAAGGAATGGAAAAGCACTTTGTTGAAGGTAATGAAGAAAATTGTGGAAAAAAAGTAAGACTGGTTGATCAGAAAGAAAAGATATGTTATGAAATCTGGATGCAAAGCTAGGGTTAGGGTTAGAGACCAAGAATTTGGAGGGGCCTATCTGCCAGCAGTGAGGACACCTCAATTGAGAGCTGAAGTTTGGGTTAGGATTAAGGTTAGGGTTAGAGTTAGGGTTAGGGTTAGGGTTAGGGTTAGGGTTAGGGTTCGGGTTCCGGTTAGGGTTAGGGTTAGTGTTAGGGTTTTGGTTCGGGTTCGGGTTCAGGTTAGGGATTAGAGTTAGGGGTTAGGGTTAAGGTTTGGTTAGGGGTTAGGGTTAGGGTTAGGGGTTCGGGGTGAGGGTAAGGCTGAGGGTGAGGGTCTGGAGCTTGGAGGGTCCCCTCTGCTGTCGTGGGGGAGACGTCCCCGGAGGGTGGAGTGAAGGCCAGGGTTAGTGTGCGGCTCAGGTGCAAGGCTTGTGTGCAAGGGGCTGCTGACTGTGGGCCTGGGCTCAGGAGGTCCTGCAGATTTCTCAGGTCTTGTATCTGCCCCTCATACAGATGGAAATTTTTTATCCTGGGGGGTTTCCCGAGCTTTCAGTTGTGGCTCATGTTTCAATAGTCCCTTGGGGTTCAAGGCAAGGCTTTGGGGCGGATTGGGGTCTGAACCCAATCCAGGTTTAGGGCCCAGGTGCTCTGACAGTGCTCTCTGCCCTCGTGGTGGAGACCTCCCGGAGGCCTGCGCTGAGGGGCTCAGGGGTGGAACTGCCGTTCAGGGCCCCGGGAACATGTTGATTGGGCCTAGGAGGCCCTTTGGGTTTTTCAGGCTGGAATCATCTGCTGGAATTCCAAACGGCACTATTTCATCTGGGTGCATGGACGACCTTTCTGGTGTCACTCAGGGTCTTCAGTGCTTTGGAATTCAGAGCCAGGCTCCAGGCCTGGGTTGGGACAGAATCCAATGTAGGGTTAGGTTTAGGGCCCAGGAGCTGGGAGGCTGCAATCTGCCAGCATCGGGCAGGGCGGAGCTGAGGGCAAGGCTCAGCGGAGGCTCAGGTGCCCGGGTGCAGGGCTCGGGGGCGGGGGCCGCTGACCTGGGGCCTGGCCTCATCGAGCCCTCCAGGTTGTTCGGCCTCTCTCTGAGCTACTTTCCCAAAGGGCTCCGTGTCAATCTGGGTGGGCGGCCGAGCTCTCTGGTGTCCATCCCGTGTCCTCAATCCCTCGGGGTTTAGAGCCAGGCCCTGGGGCTGGTTCAGCTCAGAACCCAGACTAGGGTTTGGTTGAGGCCCCGCAGCTTGGCAGGTCCTTCCCACCTCCATGGTGGAGACCTTCCGGGGAGCAGGGTGGAGGGCGAGGCGCAGCTGAGTCAGGGGCGCCCTGGCCTGGGCCCCAGGAGCCCTTCGTCGGTCTCAGGCTCCCCCTCTCTGCCCCTGGTCCAAATGGCACTGTTTCGACCCAGCAGGTCGGCCGACCTTTATGGTGTCGCTCATGAGTCCCCATCCTTTGAGGTTCGGAGCCAGGCCTGGGGGTGTGGTTGGGCCAGACTTCCAGCCAGGAGACAGGAGTTCGGGGTCCTTCTGCCGCCTGTCTGCATCATGGGGAATGTGGACCTTGCTGTCCCCATGACATAGTGGAGATGACCCCATGAGAGGATGGGCTGAGAGGTGCAACATGCTCGGGGTCCTGTCACGTGTATCACCAATTAATGGGAAGGACTACTTAAAAAGGAGGGATTTTTTAGGTGGACACACACCTGGACAGGCAACCCTGGCAACGGCAAGAGGTTTCTTCTGAGCAAGTGTCTAGGGCAACAGGAACCCCAGAGAAGGCCGGAGGTGGTGACGCCCCTCGGGTAAAGCGCCCACAGGGCATGGTGCCCCCTGGGGACGCAGCATGAGCGAGGCCGACCCTCCTCGGCCCCAAAGGAGCTCACAGCAAGGCAAGGGGAGTTGGAACCGTCCAGCTTGGCCACCCCGGTGCTCCGAGCGTCACCCGCCTGACTCAGGAGTGGCCCCGGCCAGCCCGTCAGCTGGGGATTCTGATGTCTTCTGACTGCCATGCGTGGGAAGCTGTGCCCCCAAATTAGGTCAAATGCCTGGTGATGGAATTGCCAGGAAGTGCAGAGTAGCGATTGGGGTGCAGGGAGAAGCAGAGGGGCGGGCAGCAGGCGGGGGAGTGGGGAGAGCAGCCCCAGCTGCTGTGAGAGTGGAGGACTGGACCAGCCGGAAGGGGACAAAGCAGCCTGCCCGCGTGTGCAGAGCACCTGCTCCCGTGTGCAGAGCACCTGCTCCCGCCGGAAGGGGCCAGGGCCAGGGGCAGGGCGCACAGGCCCGCTCGGGGGGGCCACACTGACTGTCCCTCTTTCCCCCCTCCCCACATGCTTCTATGCAGTGGCGTTTGGAGTTTGCCAGCCTCGTGGTTCAGCTCCAGGATATGCTTTCAGGGAGTCCAGAATGGGGCCCCCAGACCTCACGGTCACTCATAGGGCAGGAAGGAAGCCCCACCGTTGGAGAGCCCTTCTCCCTGGGGGAAGGGGCTTTTTCTTTTAACGATTGTATTTAGTTATTCATGAGAGACAGAGAGGGAGACAGAGGGAGAGGCGGGGTCCCCTCGGATCAGCGAGCCCCGCAGGGACCCCGGTGCAAGACTCGATCTCAGGACCCTGGGATCAGGCCCCGAGCTGAAGGCAGAGGCTCAACCGCTGAGCCCCCTGGGTGTCCCACCCATCCCACCCATTTGAGAGGCTTGTCACCCGCCCAAAGGCCAAGCCCGTGCCCTCGGAAACCAAGGGATCTGGTGCCTCCTCCGGGGTCCGCACCTCACTGTTGGCGGGTTTCTCTTAAAAGCCCGGGGGTAGCCTGCTTGGATGTGGTCGCAGGGGCTCCGGAAGGTGCCCCACGCACCAGGGGGCTAACCCTGGGATGCAAGCAGAGACCCAGAGACCCAGAGAGGGGCACCGCAGGGACCCCGCCTGACAGTGACGTCCACTGCTCCGCGGACCCCACACAGCTGCCCGGAGCCTCGTCTCCCAGGGAACTGGAATGGCACCCGGTTCGGTTCCGGTGGATCCACCGCCATGAGCACCTGGGCCGAGGATCGTCTGTCCGCAGCCCCCGCCTCGCACCTGCCCCCGAGGCCACAGCCTATGGGGACCCCCTGCCCTGCGCCCAGCGGGCGGGAGGACGGCACCCAGGGCACCTGGCGGAGCGAGCATCGGCCTTGGAACCACCCGGCTCTGCGCCCCCCGCGCCCATAGGCCCAAGAGCCCCCCCACCCCCCATCGGGCCAGGCCCGCAGGCCCAGCGCCTGGAGCCCAGCCTCCGCCAGCCCTAGGCACGCGGGGACCCACGAGCTGAGCGGGGGCCACGGAGCGCGGCCTTGCTGAGCATCTGCCCCTGGGCCCGGCTCCTTGGGAGGCCGCGGGCACGGAGAAGTGCCACCTGCGGCCACGCCAGTAATTCGGCCAGGGCCCGTCTGAAAGTCTTCCTGCCACGCAGCTCAGGTCGTCCCTCTGAGCCTGTCTCCTGACCTGCAAAACCAGGACAAGTAAACTGCACTTGGGGGCCACCTGGGGCGCTCCGTCGGCTAAGCATCTGCCTCCTGCTTGGGTCGTGGCCCCGGGGTCCTGCCACTGAGCCCCAAGTCCAGGCAGGCCCTGCTCCTTGGGGAGTGTGCGTCTCCCCCCGCTCCTCCTCCCCGTCCTCCTGCTCCTGCTCCCTCACTCGAGCCCCCTCTGCCTCTCAGATAACTAAATGCACAGACAAAGGAATGAATGAATAAGTGAATACATAAGTAAATGATTACTTCGATCTTTCCCTCCATGAACATGTATGGGGTGAGGATCTACTATATCCCAAGGACTGGGACAAGGGCTGGGAAAACAGATAAATGCCACGGCCCTTGAATGACCAAAAGCACGTGCACTCCGTCCCCGTGAGAAGACCTCAGAGCCTGCAGAGAGGTGTCCGTTTATGACCTCAATCCACCCCCAGAAGGAGGCAGGAAGGTTCCAGATGGGAACACCGAGGGAGGGGAGCTTCAGTGCCCTGTCCGTGACCTACGGCTGGACTAGACTGTGGAACCAGGCCTTCAGGTCAGGTGCCCAGAGCTTCAGGGCTAACGGATGGGGAGGCCGAGGTGGGGGGCGAGTACCAAAGCCTGGATGTTTGTGCCCCCCCAAATTCATACACTGAAATCCTAACTCCCAAGGTCATGGTGTTGGGACGTGAGGCCTTTGAAGGTGATTAGGTCATGAAGACGGAGCCCGCAGGTATGGGACCAGTGCTCTTCAGGGGGTGCAGGGACTCCGTGCTTTTGGAGAGATCTCACGGAGCTCCCGCACCCTTTCTGCCGTGGGAGGACGCAAGGGGAGGACAGCGTCCATGAGGAGCCGGTTCTCCCCACGCACTGAATCTCCTGGCCCCGATCTTGGACCTCGTAGCCAGGACTGTGGGAAATAAACGTCTGTGGTTCACAAGCCCCCTTGCCGGTTAGAGCAGCCTGGACAGAAACCGGTCCAGGACGTGCGGGGCCACTAGAGCCCTACCCGGAAAGGTGGGAGCGCCTTGGCGCTGGGCGCTGGGTGTTGGGT
The DNA here is from genome assembly GCF_048164855.1 of Canis lupus baileyi. Lineage (NCBI taxonomy): Eukaryota > Metazoa > Chordata > Mammalia > Carnivora > Canidae > Canis > Canis lupus. Next base: position 24,869,284 of record NC_132838.1, on the reverse strand, counting down.
GCTGGGGGAAGGTGGGAGGGCCACGCGCTTCCTCCAGGCAGGAAGAGCCCATGTTGCTGCGAAGGCCCCGTCAGGCCCAGGAGGAAGGGGGGCTGACCCGAGCCTTTCTGGATGACGTGTTGAGCCTCGCCCCTCTGCCTGCTCACACTTGCTTTCCTCCGCTTGCTCAGTGAGCTGGAGCCTGAGGAGCACCGACTGCTACTGGGGAGTGACGAGGGGACGCAGAGCCCTTGGAGGAAGGAAGGGGCGGTGGTGACCAGGCCCTGGAGCCAGAGCCTGGGGTGGGCAGAGGCCCCATTAGCTCAGAGCCTGCCCGGTGATGCTGTGAACAGCCCTTCCTGACTGGAGGCCTGGCTGGGCCGCACCAGGTGCTTTCACGTGAGCATGGGAGCAAATTCATTCATTCACCCATTCATTCATTCAGGCACGAGTCCATTCCACGACTGTTGGCTGAGCACTTGCTATGTGTCAGGCACCATGGGGAGCATGTGGGTAAGGAAGCAAGCCCAGCTGAGGCTTGCAGGGCCTCGGAGCCCAGCGCAGCACACCTGGACACTCGCCACCTCGTGTCTGCCCCGAAGTGGCAGCGGTGACCCCGCCCTGACCCAGGAGCTCCCCTTGCCCCCCGTGCTCCCCGGCTCCGCCCTCCAGTCCCAGGGCCCCGGGGTGCCCTGCAGCAGTGGGCAGCTGCGCCCCATGGCACCGGCCGGAGCCCCGACCCTCCGAATCCCCTGCAACAGGTGCCCACCGGGCTCCTCCGGAGACACATCAGGGAAACTGAGGCAGAGCCCTGTCACCGAGGCTGTGCTGGCCCAGGGGACGAGCCAGAGGCCCGGCGTGGCCCCCCGGAGGAGGTGGCCCTGACGCTAGACGCCCCGGTACTTGGGGAGGCGCTGGGGAGGGGGGACAGCGTGGGGCCACAGGCCCTTGGGGGGGCGATGGGGGCTGCCCGAGGAGGCCGGCCCGTGGGGATGCTCTGCGCCCCCACCCTCCCTCCCGGGTGATGCTCTGTGCCTCCCCAACCCCTAATCCCCTCCCACCCCCTAATCCCCCACCCCCCAGGGGCCCGGCAAGCACTCGACCCCCAGGACTAGGGCCTGCGACACCTGCCGAGGCCGCACACCCTGCTCGCCCCGGCCTGACCCGGCATCTCGGCCCCAGAGGCGGGACCTCAGCCTTCTCGTGAATTCTCTGAGCCACCAGGACCCTTCAGGGAATTCCGTTTGCTTTGCCGAAACTGATTTCCCTTGTCTGCGGCCTGAGAACCCCAAACCACACAAAACTGAAGTTGCAAATTAAACGGATATCTTGTGTTTATCCCACTCCAAAAGCACTCATTCTTCAGACGAACAGGATAGGAGAAAAATGATTTCCAGAGCATTGGAGGACATAGTTATAAATTTTTTTAGTCTTTAGGAACAGCTTTTTTGTATAGAAAAGAATATTCAGGAGCTGCTTTGGGATTTAAAATGAATATTCAGGGAGGGATGCCTGGGGGCTCAGCAGTGGAGCACCTGCCTTCAGCTTGCTTGCGACATGATCCCAGGATCCAGGATCGAGTCCCACCTCCGGCTCCCCGGGAGGAGCCTGCTTCTCCCTCTGCCTGTGTCTCTGCTTCTCTCTCTGTGTCTCTCATGAATAAATAAATAAATATTTCTTAAAAATTTAAATTAATTAATTTATTAATTAATTAAAATACACATCCTTTTTCTTTCCTTGTGCGTCTTGAAAAACTTCAGCATTCCCGGGGTGTCTCCACAGCTCTATCAGAAGAGCTTGTGACTCTTGATCTCAGGGTCCTGAGTTCAAGCCTCATGTTGACAGTAGAGATTACTTAAATAAATAAAACTTTTAAAAAATCCAATTTTCCTATCAGCAGATAACATCGTTCAAGTATTTATTGAACATCAGGCCCTCGTTGAGTATGCAAGATACAGCAAAGAAAAAAGGTGACAGGGAGGTGGGTTGGGGGTGGGGGTGACTGGGTGACGGGCACTGAGGGGGGCACTTGACGGGATGAGCACTGGGTGTTATTCTGTATGTTGGCAAATTGAACACCAATAAAAAATAAATTTATTAAAAAAAAAAAGAAAAAAGGTGACAAAACCTCTGCCCTCCATTCTAATGAGGGGAGATAGACAATAAACAATGTAGTATGCGGAAGGGGGCAGATGTTAGACAAAAACAAAGAAGGCAGTGAGTCTGGAAAGTGCTGGCAACTGGAGATGGGAGGTGCTATTTTATTGTAATTGGTCTTCCTCATCAGGTCATCTTGAGGAAGAGAAGGCACGGCCCTGAGGGCAGATGGAGCACAGTCTCCAGGCCGAGGGGACAGCAAGTACACAAGCCCCAAGGTGCCAGTGTGCTAAGTGTTCAAGGACACGCAGTGGGTCTACCAGCCCAGTGATGTGTTCCAGGTTCTGGACAGACATCCAAATTATCTGTGGCTGGAAGGAACCAGGTTCTAGTTGTAAGAGTCGTGAACACTTTCAGCCTCTAAAAGATGGTGCAAGATGATTCCTTGATTCCCATTAACTCACCTCTCAGTCCAAAGAGACCATCCTGGGGGGGAGGGGAGGATGGGGTAAGAGAAGAATTGGGGACAGTGGAGGTGGAGCGTTGACATGGCACCTGTGAAGACTAGGTTGTAGAGAATTCGGAAGAAGCGCTGTGAAAACAAGGCTGTGAGACGTTTGGAGATGGGCGGCACTTGTTCTCACGATCTCCAGCAACCGTGAGGGCTCCATCCCCTCGGCCATGGGTGTGACCTCACTCGGACCCCTCCGGCTTCTTCTCACTTCAAGTAGAGCCTGACTAGGGGCGCTTGGCTGGCTCAGCCCATCAAGCGTCTGACTCTTGGTTTTGGCTCAGGTCATGATCCCAGGATCGAGGGGTGGAGCCCTGGGCTCTGTACTCAGCGGGCAGTCTGCTTGAGAGCCTCGCCTTCTCCCTCTGCCCCTTCCCCCACTCGTGCTCGCCCACCCTCTCTAAAATAAATAAATAAATCTTTAAAAAAGAAAAGTAGAACCTGACTATGTCTCCAGAAAGAGCCAATTCCACCTTTCCTATCTTCTCTGTCGTGGAGTTCTGAGCAATCAATCCCCTGCCCGCTTCGGCTAACTTCCTTACACTTGCCTGTTGCCTATGGAACCACTCACGTTGCCCTTCCAGGTTGCAGGTTTTCTGAAATCCTGGACTTTCCTCCCAGAGCTGTGGTAGCAGCCAGATCTCTCCTGGCAATCAGGATGTTTTTGTTACAAATAAATAAAAATGCAGCGCACACTCTCAAACTCTAGGGGCATCTATAAGCTTCTATAACTTGGACACCCCAAGGTAGCAGGGATTTCAGGCATGGTTTGATCAGGATTAGGCTCTAGTTATCTGTTACTCTCTTAACCACACTCCTCTTATGCATCAGTTTCATTGCAGACCGGCTTGTCTTGAGAATAAGATGGCAGCCGCCCTTTGGGGCTTCATATCTGTTTACCACATGGGGCCAAGCAAAAAAAAACATGTAAGTCCAGACGCTCCACAGAAGTCCTGAGACTCATTCTGATTAGAGTGACTTAGCCAGTCAAAGCCAATTCCTCTGCCCGTGGGAAGGAACATTCAGAAAAGCTCAGCCCAGAACCATCTGGATCCTCAGTGAAAATTGAGACTGGGGGAAGAGTGAAGGAGGATCTAGAAGCCAGAGACAAAACCGGAAAGTTTCCAGTATAGCTGACCCCTGTGCGACCTGATCTCCTATTATGTTTTTCTTCTCCTATGTATACTTTCCAATAAGCTCGGGTCGTAAGCTGTATGCTCGGTCTCTCCCGAACAGAACGAGCCAGTTGCTTCATCCACCCCCAAGCCCAGGATCTCTGAGAGATGAACAGTCCTCTGGGAGACCTTGGGGAGCAGGTCAGTGACCAAAGGCTAAAGAATAAGCAACCTACCCCAGCATGGCCAAAACCCAGCGCTGAATGAGAACAGGATAACTGCCATGCAAACTCCCATTTGGAAAAAGGGAGAAAGGTAAACCCCACATGGGGGCCATGGGATAGAGGTAGGAGGGACTCCCTACACTGGCATCGGCACCATCTGGCTGCCCTTGGTTCAGCTTCCGGAAGATTTCCCTTGAAGCTTGTCTTCCACGGCCACTTCTCAGGTGGGCGTTGAAAAGAAGGTCCTTTCTGAGGACCCTACAGGCTCAACAGCCTATTGTCTGTGAGCAACTTCACAACTGACCGAGCGATTGTCTGCCAGCTTTGGGATTATTTGGTAATAAAGCTTCCTTAAAATATAATAGGCCTCTGGCCCGTTTCTAGTCAATCTCTCATGCTTATAACTCAAAACCAGGGTTCTTGGCTAGTTTTACTGCTATGATCTAGAATTGGGCCTGGAGTTGGCCTGGGAGTTCTGTTCCCCCACCCCCCGGCCCAGGTTTAAAGAGAGCCCACCTTTCCAGAAACAAGTGTGACATCGCATGTCAACTCTACTTCAATACAAACAAACAAATAAAATGATAAAAATAAGAGCAGTCCAATTCTGTGAGTCAAACCTGTAAGCTGGGGCAACCAGGCCAGGAAATTCTCATTCTTCCCTCCAAACCACATCTCAGCTTACATTTTCATGATAAAGGAGACTTTGACGGGATGAGCCCTGGTGTTATTCTGTATGTTGGCAAATCGAACACCAATAAAAAATAAATTTATTATTAAAAAAAATACAAGAAAAAAAAAAGGAGACTTTGCCTTGTGTCCAGTGTAGGAGCTGCCTATAGGAAGTCTAGGGAATTAGCACAAATAAGTCTCTATTTTAGAAAGAGGAATATAAAATCGGACACATGGGGATCTTTAAAATGCGATAAGCTTTTCATTAAAAGAGAAACTGTGAAACACATCATTTGAATCCTAAAGTACTTTGTTAGTTCATGTAATAAATCCCTCCTGGAAAAACGAATTAGAAGATAGAGAATATTTACAGCCCAGGGAGCCAGAAGAAACAACAATTTACTTGCTAATCAGATGGACATAAGGTCTCAAGAAAGACAATTGAATTATGCTCTGTTCAAATGACAACACACCACTTTTTTGTGTTTTCCTGCAATTCAAAACAGAAAGAGACGAACTGTGGCTGGCAAGTCGTTTGATTCCAGGATCACTGTTCCCCCATCCGAAGCATAAGCCTAATATTTGCATCAATGTCAGGATTTGTGAAACACAATTTGGATAATTGCAGAGAATCAAAATACAGCTCGCACGAGGAGAAGTGTTCATGTTTCCTGGAGCTGCACGACAAATACACCACAAACTTAATAACTTAAAACATCACCCACTTATCACCTCCCAGTTTCTGTGGGTCAGGAGTGTAGACACAGCGTAGTGAGCTCCTCTGCTTGGGGTCACAGAGCTGGAGTCAGTGCGGTAACTGGGCTGCATTCTCATCAAGGCGGAACTGGGAAAGAATTTGTTTCCACGCTCATTCTGCTGTTGAGCTATGGGACCGAGGTCCCAGGTTTTTGCTTGCGGCTGCTGGAGGCCACCCTCACGTTCCAGAGGCCCTCTGCAAGCCCGTGTCTCTCCTCCGTGGCCACAGACTTCGTCAGGCCAGCAACGAGAGTCTCTCTAACATCTTTGCCACCTTCTACTGGCCAAAAGGAAATCACATGTCCTACCCACACTCAAGGAAAGCACACATTAGACTGGAAGACTATGAAGCATTAGGAGTCAGGAAAACCAGGTGTGGGGTTTGGTGCTGTCTGCAGCCCGGGGTGTGATCCTGGAGTCCCGAGATCGAATCCCATGTCGGGCTCCCTGCATGGAGCCTGCTTCTCCCTCTGCCTGTGTCTCTGCCTCTCTCTCTCTCTCTCTCTGTGTCTATGAATAAATAAATAAAATCTTAAAAAAAAGAAAGAAAGAAAGAAAGAAAAAGAAAGAAAGAAAGAAAGAAAGAAAGAAAGAAAGAAAGAAAGAAAGAAAGAAAGAAAAAGAAAAGAAAACCAAGTGTGAGACCCAGCCGTGCACTTCCTAGCTGTGTGCCCTTGGACAAGTAGTTGATCTCTTCTCACCTCCGTTTGTCTATGTATAAAGTGCGCTGATTACATTCATACATGAATTAGGGTGTTCTCAACTGCAGGAAAGTGAAGACCAATTAAAAGTAATTAACAACAATTTGTTTTCTTACAACAAGAATTCTGGAGATGAGGCAGTTTCAGGGCTAATCTTACAGCATCTTCAGACGAAATTTTCTTTCTGTTAATTTCTTTTTAAGGATGTTATTTATTTATTCATGAGAGACACAGAGAGAGACAGAGAGAGGCTGAGACACAGGCAGAGGGAGAAGCAGGCTCCATGCAGGGAGCCTGATGTGGGGCTCAATCCCAGGACCCCGGGGTCACGACCCCAGCCAAAGCCAGACGCTCAACCACCAAGCAACTGAGGTGCCCCGAGATTTTGTTTTTTAAGTAGACTCCATGCCCAGCGTGGAACCCAACACAGAGCTTGAACTCACAACCCTGAGATCAAGACCTGAGCTGAGATCGAAAGTCTGACGCTTAACCAACTGAGCCACCCAGGTGCACCTGCTGTTGAGATTTTTAATTTTTTTTAATTGATGAACTATTTCTTAGAGCATTTTTAAGTTTATAGAGGAACTGAGGTCCCCACATACTCCCCCTTTCTCCCCTTCAGTCTCTCCTATTATTAAAATCTTACATTGATGTGTCACATTTGTTAAAGTCGGTGAAAACCAATATTGATAATTATTATTAACTGAGATCCATAATTTACCTTAGATTCATTCTTTGTTTGGTTCAGCTCTGTGGGTTTGGACCAACGGGTGACAAGTGTCCACCATTACAGTATCGTACAGAATCGCTCTGCTGCCCTCAAAATCCCCCATGTTCACCTACTCCTCTTTCCCGTCCTCCCCTCAAGTTTTGGATCCAAAGTTTTGCCTTTTCCAGAATGTCCTATATTTGGAATCCTGCAGTATGTGGCTTTTCAGACTGGCTGCTTTAACCTAATAATATGCATTTAAGATTCCTCTTTGTCTTTCTGTGGCTTCAGAGCTCGTTTCCTTTAATTGCTGAGTAACAGTCCATCGTCTGAAGGCAACACAGTCTGTTTATTCATTCACCTATTTATTAAAGCACATCTTGCTTCCTTCCAATTTTTGGCGATCATGAGTAAAACTTCTATAAACATTGGTGTGCATGTTTCTGGGTGGACATAGTTTTCAACTTATTTGGATAAATACCTAAGAGTGTGATTACTAGTCATATGATAAGACTATGTTTAATTTTGTAAGAAACTGCAAAACTGTCTTCCAAAGTGGCCGTACCATTTCACGCTTCCATCATCAATGATTGAAAGCTCCAGTTGCCCCACAGCCTCGTTGGTATTTGGTGGTGTCAGTGTCTGGGATTTTGTAATAGGTGTGTAGTGGTGCCTCACTACTTTAATTTACAATTCTCTAATAAATATGAGGTGGTGGTTGGAGCCTGGGATTCCTGAAATTGTGATTATGGAGAGAGAGTGGAGTTATTAGTGAGGTCAAGGTCAAGGGAATACCAGCAGAGGCAGGTGGCTGTGGTAGGGTGGGAGAAGATTGCCGCAGAAGAGGAGGCTTGGGAACGGAGAGATCAAGTCAGAAAGAGAAATGTCTACATAAACATTGACATTGCAGAATTTCAGGCTAAGATATGGAGGAGATCACATGGTGAATTGAAAGGAAGTACCAGGAATGGAAACGAAGAAGCGTGCCAAGGGGGTGGAGAATAGAAGAAAAGCACCTTATTCTCGAATAGTCCGGGCAGGCTTAAAAACAAAGAGAATGGGACAGAATTAACAGTCAGCTGATTGTCAACAAAGATGCCAAACCATTCAATGGGGGAAAGACCAGTCTCTTCAACAGATGGTGCTGGGGGCACTTGACAGGATGAGCACTGGGTGTTATTCTGTATGTTGGTAAATTGAACACCAATAAAAAATAAATTTATTATGAAAAAAAAACAGATGGTGCTGCGACAACTTGGCATCCGCATACAAAAGAATAAAGTTGGAAAAAAAAAGAATAAAGTTGGACACTTAACTCACACCACATACAAAAGGTAAGTTAAAATGGATCAAAAGTACAAACAGTGAGTCATCATGTTATATAGCTGAAATTAACATAATTGACATGCCAATTATACCTCAATTAAAAAAATCCAGCAGGGATAACAGATTTATTTATTTATTTATTCACTCATTCATTCATTCATTCATTTTTGAGAAAGAGAGCCTAAGAGTAGGGTAGAGGGGGAGGGGGAGAGAAAAAAAATTTTTTTAAAGATTTTACTTATTTATTCATGAGAGACACAGAGAGAGAGGCAGAGACCCAGGCAGAGGGAGAAGCAGGATCCACGCAGGGAGCCCGACGCGGGACTCGATCCCAGGACCCCAGGGTCACGCCCTGGGCTGACAGCAGTTGCCCAACCGCTGAGCCACCCAGGCATCCCGGGGGAGAGAAAATCTTAAGCAGGCTCCACGTTCAGCACGGAGCCCGACTCAGGGCTCCACCTCACAACCCTGAGATCGTGACCTGAGCTGAAATCAAGAGTGAGACACTTTATTGCCTGAGCCACCCAGATGCTCTTGGGATAACACTTTTTAAAAAAATGGATCAAAGGCGTGACTATAGCCACTTAGACTATAAAACTCTTAGAAGAAAACATAAGGGCTCATGCTTTCATTACTGTGAATTTAGCAAAGTTTTCTTAGATGTGACACGGAACACCAGCAACAGAAGAAAAAAATAAATCGGGTATCATGAAAATCAAAAACTTCTGTGCTTCTAGCCAGGAAGTGAAAAGGCGACCCACAGAACAGGAGAAAATAAGTGAGGTTCTACTCTCTAGAATACCTACCTGAACAACTCTGAAAATTCAAAAACAAAAACACAACCAGCCCAATATTTTAAAAATGGGCAAAAACCTTGAACAGGCAGTTCTCTAAAGAAGACACACTGACGAAACCAGCAGGCGAAACAATGCTCAGCACCAGGCATCATTGGGGAAGTGTAATCAGGGCCTCAAGAGTCACCACTTCAGCCCCAGTAGAACAGATAGAAAACTAATGCTACTGGTAATGGCAATAATACGAAAAAGGACACATGTTGATGAAGACGTGGAGAGATTAGGACTCCCATACGTTGTTGGTAAGAATGTAAAATGCCAAGCCTCTACAAAGGACGGCCGGGCCATTCCTCACACAGTTCAACGGAGGATTGCCAGGTGACTCAGCAACTGCACTCCTAGGTATGCGTCCAAAAGACGGAAAGCAGGGCCTCAGGTACTTGTACCCTGGTGTTCATCGCAGCATTACTCACAGTGGCCAAAAGATGGAAACAACCTAAAGAGTCATCGACAGATGGATGGATGGACCAGTTGCAGAGCGCCCACGCGGTGGACGAGGAACGAAGTCCTCCCGCACACGTGTCGGGTGCTTAGCTGCACTGTGCCGTGGTTTTGCAGCCTTGGCATACACTTTGTGTGGCCAGGCACCCTTTGGGGACCTCAGACCGACACTAGCCTCCTCACGCAAGCGCACACACTTGACAGCAGCCCATGGAGTCACAGGCAAACCTAAGTTCCTGATAAGACTCCCGCAAGAGCCTTCGGGGTCAGCAGTCCTGCCTCCCCATGTCTGTGCGCCTCACGCAGACCTTAGGTGGGACTTACCAACACCATGCTTTGGGGGTTTAAATTCAGCCATCAGCCTTAGCTCGGGAACCCCAAAGCACTGCACCCACAGACCCTACTAGAGGCCTGTGGCTCAGGTCGTGTCCTGTGCATGTGGCCTTGATCTCCGCAGGTGGCCCCTGGGGCTGTGCTGTGGCTCCTCTGGGACCCGGGAAAATACACGACTCTGTTTCAATTTCTCCCGTGGTCTGTCGGACTGGGGCTCACCCCTGGCTCCCTGGGCTCTACACAACAAATGCTATTTCACAGTCATAACGATGCTACGACATCGAGGAACCTCAGCAACACTGCGCTGAGCAAAAGAAGCCAGACGCAGAAGACGATGTATATATATATGATTTCGGTCCTGAGGATCAGAGTTCTGGAGCTGGGGGGTGCTGGTGATCACATGATGTGCAGGGTGTGCTGAATGCTGCTGGATTATAGCCTGAAATGATCTCAACGGCAAGTCTTCTGCTATATGGGCATTTCCACTAAAAAACCCACAAACAAAGGGAAGGGGGGCTCTGTGGAGGGAGGGAGGGAGCCAGCCTCAGGGAACGGGGAGAGGGGCTTTCCGTGGGGCAGCCCAGGTCTGGGGGGGCAGGGGGCGGTCCACAGGGCAGGGGCACCGCGACAGCCCAGAGGTGCACCTGCGGCTCCCACAACGGGACAGAGCGACCTGCAGTTACCAGCTAAGATATCAAGCAGTTTCAACACAGCCTTCTTGAAAGTCTGCGGGCGCAAAGGACATTTCCTGCCTGTGCTGTGGGCGACAGGCCGCTGTCCACACTGTTAGGGGGTCAAGGGCAGGACGCCGTAGCCTTCCTCTGGTCATGAGCAGCTTTGGTCATGCACTTGGCCCAAGGGGACAACCTGCACCCGGTGGCCGGAGCTGCCCCAGGGACCTCAGCCTGCCCTCCTGCCCCCCGGGTCCCCACAGACACCCCACCCCGCTGCTCACGGCCTCTCCCCGCACACTGCTGACCCCAGGGAGAGCCCGGGGGCCGCGAGGGTGCAGGGCCCAGCTCTCAGCCCGGGGCGAGAACGTGCCACCACCCAGTCCTACCACCGCGGGGGCAGGCCGGCCTCCTCCCAGGCCACGGACAAGGATGGCAGGGCCAACAGGTGTCCCTTGTCTGCGCGCTCCAGTCTCATCCATGGGAGCACAAGTAACGCTTCCCTGCCCGGGAGCCTGCGGCATCCTCGACCCCCGGTGCCCAGAGATGTGCCCTGGGCCAGCCCATGTGGCCCAGAACCACTGGGAGCATGCTCCGTCTCACAGCTGAGAGAAATGCAAAGCAAAGCTGCACGGAGGTGTCATTTTTTTTAAAGATTTTGTTTATTTATTCATGACAGAGAGAGAGAGAGAGAGGCAGAGACACACAGGCAGAGGGAGAAGCAGGCTGCACGTGGGGAGCCCAACGCGGGACTCGATCCCAGAACCCCGGGGTCACACCCTGGGCCACCCGGGCTGCCCGAGGTGTCATTTCCATACCACGAGGCTGGCAGAGGTTCAGCACGCCAGTGAGCAAGGGACACACGTGGACACTTGGGGGTCCACCGCCCGAGTGGGCCCCCCCATGCCAGGAGCCGCCCGGCCGTGCCCACCAGGATTTGAACGCACGGAGGCTTTCAACCAACAATTCACCTTCCAGGTGTTGATTCTGGATGCACGTGCACGTGGAGGAAACGCCGAGGCCACGCAGGGCCGCAGAGCCGGGAGGAGCAGGGGGGCAGCCCCCAGGGTCCGGCCTCGGGGGGCTGCCTAGATCCCAGCACAGCCACCGGAACACCATGGAGTTCTCCGCTAATGGGGCCGTTGACCAGATCTGATGGGGAAATACCTTCAAGGTTTACTGTAAGTAAAAAAAAAAAGGTGCATGTCCTACGGTGAGTGGGGCGCTTCCCCTTGAACGGAGGACAGAGACCCGGAGGCGGACATTCATCCGTGCTCGCAGGTGCAGGACGGTGCCTGGGAGGGCGCGCAACGACCTGCTGGTATGATCTTCATGGGAAAGAGAGCAAGGGGATAAGGGGCAAAAGGCACATTTTCCTCGACGCTCCCTTTTCTAACCTGTGGTAAAATGCACATAATAAAAAACGTCCCATTTTAAGCATTGAGTCCAGTGGCACTTAGTGCATCCCTGTCGTGGAGCAATGTCCGTGCCAGCCGCCCCCAAGACTCTTGCACTTGCACCCCCCGCCCAGGTTCTGTGCCCATGAGCCCGGCGCCCGGCCCTGCAGCCCCTCCCAGCAGCACAGCTGTCCCAGTGCTGCTTTGCTCCCGCCTCAGGTCCCTCGGTGAGACGCTTCTGTGCACCTTCTCACATCTTTATTTTTTTTTTAATTTTTTTTATTTATTTATTTATGATAGTCACAGAGAGAGAAAGAGAGAGGCAGAGACATAGGCAGAGGGAGAAGCAGGCTCCATGCGCCGGAAGCCCGATGTGGGATTCGATCCCGAGTCTCCAGGATCGCGCCCTGGGCCAAAGGCAGGTGCCAAACCGCTGCGCCACCCAGGGATCCCCCTTTCTCACATCTTTAAAAGCCAGAAGAGCTTCTTGAAAATTCGGACGCACGGGTCCCGCTCCTGTGAGGTCTGATTCCGTAGGCCCCAGGGGACCGGCCCGGATGCTCCGGACTTTCAGGCCCCATGTGGGGCCCACCCGCTCAGGCCCCGGAACATGCCGCTCCCCCGACACCCCGAGGGGCCCCAGGCGGCCGGGGAGGCCGGGAACCCCGCGGGCAGCCTGTCCCCAGCTGCAGGGACCCCGGGTGGGGGCTGTCCCCGCGGGGACTGCGGAGCCAGGCCCCACTGTTCACAAGGAGGGTGGCCCTTTGTGCCCGGGCCGCGGTCGCCGAGGTCCCCGAGGGAGCCGTCTGCGGAGGTAGGTCGCCCGCGTGGAGGGCAGGCCCCTTCCCGGTGACTTGGTCCCCGCAGCCTCGGCCACTGGGCCTTCCAGGGCGCCGCTGCTCCAGGGTGGCTGGCGATGGGGGACCGAGCCGGGCTGTTGTGCGCCCGCCGCCTCCTGCCAACAGGCACAGCCCCTGCCCGCCTCCCCAGAAGGGGCCTTTTTTTTTTTTTTTTTAATCAAGATCTTATTTATCTATTCATGGGTGACCCAGAGAGACAGAGGCAGGGACACAGGCGGAGGGAGAAGCAGACTCCCTGCAGGGACCCCAAGGGGACTCGATCTGGGCCAGAGTCACCACCTGGGCCGAGGGCAGGTGCTCCAGCCCTGAGCCCCCGGGCGCCCTGCCCCCCACCCTGGCCATTTAGCAGCTATTCACCTTCTAGTCCCAGCTCAGCCCCTGGAGCCCCAGTCAGCCCTGACAGTCCTGTGGGCAGGCAAAGCGGGGTGATCAGTCACTCTGCCTGGAAGGGACACCACCGAGGTGGTGCGCCTGTGACAGGCCAGAGACCGATGGGTGCGGGACCCAAGGCCGTGCCGTGTTAACACCTTCCCCGGCTTCCAATGGAGCCCTGCAGGGAAGGGAGGGTGCTTCACACCCGCGTCCCCCACTCGGCTGAGCCACCTGCTGGCGCCCGCGGCCACAGTCCCCTCCTCCGGGGACATGCACGGCTAGCAGGGCACCCAGGCCCAGTGCAGCTCTCCGGGCAGGGGTCCCAGGAAGAGCACAGCTCCTTGAAGACATCAAGGGAATGCGCAGGGCCCGCTTGGCCTAAGGGCCCTGGATTCCTGACACCGTAGTGATGCGGCACCCCCGGAGCCCAGAGGTTACTTGTCAAATCTCGGGTGCCTCGAGGGGGAAAAAAAAAAAAAGAGGAAAAAAGGGGAAAAAAAAGAACCATTGGCTATGTTGGGCTGTTGCCATGGGTTGGAGATGGTTCAAAAACAGTTCCGCTGAGTTTTCCCTGAAGTGCAGGCTCCTTGATAAGTGGTGTGTGCCTGGAGGTCTTCCTGTCTGCAGCCACCCGAGCATACTCTGCACACGCGCACGCACACGCACATGCACTCCACGGGTCCTTGGGATCAATGGCCTTTGGCAGAGTTGAGGTGTCAAAGACGTCAAGCAAAGCAACACGCTTAGATCTGGTTAGGAACGATGGTGGACGGTGTGCTGGCTTCAGGGGGCCGGGAGCGGGATCCCCGAGCGGGATCATGCGGGTCCTGGGCCCAGGCTCCTCCTCAGCGCCGACGGTGACAGTGACGGGCTAAGGGCCAACAACCTGCGGGACTGCGGGCTGCACGACAGCGGCCCAGGGGCAGCCGACTTCAGGGGCCAGGGCTGCGCTTCCAAGGACGAGGAACATGCCTGGTGGGCCCCGGGGTGGCCTGTTCCCGGCTCACAGCTGAGCCCCGACATCCTCCCCCATCCAGCAGGGTACCCCACCCTGCCCCGCACACCCTGCAAGGGGGTCGTGGCCCCAGGTCTTTCCGGACACCCCACGTTTCTGTCCAGTGCCCGAGCCGCTCGCTGGGCTGGGAACGAGGCGAGGGGTGCCCACCAGGGGCACTTTTAAGGACTGTTTTATGCCCAAGCGTGAGAACAAATCCACGGATGGCCGCTCTCCCGCGCCGAGGGAGCCCCACTGATGGCCTCTTGCTACAGAGGCCTGGGAGGGAGAGAAGCCCGAAGCGGAGCCCTTGCCCGGGCCGCCGGCCAGCCCCGGGCTCCAGCACTGGAAGCGTCCAGAAGTACAGACGGGAAGATTCGGCTGCCCTCGGAGGGAGCATGCCCGTCCCCCCTGGAGCCCCGCACTCCCCTCGAGCAGTGCCCTCCCCAAGCCTGCCCCCAACGATCCCACCAACACCGGGAAACCAGGGGTGACCAGGCCTCGACGCTCGGGCGGACCTCGTTTACTGACAAACACGTTTAAATCACATTTATAAAAAGTCAGGTGCAGTCCAAGATGCTGGGCCTGCCTGAGGTTTTCTTGGGGGAAGGTGAAGCAAGGAGGCTAACCAAGAGGTACGTTGAGCCCAGACCTGCGGGGCAAAGGCCCCTAAGATTAAACGGACTTATCCATGCCCATTCCTTTATCTTCATGACAGAATCGTTTCCTTACTGAGAGTTACCGAGAAGTGACGCTTCCAAATAAAATAACTCAGCCATCTACACAGGAAACGCCTGCTTAAGACAGGAAACGGTGTTTGTTCTCTAAGTCATACAGTTTTTGTTTATGGGATTTAATGTACAGATTGAACGGCGTATAACCTACATCATAAAACGAGCTCGTCAGCTTTGAGTTCATTTAATCCAGGACCCTGCACATTGTGTAGATGGTCTTGCTGCTCAGAAAAATCTCAGATCCCTGGGTTTGCTCTCCTCGGGCTTCTAAGGGGCTGGTGAATAAATTGTCACTCAGGCAGTTTTAAATCCAAACAGACCAAAATTTTCACTCTCCCCTAAGAGAGTCCTAAGTATTTTGAGTTAAATTTGATCCCAGCATTAGAATAGTCCAAAGAAAGAGAGCCACGTCTCCCACAACTTCTGAATGTTACTCATCATATCTTATCAAAAAAGTTTAGATGTGGCTAAACCATACAGAACAGGTACAAGGCAAACTCGCACCCTGCTCCTGCCTCACATTGTAACGGGGCTACTTGTTACCCGGAGAAGCATCCTGACACAGAGCAATGCGTCATACCTAATTCTACCGTTTTTATTATTCTAAGATTTTTAATATCGATTGTCTGTCACTTTTAGGTTGGGGTCCATGTCCACACTGTGTTAACACCATCGCCTCCTTCCCCTGCGTCGGCTATGGGCCCCGCCCCCGTGCAGGTAAGCCCACCTGTCGCGGGGAGCGCTGTGCAGGCCCACGCCGGCTGCTCTCACCTGACCATCGCAGTGTCCTCCTCCCTTTGGACCAAGGAAAACCCTGAGGCTCCGAGAGGTCATGTGACTCGATGAGGATAACTGGCACGAAGCAAGGTCTTCTGACACCAGTTCACAAGTCCTTCCAGCACGCGGGCCGTCACCTTTGGGACTGAACTTGTCTCCTTCTCTAAGGAAGCTGCACCTGCCAACGCGGTCCCGGTGAGCATCGCGAAAAGCATCGGCCTTCCTGTGGCATTTTTGCCCGGCAGGGGCAGGTGCCTCTAGCAGCATGGCTCGGGAAATGACATTTCAACTCTCTGATCTACGTCTCTGAAAAACATTCTCGTCCTGCGGGGACACCTTTGGGCCATCACCTGGGTAACACATTCACGGGCTGTGGGGGATGCATCAGCGTGAGAGGCGCTGGATCACAGCAGTCGCGCCACAGCACAGGTGGGGTGCTAATTCCTAACAAGAGGTCGCCCAAACATCTGATGCAGACTTGCTACCAGTGTCCCAGGGCCGCCCAGAGGGACAAGCCGAGCCCACGGACGCAGCCCTGAGCGCTCGGCCGCCCCACGGAGCTCACGGGGAAGAACAATTGCTATTCTCATTCAGTCACGACTCTCATCCTTCTTAAAATGCATCAGGCCATTCCAAAGCCTACCGCCAAGTGCCCGTTTCGCGCTTGGTCAGGGCACCAGTGTTTCCGACTCCATAGATTCAATCATTCTTTTTTTTTTTTAAGTATTTTTTTAGACATTTTATTTATTTATTTGAGAAACAAGGATGATGATGGAGAGCACAGGCGGCAAGGAGAGGGAGAAGCAGGCTCCAGGCGATCCGGGCGCCCAACACGAGGCTCGATCCCAGGACCCCAGGATCCTGATCTGAGCCGAAGGCAGATGCGTAACCGACTGAGCCACCCGGGCGCCCCAAATTCGATCATTCTTTATTGAGCACCCATGGTGGGCAAGGCTCAAAGCTGCGGTCCTGGAGACCTGCTGATGAACAAGAGGCAGAGCTGCCCCTAGGACTGCAATCACTCATTGGGAGGATCAAGGTGACACTCAAACCCCACTCCGAAAGCCAGAACGGACCTCGCTGAGGACCTGGGCAGCACCAAGAAGAGAAGAAACAGGACCTGGATCGCTGATTGGGGGTGAGGGGCAAAATGAACATTTCCTGAGCGTCTCTCTGTGCCAAGCACTGTGCAAAGCCTTCGATGCTATATAACTGAATCTTTGTAGCACAGCAACCCTATGGGTGGGGTTATTATGCCCATTTCACGGATCAGCAGACTGAGGCTTGGTAGGCTGACTTCCCCAAGGTCATACTAGTAAGTGGCGAAGCCAGATTCACAATGAGGAGGGCCTGACTGCAGGCCCCATCCTCCCAACTGCTCTGCTTTACCTCTACCTCTGGAAAAGAGGGGCATTTGGAATCACCCCAGAGAATGAATAGTGGATAGAAACAAGCAAATGGAGGATGAAGCATTCCAGTAGTAGAAATTTAGGAAGAGCCGAGGGAAATCATAAGCTGGTGTCCATTAGGAAGGATCTTGTATGTCAGGCTTGGGGGTCTGCTTCACTTGATCATTTAAAGGGGCGTTTGCAATATCAAACCAGTAAACGGGGATGCATCGCGTTTCTCTAGAAACCACGGTTTTTCTGAGAGCATTTAACACATAAGTAAACACAGGAACGAAACGCTTTTTCTGCTATGGTTATACGGAAAGAATGTAAATTCAGTAACATATCCACTGACAATCAGCCATAAGTCATTTTATTTGTCATCAATAGGCTAAAAGAATGTCACAGAAGGACAAAGGCACATACAGACTAGCGGGAGTGAGCAGTAATCACCCCCAGGCTTTCCAAAGCATTACCACTTCACACGCCAATAAGCATTTCATTTTTATTTTAAAGAGCATTTTTGCGTGTGTTCTATGATTACAAAAGTAATACATACTTATTGCAGAAAACCGGGAAAATGCAGAAAAACACAAATATACGTTGGCCTTATTTCTAGCACTATCTGCTGGCTGTCCTACGCGGCTGCTATTTCTCTGTAAAACACTCTGGTGCTTTTTGTAAGTTGTGAAGCCTTCCCTCGATTAATTGCTCCAGGAACTGGAATTCCACTGGCTGCTGCTGACAGGGAGTAGCAGCACTGGTTACCTGTTAAGAGTCTCAACTTCCTTCTTTGTCTTCTCTCCTTTCTCCTTTCCTTTAAGAAAGGCCAACCTTGGGCCCCTGGGTGGCTCAGTCGGCGGGGCGTCTGTCTTCAGCTCAGGTCATGACCCCAGGGTCCTGGGATCCTGCGTGTTGGGCTCCCTGCTCAGTGCAGGGAGGCTGCTTCTCCCTCTCCCTCTGCCCCTCCTCTCCACTTTTGCACTCTCGCTCTCACTCTCGCTCTCTCAAATAAATAAACAAAACCTTAAAAAAACATTTTTTTAAAAAAGCCAATCCTGTGGGCGACTGGAAAGCAGAGACTAAGGTATGTGCAGATCTCCACCCTGAGCACTTAGCAAGGTAGCACCTGAACATACCTTTTCCTTCCTTCCTTCCTTTCTTTCTTTTCTTTCTTTCTTTCTTTTTTCTTTCTTCTTTCTTTCTTTTTCTTTCTTTTTTTCTTCTTTCCTTCTTTCTTTTTCTTTCTTTTTTCATTTATTTAAAGCATTTATTGAGAATGTTAGAGTGGAAGAAACTTCACATTTTCCAGCAGAGCTCCTCATTTTGCATACAAAAGGCAGAAGTGACCTTCATTTAGGATATCAATATATATTTGCTCTAGATCTCTAGATATATTCTAAATGTGCATTTTTGATTAGCCTTAGCAATTTCTTCGTTTCCCAATTCTTTCCAATTGTTTTGTTCACCTGTACATTGGGCATAAGATTTTTTGGGGGGGTCTATATTAGTACTTCTAAAACACAAAAGGAGAGAGTATTCATTACCTCCTCACCCAGTTTCAGAAACCCCTTTTGATCTTGCTTTAGGCATCTCCTTCCCTGCCTCTACTTTTCCCCCTTCTCTTTTGAAGAAAGTCATTTTACTTATGACTATTTATTTATTCATTTATTTTTATTTTATTATATATGTATGAGTGATAAGGCCTTTTGTTTTTAAACATACTTTCTGTGATATTATATCTAGCAAATTTAATGTATCATCTAATACTCCATTTTAATTCAGATTTCTCTAGCAATCAGTTTGTCCATACTGGATTCAATTTTCCACATTCCTTTGATGCTTATGGCACTTAAATCTCCTGTTTTACACCAGTTCTTTTTTTTATAAATTTATTTTTTATTGGTGTTCAATTTGCCGACATATAAATTCACTCACCTGTTGCATGTCTAGTGTTTAAAAGTAAGAGATGTCGAAGCGTTACCTCAAGATTGGCAAGTTAACCGGCGTCTTATGGAGAAAGGGATGCTTTAGGTCCACAAGCATAAAAGTCACCAGCAGATTGGTCATAAGGAGAGAAATGATGGGGATCCCTGGGTAGCGCAGCGGTTTGGCACCTGCCTTTGGCCCAGGGCGCGATCCTAGAGACCCGGGATCGAATCCCACATCAGGCTCCCGGTGCATGGAGCCTGCTTCTCCCTCTGCCTGTGTCTCTGCCTCTCTCTCTCTCTCTCTCTCTGTGACTATCATAAATAAATAAAAATTAAAAAAAAAAAAAGAAATGATAGCCCTCATTTGACAAAATGGGCTTCTCCCAAGGAGAAGTAGCTTCAGAGGACTTCCTGACTTTTTTCTCCCAATCCACATTTATTTACCAAGCACCTCCCAAGTACCTGTGAGGTCATGTGACAGATACAAACTATAGAAGATAGGATCCTTCTCCAGCAGCTTCACTCGAACCAGAGTGGGAGAGACACGTAGGTAAAACTTTCAAATGAAATAAAACATGGTAAGTGGCATAAGACCGTTAGAATGTTCTGGGAACTCAGAGATACGAGCATCGATCGGTCTTAGAGCACAGGTCAGATATACCCGAGAAACGTGCGTGTGTGCCTGTGAGTGTGCATGGCCAGGCAGGGGAGGGAATTCAAAGCAGAGGGAACAGTCTGAGCAAAGGCAAAGGAGCATAAGAGACCAAGAAGTGTTGAATGAAGAGAAGAGCCAAGCTTGGCTAAAGCAAAAAGAGGAACAGAAGAAAGCTGGGAAGGAAGAGTGGGAGCCCATGGCTGAGAGCCCAGGGTAACAAACTGGTTTGGACTCTGTTCTCCCTACAATTTGCGACTATTTCGTCATTCAGCAAATGTCTCTCCATCATCTGCTACCTGCTGGGCAGGGTGATGCACAAGGTGAGATACAAAAAGGAGAACAAGGCATTGTGTGGTACAAAAGCAAGCCTTCCCTGGCTCCCGGCACACAATGCCGTGATAACATGTGTTTCTAGAAATAGAGTTTAAACTCAAAGAGGACTTAGTGAGAGCAAAACCAACCTGGCCAAATGACAAAATTAATGATAAGGAATCTCTTTAGGTTACTTAATGCTGAGGGACAAACTATCCCAAAAAGGAGTGATTTAAAACCGCAGTCATTTGATCAGATTGCTTACAATTTTGCAATTTGGGGTGGGCTGCGCAGAGGGAGCCCGTCTCTCTTCCACGTGGTGTCAGCTGGGGTGGCTTGCCCTTGGGGGCTGGCTGGATCGGCCAACCGGTGTCACAGGTCCGGACCTCCAACTCCGTGGCGGATTGGGCTCCTCAGCTGTCCTCCACATGGCATTCCATGCAGTGAGCTTGGTCTTCCCTCCAAAACGGTGATCTCAGACATTCTTTGCTCCTGGGAATCTGACGTCTTACATGGCAGCTGGCTTCACCCGGGGCACAAAAAAGGAAGCTGCCAGGCTCTTAAAGCTTAGCCTAAAATTGACACAGTGGTATTTTCAGCACATTCTAGTAGTTAAAGTGGATCACTAAGCCAGCCCAGATTCCAGTGGAGATGTCTATGAGGGGGCATGGGTGTCAGGAGGCATGATTCACTGGAGACCACCGAGGAACAGTCTACCACTAACCCTAAAGTCAATTCAACGGCATCTTCCACAATTTTAACCAATGAAGGGGTATTAAGTACACGGATGTCCCTATTCTAGAGCACACACCGGCCTGCCCCACTCTACCTCCGCCTTTTTGAATGCTAGCAAAATGCAGTTGTCTCCCAGGCCACTCGCTTAAGAGAACTGCATCAGATTCTAAACGGACCTTGTAGCATAGTTTCAAACAGGCCAACTACTGGGAAGGGAAAGAGGTCTCAGCTCAGAGCTGTCCCACCTGCTCCAGAGCCTGTGTCACTCCCAAGAACCCCTGGGTCATGTACCCCAGCTTCAAAAATAGGAAGAAAGAAACCCCACTCACGCCTGGCTCCTGCCCCCCTCCCACCATCTGCCATATGCTCTTCTCCCCTAGAAGACACCTGGGTCCCCATCCGTGTTGCACGGTCCTATCTCTGGAGCGCTAGACCAGAAGACTGAGCTCCTGGTGTTCAGAAGGACACTAAGATCTCTCTGCAGCTTTTATGACCCTCCGTGTTCTCCATTTCCCAACCTGGACACAGTCATCCAGTAGGGCTTGAACGCCAAGTCTGGTGATAATACGAGAATGTCCATAGGAGAAGCTGGGGAGGCACACCGGTTGGAGGGAAGGGGGGAGGGTCAAAGAGGTTTTTCTTGAAACTTTTTGCAAGAGCCACGTGACTCCTCATAGAACTGGAATTGAGCTCCAAAAAAATTGTCATAATTAGCCAAGAGGTGACAAGTAAAAATATATACTTAGATCATAAACTACATTAATAAAAATGTGTACTTACTGCATATAAAAGCAAAACTTCACTGGGTTAAATAGAGCTGGAGCTGAGGGGGCTTTTAAATTTGTTTAGTTTTGGGGTTTTTTGGTTGTTGTTTTTTTTTTTTTTTTTACATTGCTAGCCATCTGTCAATTATTCCACATTGAGGCAGAATCACGTGGTGATTGAATACAGGCTCCAGAAGGCAGGTTGTCTGGTCTTGACTTCTGGCTCCGTCATTCACCAGGGCATCTGGGTAAGCTACTTAGTTCCCTGTGGCTGAGTTTTCTCACCCAGAATATGAGAGTAATAATAGTGCCTTTCTCGGAGGGTTATTGTAAGTGTTAAAGAATACTTGCAAAGCACTTCTCACAGGGTTGCAGTAAGTATCAGGTAATACTCAGTGTCCAATAAACATTCTCCATAAACGTTACTTCTTATTCCACACGCTACTATTAGCCTGAGGTTTTTCAACACATGCTTTACAGATTTTTTTCTCTTTTTTAATTTGCATTATGATCTTGGAAGCAATGACTGTTGAGGGTTCCAAGAAGCTAAAGACATCCTCCAAACGACCTTCTTGGTCCCTTGGCCAACTCTAAATAGATCTTGCCAATAAAAGGTATCAATAACAAATTGCAAAGGATCAATAGCAGATTAAAAAAATCACTTAAGGTAATATTCTCCTGAGCCTCAGAAGTTAAAAATAAAATAAAAAATAGAAGATAGGTGACAAAGATGAACTTACGAAGGAAAAGTTGAGAAATAAGCCCTGAATCTACATATCCTTTAAATGTTTTAAACAAAGCATGTACCTTCGCATCAAATTCTTCTGGGGAGGAAATGAGATACATGAAAGCAATTTAGAATTTACTTAGGAGAGAATCATACAATTCCATGCAATTGCCATCAATTGTTCTCCCAGCATCCCGTTTTCTATTACAATCACGAGAAGCAAGCAGAAGCATCCGAAGAGTTAAAAGGGGGGGAAATACCAGCCCCCCAGCAAGGTGCTCTCACTGGAACAATTTCCCTGCTGCTCTGTGTTTACAGAATCTTATTTGCATAGAGGAACTGCAGGAGCTCTGGATGATAGTGGCTCTGAAAGAAATCAGCAAAAGTGCACGTGAGGGGAGGATTCAATAAACCTCCTTGACTCTACAATGAGTAGATAGTTGTCAACGCAGAGCGTGAGGACGCTGGATCTTCAGATTCTCAGAGGTGGAGATCAGGGTCTGCGTTCCTCTAACGATCTACACTGCATGTGCCAATAGATTTTGTGCATAATCCTCCGGGCGTTTTGTCATTTACATTGCAAGACGGGTCAGTTACGATCGGCACATAATTGGCCTGAGTCATTTTATGACACCAGGAGGGCAGGGATCTCTGGGAGCATTCTCTCCTGCTCTCTCACTCACCAGCTGCCGGCAGAGTTTAAGGTTCCGTTGTTCTTCCTCACTCTGGAAGCTGTTTTCCTTTCTTTCTTTCAGATACGGAGAACAGGCTCGAAATGTTGTTTTGCAAGCCTGAGAAAAACAGTATGACCATTCGATTGTCAAAGGCATTAGCGAGTTCTATAATCCAAGCACGGAAGGGCAAGGCACCCAATCTGTGGTCTGGGGGCCACTGAGGGTATGAAAGTAACTTCCAGGAAGTTTGAAGACCTCAACCTTAAAGGATGTTACCCCTAAAATGACCACATCTCTAACTTGGGGCTGAAGGGGAGAGAATCACTTTAGAGTTTACCCGGTTATTGTCCCATCAAAGAAGTTCTGGATTCTTTAATTCCTAAATTCTCTCTCTCTCCCCCTGTCTCTTTCTCTCTCTTGTGTGTAGTAACCTAAAGAAGACAAGTGGTTTGGTAGCACCTTTTGCTCCCAGTGGTTTTGAAAAATAGTCACCCACTCCCAAGCAGGCCTGATGTTGATCCAACCCTGTTAGGACATATTTCCTCTAAGAATAAGACAAAACCTCTCTAGGGGATTGAGAGGCCGTGAGTGGGAAATCTACAGTGAAAGAAGCTAATGGGCATGAATTAATGTTCTCATTAGGTGGGCTACTGCCCCACAGCTTAACCGCGTGCCTCTCGGCCCCCACTCTCCAGCAGCAGGTGCTGGATGGGGCAGGTGGGGCAGGAGCAAATGGAAATGTACACGCTTGCTCAGAGATGACACACTGGGCAGGCATCTCCAAGGATTCATGTGACCACACTGCTGAGTGTCCACAGCAGAGCTGGCGGGAACGGAGAGGGTCAAGCATTGCAGCACAACAGGGCAGCACCACAGCTCACTTGAGGAATGGCACCAAGCTCTCATGCACTCAGTGAGACAGTCACAGACTCACCGTGGCAACCTGGGGATCTCTGTCCTGTAGATGTATCAGGAGGGAATCTTGAGTCTGCTTAACCTGACTGGTGAAGAATTTCTTCCATTTCCGCCCAGCAAAAGCCGCCAGTTGCCCGAACAAGATGAAGGCTGAGTATCTCAGGTGGTCATTCTCCTGTGGTTCCCCAGGGAACAAAAGGACAGAACCCAGGTCATTACGGCACCAGATGCATTTGCGCCATCCATCGCTCTTTGTCGCTTGGTCGGGGGTGGGTCAGACCCAGTCTAAAGCTCTGAGCCAGCCGAGGTGGGGGCCAGAGAGGAGGCAGGCTGGGTCTTCAATGAGCGTCTTCCCCAGCAGACAAGACTATCAGACTGGGGATTGCTGTGCTAATAATCCGGCTTCCCAGCTCTGTTTTTGGAGAATTTTGGAGGTAGAGATACAAACATTTGGGTTTGTATGGGTCAAAATTCAAAATAATCAAATCATTTTATTAACAAAAGTAAGTCTCCTTACTACCCCTTTCTGCCTGCCACTGATTTCCCTCCCATGAATGAACAAGGTTGTAAACTGTGTGTGCAGGTTTTTTTTTTTGTCCTTCCAAAAAAATTAAGGAGAAAAAGAATAAAATGTATATCACACAGTCCTTTCTCACATTTTTACACAGTGGCAGCACACCATGCTAGTGTGTTCACGACCTTGATTGTTCACCCAACCACCTATCTGGGAGCTCTTTGCATGTTGATACCTAAAGGAATTTGGGGTGGCCGCATTGTAATTTATTCAAGCCATCTCCTGTTGATCATTCTCAGTGTTTCTGGAAGGACATCTCTCTACACCTGTGGTCTCCGTTTCTCCCTTCTGCAGCAGAAATAACAATTGTATTTCTTCCCTGACACCCTGCCAACTCTCCCTGCTTTTAGTACTATTGGCTAATTTGTCCCTGATCGTGTGTCACTGGGTTCAGTCCTTTCTTGTTCTCCACTGTGAGCAGTCTGGTCCAAGTATCTCCCTTTCCTGATGAGGAGACCAAGGCTCAGGGCATTTCAGTGACTTGCTTGGAGCCGCACTGTCAGGTGACAAGGAGCCAGGGTAGTACCCAGTCTCCTGACCATTGGTGAAGGGATTTTATATCAATGTTTCCTGGTCCCATGAAAGCTCCAGGCAAACCAGAGAGAACCAAGCTGGACTCGGCATCTTCAGGAGTGAGAAGCAACTAGAATGGTCAGGGGGTGGGGGGCAGACACTCATCATTTTGTGAAGTATTTATTTTTTTAAAAGATTTTATGGGGCAGCTCGGGTGGCTCAGCAGTTTAGCACCACCTTCAGCCCAGGATGTGATCCTGGAGTCCCAGGATCGAGTCCCAAGTCAGGCTCCCTGCAGGGAGTCTGCTTCTCCCTCTGCCTGTGTCTCTGCCTCTCTGTCTCTCTGTCTCTCATTAATAAATAAATAAAATTTAAAAAATAAAAATTAAATATTTTATGTACTTATTTGAGAGAGAGAGAGAGCATGCACACTAGTGGGGGGAGAAGCAGAGGCAGAGGGAGAAGCAGGCTCCCTGTGGGGACCCAATGTGGGACTCAATCTCAGGACCCTGGAGTCACACTCTGGGTTGAAAGCGGCGCTAAACCACTGAGCCACCTGGGCTGCCTCTCCTCTGTGTTTCTGCCTCTCTCTCTCTCTGTGTGTCTTTTGTGAATAGATGACTAAAGTCTTTAAAAAATAAAAATAATAAAAATATTTTTTAGCACATAGGACACTTTGACAAATTGCTTTAGTGTTTCACTGTCCTCTGTTCCACCTATATGTGTGGGTATGTGCACGCACATGCACTCACGTGTATAGTTCATTTTTTATGGATTTTATTTATTTATTTATTCACGAGAGACACAGAGAGAGAGACAGAGACACAGGCAGAGGGAGGAGCAGACTCCATGCAGGGAGTCCGACATGGGAATTGATCCTCCGACTGGGATCACTTCCTGGGCTGACGGCAGACTCTCAACCACTGAGCCACCCAGGTGCCCTTGTATAATTCAATTCAATCCTACCCTAATGCAGTAAGACATACAAGACCCTAGCCTGCTAGGGACCTGACAATCATCCGACAGGGAACGCATGCACAAGTGAGCAACAGCACAAGACAGGTGGTCACGAGTGCTGTAATAGAGATAAACTGTCAGGAAACAACTCTCCACGAGTATTTCCAGGTTACTATACAACCAGGGCTTCCTAATAAAAAAAAACTATAGTCAATCTGGCTATTTGAAAAGTGACTGCATAGCACACCAGTCCTGGAAACTAAGACGGCACCTGCAGAGAGATTTAGACATCTTGGAGATATCTGTTTCCATTCCAGGGAGGTAGAGTAGACACTTTTCTCCCCACGACCACAGACATGACAGGCTTGCGTTCCAGAGCCAAGTTCTCCCTGTCTCTCCAAGTGGGAGGAGAGGCAAACGGGCCAGAAGCTCCTATAGAAATGCCAAGTTCCATAATTTCAAGATTTCTCTTCCTCTTGTGTGGCGCAGCTCCACCTGGGGAATTAGGTGTGAGGAACTCACACAAGGTGCTTTGTGAGTAAGTAAGATGTCGGTTTCCTGTTCTAGAGGTATCATCTCCCCGTTAGAGGGTATGTGTGTGTGTGTGAGCATGTGTGAGTGTGTGTGTGTGTGTGTGTGTGGCGTGTGTGTAACTGCAGCAGGCAAGCCGATTAACTTGAAAGGACAGGATCCCAGAGTCCCCACAGTTTCAGAGTAAACGATGCATTGGTGCCCCTCTGCTTAGCTTGCCTTGTCACCTGGCAGTGAAGAGTGCAGATCCTGTGGTCAGAGGACCTGGGTTCATATCCACTTACTGGCTCTGTGAATCTCGGGCAAGTCACCTAACCTATTTGTGCCTTGGTTTCCTCATTTATAAAGTGAAGATAAATAGTGCCCAACTCATAGGGTTATTGAGAAGAGTCTATGGGATAATCTAGGAAAGCTGCCTAGCACCGGGCCTGGCACACAGTAGGGTTCACTAAATGCTAACTACTGTTACATCACATTCGTAACAGAGCACTGAATACATGTTGGCACTGTTATCACACCTTCACCATCATCTCCATCACCATCTTCATCGTCAGGGTACATATATTCACTTCTCTATAACAACAAAAACTCCTCCTTCTTTATATGTTTTCCAAACCCCCAGTATAATACTTGTCTCTCGACCATCTCTTAGTAAATAAGTTAATAATACAGACCAGGTTCTCTGAGCAACACACCACCCAGAGCTCCCATTGCTAATCCCACCTCCACTTTAATAACCCAAAATTCTTCTGAATTTTCTCACTTACGTCATCTAATAAAGTCCTGGTCTGAAGAGTGATGTCTACGAAGAAAGAGCCCAAACTTTTCCCCTGGATCTTGCCCAAGATGATGGTCAGAGTCTTCATGCTCTCGTGGATGACTTCAGTACTCACAGGGTCGTAGAGTCCATGCACCAGCAGGTCTAGGACAACTTTCTTATACTTTCGCACCTGTGAACAAGGTTTGAAAAGCATGAGTAGCCCAGAAATTGCTCCCATGAGCTGAAAAGCGATCCTACCTCTAATCTTTCAATAACCTAGGACTTGGCCCGAGAGTGTGACTTTCCTCAGGAATTGCTGTAACACCTCTCATTGAAATACAAATGTTTCCATTAACCTGACCCAAGAGCCAGATCTGTCTTGAAAAAAAGAACAGAAAAAGCCATCTTCAGCTTGGCCTATGAGCATATGAGGCCGAAAGGGCACATCAAGGAGTGTGGTAGGCCGGATGACCTAGGCATCTGAGGCACAGTGGTACTTTTATAGGGGATGAGACAAAATGGTCACTGAAGTGGACAGATGATAAAAGCAGAGGTGGGGGAAACATCTTTTACTAAACAGGGATAGACTATTAAAAAATAAATTAAAAGCACTGCAGAGGGTGATGTCCAGGTGTGCATTAATCGCATCTGCAGCTCTGCTTCCCAAGGCTGATAATACTGAGATGTGATGACCCTCAAATAACCCCAAATGAGCCATGCTTTGTACAATCTCCTTCCCTTGAATGTGGAAGGGACCAGTGACTTGCTTCTAGCCCACAGATTATGACAACAGTGACGGGACACCATTCCCGTGGTTACATTACATTACGTAAGAGTCCATCGTAGCAGGCATGAGTGATGGAGGCTCTCCTGCTGGCCCTGAAGAAGTAAGCTCGCATGCTATGAGAGGAGAGCTTCAAGACGCTGAGGGCCAGCCAGCAAGAAAGCAGGAACCTCAGTCCTACAACCAGAAGGAGCCGCCTTCCATCAATGGCCACAGAAGCTTGGAAGAGGAGGCCAGGCTTCAGAAAGGAATGCAGTCTGACCTGCACCTTGATTGTAGCCTTGTGAGACCCTGAGCAGAGGACCCAGCCAAGCCAGATAAGCTCCCGGCTCAAGGAAACCGCTAGAGGATGAGTGCTGGGCCTGTGGTGATCTGTCACAAGCGACAGATAACCAGTACATGAGGCGCCATCTTTCAGCCCTGGGACACCAAGCCATGAGGGCGGATGACGTGCCACCTTCCCCTCCTACCTTGTCGGGGGTCTCACAGGCCATGGTGCCCAGGCCTCTCATTGCCATGTGACGCTTTTTATCGTTGGGGTCCCGGGCTTTTTCTGCCAAGATGGAAAACGCATTCTTCAGAGACTCCCGCTTCTGGAACTTCAGTTTCCAAGAGACCTGGGCAGTAAGCCAAGAGATGGGAGCGTTCAGAGTCATACCCATCCCAAGCCCAATCCCTCTCTCTAAAGAAAATCCTGTGTTGCCTGCTCAACTTAGCCCTTCTTTCTCTACCTAAAGACACATGATTTTTGCTGGGAAATCATTAGCTTGATCTACATAATGAAGAAAACAGATGGAAAAGGAAAGAGGTAGAAAAAAATAATGTAGGGCCAGGGGAAGGTTGGTTGAGGTGGGTTGGGGGAAGCAGAGGGACGGGTGCTCTAGGACCACTGAGGGTATGCTAGAGCTCAGAAGAAAGGGGGCTTTAGACAGCTGATATGGCTGAGAACAGGGATCCTTCATGGACAAGAAATGCCTGCTTCCATCTCAAGGCATTTCCCCAACCTTTCTTACTCCTCCAGCTCCTCCCATATTTTCTGCTCTACTTTGTGGTTAAACACCTTGAAAGACGTGTCTATACTTGTTTTCTCCAGTTCTTCTCTCCATGATCTCTTGACCCTTCTGCAGGGGGGTCGATGCCTCCCTAGTGGGGCTAAATCCAGGGTTGATTGTCAGTTCTCCTCTTCCTCAACCTCTCAACAACATTTGACTCAACTAGCAAAGCACGTCCACAAGCATTTCAGGGCACCTAACGGATGTCCCACCCCAGAATGCATACATCTGCGCCATTAAGATTAGGGGGAAAAATGCATAAATAATCTGCTGGCGTCAGAACCAAGACATGCAAGATCCAGGCAGGGTCAAGAAAAAGCCACCTCCCCACCCTCCTGCGTAGTGTGGGGCTACAGATGGGACCACAGTCCTGTTCGGTGTTTGAGTGATTACCAAGTCTCCTCATTATTTCTCAGTATTCATTGTAGTTCATTCTATACTTTTATTATTAAGCTTGCAGCAAGCTAAAGTCTTCCCGGCTCATCCTGTTATCCTGTAAACTTTCTGCCCGTGTTAGGAGAAGTGTCATCAAGCTTTTTTCAGAGGACGCCTCCACGGAGCCACAGAACCAATGCAGGCCAGGCAAGCGCACGTTACAAGTGGCTGGTGGGGAGGGACCTCTGCTTCCAATACTTTGTGACAGACCTTGGAAAGGAAAGACATCACTGATGTCCGTTTCCTCTCAGGCTGGGTGGTGGCCATCGGCAGCGGCTGGCCCAGGGTTCCTTTCTCCATTTGGTCCATGGAACTAAAAGAAAACAAATCGTCATATGAGCTGCAAATACTCTTCCAAGCCTTGTCATCCACAAGCAGTGTCCTACAAGGCACTGTGCCAGGGTAACAACATGAAGAAGCAACCTCCCTGAGGCCTGACCATTTGGAACCTGTCGCCTTGGTGAGGAGATGGGACAGTCTCGTCTAAAGATAAAAAGCAGGAGGCAATGCAGCAGGGGCACCCAGACGGTGTGTCGCGTGGTTCCCATCCCATCCTAGAGCCTTCTTGTACCAGAATCACCAAAGAAAGAAAATAAAGTTTCTGGGCCCCACCCACACAGATTCTCAAGAGTCAAAGTAAGAAAGTAGCCTGAAACTTCATGTTTTTTTAGTTTCCCAATAATGTAAACTGATACTGCATTTTAGAGGGGGCCTCAATATTATTTCTTACAATTTTGAAATGTGCATATCTCTCAGCAATTCTTGCATCCCACAGACACACTGCTACATCATATGCTCCAAGACCATCATATAGGATACGTACTATCACTTTGTAATGAACAACATAACGTCCTTTAATAGTTGTAACTAATTATTTAATATAAATAAGTTATACATATATATTACAACTATACAGCTACAGATGACCACAATGCAATTGGTAATATTTAGACTGTTGATCCAATCTGAGTCCATTTTTGTATGTGGTACATAGTAGGAGTCTAACTTCATCAGAACCACTAACTTTTGTTTTGGTTAAATTTTTTTTTCTTTTTTCTTTTTTTTTTTTTTTTTTTTTTTTTACCAGGAGAAATGCTATTCAGGCAGCCGACTGCAGGGGTTCTCCGTGGCTAGCCACAATAAAGTCACCGGAGGAACTTTCTACCTCCTAGTGCCCAGGCTGAGCCTGAGACCAAGTCCATCACCATCTCTGGAGGGAAGCCCGGGCATCCGTAATTGTAAAGCTCACCCAGTAATTCCAATGAGCGGTCACTGGACTAGGGTGAGTACTGACCAATCGCCTTGGTTTGCCCCACAATGCAGTGATTTATAATAAATATACCATTGGCCTCTGTCCCTCTTCCTGGCACAGAGCTCTTAAACCCCTTAGAATTTCCCAAGTGATGATAATGACCAAGGCGTCTTTTGTCATGTTAATGAGGTGACTTGCAGAAAGCCCTTTCTCACCAAAGGATGAAGCTGGTTGCCTGGGGAATAAACCCCATGGTTGGAGAGCCAGAAACTCCAGTCCCATCCTGTAGTCTTATTAGGCCAGAGGGGCTGGAGATTGAGCTCAACAGCCAATGGTCAATGATTGAATCCAGAGTGCCTAGGTCAAATGAAGCCTTAACAAAACCCCAAAAGGATGAGGCTCGGAGGGCTTCTGGGTTGTTGAACATGGGGAGATCTGGGGGGCATAGCACACTCAGGGCATAGAAGCTCTATGCCCTGTCCCCATACCTCACCCTATGTGTCCCCCATATGGCTTTTCCTGAGTTATATCCTTTTATAACAAACTAGTGACTCGGTAAACGTTTCTCTGATTTCTATGAGTTGTTCTGGCAAATTCATCAAACCCAAGGAGGAGAATGTGGGAACATCCCATCCATAGCTGGTTGGTTACAGGCACAGATGACAACCCAGACTTGCAACTGGCATCTGAAATAAAGGGAGAGGTCATTGCCTTGTAGGACTGAGCCTTTCACCTGTGGAATTGTAGGACGCCCACTCAGTATCTGTCGAGAACTGGAGAATTGATTGGCGCTTTGGGAAGAACACACAGGGGCTTTCTGGGACTTGGGATTTTGAGTGCTAAGATCAGGAAGGCCCCAGGCAGGCCTGGGCATGTTGGCCACCCTAGTTACTGTACTTGAGTTGCAAACGTATTTAAACACAGGTGGCTGAGCAAACCCCGTCCTGTTACACGGCTGAGCTTTAGAACATTTGGCCCTGACCTGGAGGTGTGTTGGGAGCTGGTTTCTCCACTGTCTTCGCGCCCCCACCCCTCGTGGTTTCTGTAATGCTCTCTTGGTCAGAAGACACTGGATAGATCCATGAAAACACCTCCTCGTCTCCAGCCCCTAGTCTCCATTTCTTCATCTCTGGCCAGCACACCTCCCCTCACTACCTCAAATAAAAGCCCAGGAAAAAAAATCACCCCACCAATTAGCAATATTTTCTTTGTTTGAGTAAAGGCATTCCCATAAGTTTTACATTACATTAAGCCAACGGTTCTCACCCTGAGCCTACACTGGAATCACCTGGGAGACTTGTTAAAACACAGATTCCCAGCCGTGGTCCGCAGAGTTTCTGAATCCGTACGTCTGAAGCAGGGCCCCAAATCGATATTTCTAACAAGCTCCCAGGTAATACTGGGGTGCTGCTGGTCTGGGGAGACACTTAGAGAACCACCGCATTAGGGGAAAGAAGCCACAGCATTACTACGCCAGTCTTCTCCGGAATGAAGGGATTTTCAAATTCACACTGAAGCAAAACACACTTGGTTGCTTCTTTTGGGGTTTTCTGCACACAACCTTCAGTAGGATCTTCAGTAGGACCTGCCTCTCGTTGGGTTGAATGCTCTGGATCAGAGTTGACGAGCACCTGGCTGCAGGTAGGAGACACTCGAAGAAGCTAAATGCCTCAAGCTGAGGGCTGCTCACTAGGGAGGCACAAAGCCTCATTACAAAACATCTGGAATCTCTGTTCTGCGACATGAAAATCACACCAGAGGCTTCTCTGCATTAGAGACACAGAGAGAGGCAGAGACACAGGCAGAGGGAGAAGCGGGCTCCCAGCGGGAAGTCTGATGTGGGACTCGATCCTGGGACCCCGGGGTCATGACCTGAGCCAAAGGCAGACACTCAACCACTGAGCCACCCAGGTGCCCCTGAATTTCTTTCACAATAAAAAATCACACTGAACAGGCTATGATCTGTACACTCTTCTTGGATACTAGTCTTAAATAAAAAGTTCCATTAAGGGGCCCCAGGGTGGTTCAGCATCTGCCTTCGACTCAGGTCATGGTCCCAGGGTCCTGGGATCCAGCCCCACATCTGGCTCCCTGCTCAGCGGGGTGTCTGCTTCTCCCTCTCCATCCGCTGCTCCCCCTGCTTGTACGCTCTCTCTCTCTCTCTATCAAATAAATAAAACCTTAAAATTTTTTTTAAAGTTTCCTTAAAAAAGAAAACAAGCATAAAAGTTGCTTTGGGGTCCCAAAGCCCCTCACCTGGAGCTTTGTGGCCCATGAGCTTGTGGCTCCCACCACCCACCTGCACCCCTTCCCCCTGCAGGTCCTCCCTTCTCCTTGCCCACACTGGAGTCCTGCAGACCCAATCTAACCAAACAAAAGGATGATTTCCCCCTGTTGCCGTACGGGATCTCAGGAACATTTTAAACAAATTACAAATAACCACAGTATAGGGACCCAAAGATTTTTAGGTGTTCTAACCCCAGCTGCAAGCCCACGCACCTCCACACTTTGCTATAGGGGATTAGGGTTTTTCTGGTGGGTTGCTCCGGTCATCAAAGGTGCCCCGACGGGTGCGCCTGAGTCTGGGGGACCACCCGGCCACTTTGGAGCCAAAGGCATGGCTCTGCTTATGGCTTCAGTCCCACCTGGGTGCATTCTTTGACGTGTTCTTCTTCCCCTGGGAAGTCCTGTCTGGGTGTGCTAATGGGTGTGCTAATGCCCTGGCCCCTGCTTTTCACCATTTCTGAGACTGGAGCCTGTCTTCATCACCATGTTGTGATTCTACTCAGTCTTCCCGAACAGACGTGGGTTTAGGGTGACGTAGAAAACTGCTTTGTGCTTTAGGCTGACACCCAGATGCCTCTGGAAATTCAAATCCCTCTGACTCAAAATATTAGGTCCATGGTTAACAATCCTTTTAGTGAAGCTGAAAGGTATATGATGAATGCCAAAATTACAAAACACTTTCATCGTTTCTTTAAAATAAGGGGAAGAAACTGTTAGATTTCTTTTTTTTTCTTTTTCTTTTTTCTTTTTCTTTCTTTTTTTTTTTTTTAGGGGGAAAGGGCAAGGGACAGGGAGAGAAAGAACCTAAAGCAGGCTGCATGCCTAGCGCTGAGCCTGACACAGGGTTGGATCCCAGGATCCTGAAATCATGACCTGAGCCGAAATCAAGCGTGGATGGACTGAGTCACCCAGGTGTCCCAGAACTGTTCTATTTCTAAAATTCCTCCCTACCCTGACCTTTGATAATACTACTAATAGCTACCAATTACCGGGCACTGTGTATGCCAGGGACCCCATTTAGCACTTTGTGCACCAAGCAGGAGGGGAAGCTGGTCCGCTGACCTCCGCTGAGCCAACTTCCAGAGCAAGCAGCGCTGCAGGCCCCCTGAGAACTGCACTAAGCCCTGCGTGGGGCTGACGCTGCCCTCCTAACTCCTGCTGCCCTGCTCCTTCTGTCCTGACCAAGAACCAGTTTCGGACACCTGTACTTGTTATCGTAACCGTCACATTTAATCAGTATAGAAATTGATGATGCTGGTCCCCTCCCCCCCCCCCCCCCCCGCTGAGTCCCCCCATTCTTCCCTCACTCTGAGTGTCACGGGTCACCCGCACTCCATAGACAAAGCACCGCGATTCTGAGGCCCCGCGTGGTCCCTGGGACGCCCCTAGAGGGCAGCGTCACCCAACAGATGGGTCCGGGGCACCCGCCCCCCAGCACAGGTGCAGCTGCAGGGCCTCCCCCCATCCCGCCCCATCCCTCCCCATCCTGTCCCATCCCACCCACCGGGACAGCCCCCCTGTGACCCTTGCGCCCGCAGCTGCAGCTTTAACCCCAAGGCCCCTTTCTGCTCAAAAAACAAACACCATGGGTCCTGAAAGAACTGGTTTAAACTGAACAAAACTGTTGATGTTTTGGTGAAACACAACAAAGCAAAAAACCGGGAATAATTGTACTTGCACATTTGGTGGCCTCCCTCCCTCCTCTCACTCCTCCCTCCCCAGACTCCCCAGAAGTCTATCAGTAGTTATTTCTTGCCTGGCCTTGTGTTTGGCAAGGTGGGCAAATGTCCTAAAAGAAAAGAAGTTTCATTTTAAGCTCTAGCAGTTTATTGTTATGCTAGTAAATGTGTGTTGGATATTTCCACGTGCCAAACATCCAGGTGAATATTACACAAACTATCTCATTGGATTCTTACAACAAACCTAAGGATAAGTGCTTTTATTATGACCCCCATAGTAAGGGTGGGGAAACTGAGGCAGGGGGCGATGCGCTTGCCAAATCCAGAGCTTGCCAAATACCATGCAGTTAGCTGGTGGCGGACTCAGAATTCAACCCTAGGCGGGCTAGCGTCAGGGCTCAGGCTTGGCCACGATGCTGGGTTGTGGGCAACTTTGGAAAACATGATTAGGACGTACGTGGATGGACACTGTAACCAGAGAAGTGTGTCAGAGCGGAAGGTTCAAGGAAAAAGGACAGGGAAAGGACGGCGATGCCTCTGATAAAACAAGGGGGCCGAGGCCAACACAGAACCCTCTCTGGACTGGGCCCACCGCACACCAACTCCGACAGTGACAGGCCGCAGAGCTGAGGGGCCGTGTAGGAGGAGGAAACTGCGACGTCTTGCTCGAAAAAGGAGGCCCTAAATGGCGAGAAGAGACAGCAAGGTGGAGCAAAGGCGCCCCAGTTTTCCTGTGCGCTTGTGGAACAGAAGAGAGCCTTGGGGAGCGTGGAGTGGTGCACGTAGTGGGAAGCGCGAGAGGGAGAGGCAGAGACAGAAACAAGAGAGGAGAGGCCGGTCCTGGCGGGTCCAGGGGGGTCCAGGCCCCGGGGAGCCGGGGGAGCTGTGGGGAGGAGGGAGAGAGGCCCCTTCAGCCTGAGACCAGGAGGCCGTACCCGGATGGAACCCTGTGCAAATTGAAGTCTTCAAATCAGCCTTCCTCTCCTTGGTAAAAGCAGAGGCGTGGGAACAAGACCTGGGGACACTTTCTTCCTGTGAACTGATCCATTTCGTACTTAGAGTGACCGCAAAGCAGACGAAATTACGTGAGGCAGCAGAGGAGGCTGGGGGAGGAAAGCAGACGCTGCAAGTGTGAGGTTCCCTGCAGGACCTCAGCGCAGACCCAGGCCTGCCACGTGCCCGCGGCGTGGACGCGAGCACAGCTGATGCGCGACCCTTTGGGTTTAAAGGAGTTTTTTTTGTATTCAGGTTTTAAAACAGTGGACAGATAGACATTGTCTTCCTTACTTGCCAAATGGGAAAGTTAAAGGGCAGACAAGTCGGCCCCCTTTGGCTTAAAGCCACAGAGAAGGCCACGGGCAGAGCAGAACTGGTGCCCAGGACACGTCGGTGTCAAGTCCAGCCCCTGGACGCATCCCAGCAAGGGCCCCAGTGCGCTGGGAGCCCCCGAGAGCTCCAGACCAGCACGGGCTCGGGACGTGCTCACGTGGCTGGGGACACAGCAGCGTTCTTCTGGGAGTTAAGGCGGAAGTCTCTGACAATTGGATGGTGACATATGGATATGCTGGTGACATGAGGCCCGTCGCGCCGTCCATTCGGCCTGTGGTTGAGCAGCTCCATTTCATTCCCCGCGACCACCTCCGCATCTGCCAAGGAGAAGGCCTGGGGCCAGGGACTGAGCAGCGAGGAGGACAAGCTCTCAGTCGCCGCTGCCTATGGCAAGGGCGGCGGGCCCAGTGCACCTGCCCACTGGCCTTGCGGAGGAGGACGCTCCCCCATCAGATGGCTTTTGTCCGCAGGAGCGTCTTCAGAGCCCCCCTCCGGTGACAGCGCGGGGGGGGGGGGGGGGTCTCATCGGGTTTCCCACCTCCTCCACCTCGTCGTCTTTGAGGGGACCTTGCTCCACCTTCCCTCCGGCAGGGAGCCGTCCTCCCCGAGAGCACCAGGCACCTGCCCTGTTCCTCCTTCCAGGCTCACGGAGCTCCTGCCTTCCGGCCGACCAATGCGGGGGGGACTCGGTGTGGGGAGCGACCCCAGGCATCCGCAGGCGCCCCAGCAGGACTTGACAAGGAGCGTGGGCCCAAGGGCCAGTCCCTGGCGTCCCCAGCGAGGGAGGGGGCCGAGACGCAGGTGCGCGTGGCAGTGCGAGGGCCCACCTGCCAGGGTGTTCCCAGGCCACCTGCGGGGACAGTGACCGGAGCTGCGGGCCTGGGGGGGCCCTCTCCCCGCTCTGCTCTGTCCGCTTTGTTCTCACGTAGAGCCGTGGAGCCGGGCTCTTTTGCTCTCACATCTTTGAGGGAAGTGGGCGGCGTCGGGGAAGCGCGGGTCCTGCTCCTGGGCCTCAGCCTCGGTACAGCCTGGCCCAGGGGAGCAGGGCCACGGGGAGGGCTGCGGAGGGACAGAAAGTGCCTGTCTCTAACCGCCCTCA
Source organism: Canis lupus baileyi (assembly GCF_048164855.1). Lineage (NCBI taxonomy): Eukaryota > Metazoa > Chordata > Mammalia > Carnivora > Canidae > Canis > Canis lupus. The sequence goes on along the minus strand of NC_132838.1, from coordinate 24,832,412 downwards.
GGCTGTCCTGCCCCTTGTTTTCTTGGCTTTGTTACCTGACAGTCTTTTTTTGTAAAGAGTTTGCTTATTTCTTCCTGAGAGAGAGAGAGAGAGAGAGAGAGACAGGCCCAGGCAGAGGGAGAAGCAGGCTCCCCACGGAGGCCCGATGTGGGCCCGATCCCGGGACCCCAGGGTCATGGCCTGGGCCGCCCCGCCAAGCCCCCCCCCCACCGCCACCACGTCCCTGATGCCAGAACCAGTTCCAAGCCTGGCTCACCTGGCAGGACAGGATCTCCCAAAATGCGTCTCTACCCATGTGACCCGGACCCGGCCAGGCCTGTGGATCAGGAGGCTCAAAGCTGTTTCCCTTGAGAACGCCCAGAAACAGCCCAGAGGATCCAAGGCATCCACAGGGAAAAGCCACCCGGTGTCGGAAAGGTGTCCCTTTGCAGAAGGCTGCTTGCTCCATCCTTAGGCTGGCGTGGCCCCCCTGCCCCCCCACCCCCCCACCCCCCACCCTCCCCACCCCCCCCACCACTGGACTCAGGGCTGCGGCCCCAAAAAGCCGCTGAGTTTCCACCGCGCAGCTTAGAAATGAGGAGAGTAATGCTGGGTCCAAGGATTCGGATGTCGAGGGGCGCCTGGGGGCTCAGGCCCCCGCCTCAGCGTGACCTCAGGGTCCTGGGACTGAGCCCAGGACTGGCTCCCTGCAGCCCTGCCCTCCCCCTGCCGTCCACTCTCTCTCTCTCTCTCTCTCTCAATCAACTAAAATCTTTTTTTTTTTTTCCGACTAAAATCTTTTTTTAAAAAACAATTCAGACTTCGAGCCATTGGTCACTGGGCTCGTCTAGGGGAACAAGCCCCCGGGACGCAGCTCGGGATCCAGGGACTCAGGGCGGCATTAGCCCCGACGCAGCCCCCCAACCCCACCCCGGCCGCACTGGAGGACCCCCCGGGAAAGCGCAGCCGGTTGCCCTGCAGGAGCCCGAGCAACGAGCACGGCCCGGCCCGGAGGAAGCCGACGCCGAACAGATGCCAAGCGAGGCTTGGGGGGCTGAAGCTCAGCCACATTCCCACCCGAGCCCTCAGCCCCGCAGCCCCACGCCCGGCCTCCCACAGGTGCCCTCGGGGCTGTAAGAGCCGCCAGCGGGCTCCGGGGCTCCCGGGCCTCGCCTCCTACCTGTGCCCGCCTCGGGGCCTGGGCCTGGGCCTGGACGTCCTGGGGGCAGTGGCCGCCGGAGCCGCAGCCTGTGAGCGAGCGTGTCCTTGAATGTGAAACACTGGGCGTCTTCCACCTTTATCACGAGACGCAGAGACGTGACGAGGCCCTGACACTCCCAGGCCCGCCGGGGGCTGTGGTTGCCGGGCCTGAGGACCCCAGGGCCAGGGGAAGGCTCCGCACAGCTGGGGTCAGCCCGCTGGGGACCAGCCAAGTGAAGCCCCTGCCAGATGGTGCCGCTCGGCCCTGCCCTCTGGCCCCGAGCCTGCCAAGCCACCGGCCACGCCGTCCTCCCCGTCCCGGGCGGGGTCATCCCAGTCCCTGTCCTCTGCCCCCGAGCCTGCTAAGCCACTGGCCGCACTGTCCTCCCCATCCCGGGCAGGGTCATCCCAGTCCCTGCCCTCTGCCCCCAAGCCTGCCAAGCCACCAGCCACACCATCCTCCCTGTCCCAGGCAGGGTCATCCTCAGACCCCTGCTCTCTGGCCCCCAAGCCTTATAAGCCACTGGCCACGCCGTCCTCCTCATCCTGGGCGGGGGTCATCCCAGGTCCCTGCCCTCTGCCCCCAAGCCTGCTAAGCCACTGGCCGCACCATCCTCCCCGTCCCAGGCAGGGTCATCCTCAGACCCCTGCTCTTCTGGCCCCCAAGCCTTGTAAGCCACCGGCCACACCGTCCTCCCCATCCTGGGCGGGGTCATCCTGGTCCCTGCCCTCTGCCTCCGAGTCTGCTAAGCCACCGGCCACGCCGTCCTCCCCATCCTGGGTGGGGTCACCCTCAGGCCTCCTGGACAGGAGGGAAGCTGAGAGCCAGGCATGGGGAGGGGGGTCACCGATGTCCCAAGGCCGCCCGGTGGGACCAGAGGCTCCATGTCGGGCTCCCTGTCCTCCCTGAGTCGTCTCCGGCTAGCTGTTCTGAGGCCCCGGGCACTCGCCTCTCCAGGCCTCTCTTCCCCTCCGTGGCTGTGCTCCCTCCCATCCCTTTCTTCTCCACCCTCTCTTCCTCCTCCCCTGTGGTCTTATGCTGTGTGCTGTGGACGTTGCTTAGCATATTCCTTCTTCCACTAAAAAGTCTCGGGATTGCATCTACTCTTCCTTCAATATTCCATTTACAGTAGGACCCCACCGAGCGGCAAACGTGTAGGCACCTTATGACACAGTCTCAGGCACCACTTTACCAATAGAACAATACACCCGTGTCCCAAAGTGCTTTGAAATGTGTGCTCTGTCCTTAAAAATCCTATTATTGGGGCAGCTGACTCTTCCCAGACGGATTGCGGGAGGCTATCCTATCAGGATGTCTATTCCATAACCCACAACAGGTGTATTTCAATGATCCCGTCTTGGATCCTATAATCCCAGACTCTTCCCCACAAGTCGATCGCAGCTGACTGTGCCTTTCCCAATATTGCTCATTCAATTCCTCCGGACAAGAACAAGAGGAGACAGTTTGACCAACGCATGCATGTTCAGGAATCAGCTCTGTGAGCCTTAGGTCCCGAGCAGCCTCCTCTCGCTCCTCTAAGAGACTATACATTCGATTGTCCCCCAGAAAGGAAAGTAGGTAATAAGGAAATCATCTAATCATTTTTTTTAAGATTTTATTTACTTATTCATGAGAGACACAGAGAGAGGCAGAGACACAGGCAGAGGGAGAAGCAGGAGCCCTGTGGAGAGCCTGCGGTGGGACTCGATCCCAGGACCCCGGGATCACGCCCTGGGCCACAGGCAGACAGACGCTCAACCGCTGAGCCACCCGGTGCCTCCAAATCACTTAATCTTATCCACTGGGATTTTTTTTTTTTGGTAACTTTTACGTGTTCCTGTTCTTACTCTTTCTTATAATTTCAGGCAAACAGACGTTGACCATGGCTTAAAACAGCACAAGTTTTTGACCTTAGAGTTCACTGCTGTCTCTGCCCAAACTGATGCCTATTAGTACACCCATTGTGGAGGGAAAGTTGATGATACCTACCCAAAGTCCTTGTGCCTACGCCCTCTGCCATAGTAATTCTGTTGGTAGTCATTTAGCTTGGGGACCATGGTGATTTCACGCAAGTGAGAAAAAGGACCCCCTTCCTTAAGACATTTTGTACGGTGCCAGAGATTTTTCATAATAAGTATTTAAAGTTATGATACCTACACGGTGACTGTTGCCCACATAGGTGAAGTGCTTCGTGCAGTGTACAACCAATACAACTGTATATGTTCGCCCCAGGTACCTGATGAATACATATGAAGGGTGACATCAATATATATGTAAATACATATTTATAGAAACGTGATTTGTAATAGCAAAAAAAATTGTTGCAAATGTCCATCAGCAGGGGACAGATTAAATAAATATATTAAGGGACCTTTATACAATGGAATACTGGGGAGCAATATAAAAAGAATAGAGTAGACCTACGTTTGCTGATACAAAAAGATATTTGAGGTAAATTATGAAGTGAAAAAAGCAAGATGCAGAGGAGAATATTAATAAATCAATGTATGTGAATATATTTTAAGAAAAAATTGGCTATATCAGCAAGTTTTTGAATGTCTTTTGACATTTTTCTCTTTTGAGAAAGATATTCAAGACATTATTAACAGGAGTCTTCTAGGAGGAGAATAACTGGGCAAGAAAGAAAGCTGTTGGTTCAAATATATACTTTTCTGCATTGTTTGAATTTTCTTACCAAAAGTACTTATTACTTTCAGTTTAAAAAATCAGCAGGGTGGGCCCCCCGGGTGGCTCAGCGGTTTAACGCCGCCTTCAGCCCAGGGCGTGATCCTGGAGACCCGAGATCGAGTCCCGCGTCGGGCTCCCTGCATGAAGCCTGCTTCTCCCTCTGCCTGTGTCTCTGCCTCTCGCTCTCCCTGTGTCTCTCATGAATAAATAAATAAAATATTTTTTAAAATAAAAATAAATAAATAAAAAATCAGCAGGGATAATCAGAATAGAAAATTATCTTTTTTTCTTGCATTTTTAAGCACAAAAAAAATCTAAGAAATGTGAGGGGTTTTAACTTTTTGTTTTTTTAGATTCAAGTTAGTTAACATATGGTGTAGTACTGGTTCCAGGAGCAGAATTTAGTGATTCATAATTTCCGTGCAACACCCAGTGCTCATCCCAACAAGTGCCCTCCTTAGCCCTCCAACAGCCCTGTTTGTTTTCTATGTTTAAGAGTCTCTATGGCTTGCCTCCTCTCTGTTTTTATCATATTTTAAGAAGTGTTTTTAAATTTAAATTGCTGTGCACATCCCCCAACAGAATATATTAGAAAAATAAACTGCAGTTTCTTGCTTTTTGTTTGTTTGGGGTTTTTCTGTTTGTTTGTGGGGTGGTGGTTTTTTTTTTGTATTTGCTTTTTATTTTATTTTTATTTTTTGGTTTTATTTATTTATAGCAAAGGGCTGAGGAGGGGAAGTAGCAAGGCTGGTGGAGAAGCAGGGACACAGAGCCCTCTCTGTGCCCTTGCCTTTTAAGGGCACTTTCACCTTTCAATTCTTGTTGGAAATTTGTGTCTGTTAGACCACTGATATCACAGAACAAGAGTATCATGAATCTCACCTTCTTTTATGGATTCAGGTCTAGTTGAGTGAAACTCAGTGCCTCCAGAGTTGCCCATCATTAGAAACCCAGGGACCTGTTAGAAAGCTACTCATCGTGTCCTTCCTTCCTCATATGGTGCTAAGACGGTGGAGAATAATGAGATCAGGTGTCTTTTTCTTTTTGCTTTGGATCCCTAGTGAAAAGGGAATTCCAGCTTTCTATTTGTCCCTGAAATTTTAAACCTGTTAGAGTAACAGTAAAGCTGAATTCACTGTCACAAATCTTATGTTAAGAATTTACGGGATCCCTGGGTGGCACAGCGCTTTGGCGCCTGCCTTTGGCCCAGGGCACGATCCTGGAGACCTGGGATCGAATCCCACATCGGGCTCCCGGTGCATGGAGCCTGCTTCTCCCTCTGCCTATGTCTCTGCCTCTCTCTCTCTCTGTGACTATCATAAATAAATAAAAATTTAAAAAAAAATTAAAAAAAAAGAATTTACTCAATAAATAAATAAATAAATAAATAAATAAATAAAAATAAAAAAAAATTTACTCCTCACAAATGAATATTGATTTAGGCTGCACATACATCATCCCACCCCCCACACAAAAGGATGAAAAGGAAGATTTTTTATTCGATGAGCAGAAGTAACATTTAATATAATTAAGTAACATCGCAATCCCAAATCTAACAATGCTTTCAGATCTTGAAAAAGAGAACTATTTGTTTTTCTTAAGAAAAATCTCCTAAAAAAAAAAAAAAAAAATCTCCTTTCAGGAGCGGATGTAGGAGGAGAGCACTGGGAGTGCTACAGACGGCCCCGAGCAGTTTGCTACTTCGGGGCTTTGTGTCCCGGGTGATGCACCTGGTCCAGCTCCAGGGCAAGGCCTGGACTCCGATTATACGTCATGTGTATTCCGACGACGAGTCACACACGTCCTTGTGCTTCCACACGCTGAGCCACGGTCTTAAATACTGAGCTTATTCCGGGGAAAGCCTTGTCTCCCACTCGCCCCTTGCTGAATCTCTTTCTGGAGACTATTCAGAGCTCCAGTGTTTCTTTGTCACCGCGCTTGCCTTGGTCACCTTGCCTGTGTCACTGCACAAGCTCTCGTTCATTCTGTGAACGCCTCTGGAGGGTCTCGTCAGGGCCAGGCTGTCACCCAGCACTAGGGCAGGTGACATGAAGGCCACTGGACGGACACGAACCGTGTGACCCCTGCCCTCAGGTCGCAGCTGGCAGGCCACGCGCTCTTGTGTCCCATGTGCCCGGTTTGCTTGGCACAGCCAGGCCAGAGCTCGGGCGAGGCCGGGGAGCCGTGGGCAGGTTGATGGGACTGTCCCGTCAGGGCAGGCAGTGCAGGTGGGCGACGAAGGCAGCACCTTCGAGAATCCCGGGGCTCCTGGCCCCCCGCTGCCCGCTGATTGACATCCCCCAGCTTACTCCTCTGACCCTGCAGCTGGATCCTCTCGGCTGGGGGTCCTCTGGGTCCTCTGCCCCACTGCGGCCACCTCCAGTGTGTGGCCCCGTCACTCCCTGGGGACGCACCTCCTCAGCCCTGAGCTGTGAGCCGACAGACAGCAGGCCCGGCTTCCCTCCTGTGGGATGCGCCTCCAGACCTGGGGCGCCCAGCTGGGGCCTTGCACACTGAGGGTGCCCATCCCTTGTGCCAAGGACAGGGTGGCCCAGAGGCTGCAAGCCCGGGGTCAGGGGACCAGGGGAGGCCGGCTCCCAGGCCCGCCGTCTCACCGGCCCAGGGCAGGGAGCCACCCCCGCTCCCCTCACAGCCCTGAGAGCTCCACTCAGGACCTCCTCACCCCAAGGCCCCAGCCTGGGAGGTGGGGGCACAAACACTCGGCCCCCCACTCAGCTCCTAGCCAGCGATGTCCCCGTTTGCCTGAACCTTTACAACCTTCAGCACATTTTTAGTGTTTCCTTCACTTTAACAGAAGCAAACGTTGGTTTGAGGCATTCACAGGACTCCGACTGGACTCTCCAGAAGCAAAATAGGAATTACAAGGAGTCAGTTTGCTAAAAAACAAAAAAGGCACTTTTTTTTTTGTATTTCCCAGCAACTAATTAAATGTGATAGTAGCTTCAGTAAATGGACCTTCCATTTAGCACTGATTTCATTTACGTGTAGGGAGGCGTGGGAAGTGGTGGTGTTAGGACAATAGGCTTTCCCTTCACTGCATGGAAGAGAGTCCCCGGGCGGACATCTGCAAGCCACTTCTCTGGCAACCACATTTCACAATGACATCTGCTGGTGGATATCACTGGGGACCCAGTTCAAATTGGGCGACGCTTAATGATAAGCAAGATCTTCTCTTTACTGAGGATGATAGCGGGCAGGACAGACCTGGACACGGCCAAGGTTCTAAGAATACTTCCCAGGATGGTGTCCTGCAGGAGTTGGCGGCCTGGGACCCTCAGCAGAATTTTACTCATGGCATTTGGTTTATGCAAGGCCATGAAAGAGACCGTCTATCAAAACTACCCCAGTACCAACCCGACCCTGAGCATTTGTGAAGCCCGTCTTGGAACTGATTTAATGGCCAGAGCTTGGAACTAGGGAGTAGCCGTTCCCTCTTCTTGCTGTTTCCTCCAAAGGACCTGTTGTACGAGACATTTTGTCTCCATGCCACGATTTGACAAAGCAGCTTAGAGTTATAGCGACTTTGGTAAAATATTTCAAGAACACTAATTCAAAGTACTGAATGGAAAAGTCTTATCTTTCTTGGAAGATCTTAGCAAAGCCCTTTGTGATGTGCTTCTCCAACATCCCCCCTGCACACGGGCATCACCGCCCTCGGCCTAAAATGTGTAAAAATCAGAATGAGCACCACATGCTAGATGCGGAACACAGTGGGCCCAGCCCAAGGTGCTTCTACTACTGCAGTCTGGCCAGTGGCTGTCGACCAGTTGACCACGGTTCAGGAGACCTGGCTTGAAAAGCAGCGATGTTGTAGCTGGAGGGTAAATGAGGAAAAATTCACATTGCTCAGTGTATAGGCTTCTGGACAGCTGTGCAGACATTGGAAATCTGTCAAACCAAGATTTTAAGATTCGTTAGTTGGGAATTGGTGGGTTTAAAGGAAATATAAATGAAGAATCGTCAATTTTATCTGCTTCCAAGTTTCGACTTTAGGGCTTTCTGAAAGTAGGGAGGTTCCTCCGAAAAATAAAAATAGAACTACTGAATGATCCAACAATGTCACATCTGGGTATTTATCCGAGGGAAGAAGGAAACATTGCCATTTGCAACAATGTGGTTGGACCTCAAGGCCGCCGTGCTAAGTAAAAAAAATCAGAGAAAGACAAACACCGTGTGTTCTCACTTCTAGGCAGAACCTGAAAAACACTGAACTCTGTAGAAACAGAGACTGGCCTTCCCAGAGGTGGGGGCGGGGAGTAGGGAACATGATAGTGAAAAACAGAGAGTGAAAGTAGTGAAAAAAAAAAAAGAGTATTTTACGACTCATAAAAATTATAAGAAACTCATATTGCAATATCCACAAATAAAGTTGGATTAGAACCAGCCGGCAAGGTTTCCGAGCATCAGGTCCCCTAAATACAGACCTGAACCACAGAGAAACTAAGGAAGGAATTTATACACATGTCACTCACTTGAATTGGTGATGACAGACAGGAAGAATGGCCCGCCCTTGTCTTGGATGTTGTCTCCACCACCACACATTCTATTACCCTGCCTCAGTGGGTTCAGAACCCAAATTTAGGGTCAGCATGAAATTACCAGCTTGAGAGTGATGGCCAAGGACAGATAAACTGCCACCAAGTAATCCACCCCAATTGTTGCTAATTTGTCCTTGGAGCTCCCTACCAGAGAAGGTTTGCAAAAATCCCAGAGTCTTCTTGCGTCAGCCTTGAGCCTGTGTTTCTTTGTAATATTATCACTTCATACGTTTGGGTTGAGTAAGCGATTTTGAAGAATAGGTTTTGAATGCGTATCTTGGACATAATGTGATTCATACGTGTAAGTATGCCACCGAGATGAAAGATGAAGCCTCTGCTTTTAAGAAGTTCATTTGAAGATTTTATTTATTTATTCATGAGAGAGACCGAGAGAGAGAGAGAAAAAAAGAGAGAGAGAGAGAGATAGGCAGAGGGAGAAGCAGGCTCCACGTAGGGAACCCAATGTGGGACTCGACCCCAGGACCCCAGGATCAGCCCTGGGCCGAAGGCAGGTGCTCAACCGCTGAGCTCCCCAGGTGGCCCTCCTTTACATATTTTTTATTTATTTACATATTTTTTCCTTTACATATTTTTTAATTTAACTTTTTCCCCTAGTTCAGATCCCTTCAATTTAGTGCAAAATGAATAAAATTTTACTCATTTGGAGATCATTAAAATAATTCTCTATGCCTAATTCCTGGCTCTAAGATTTTCTGTGTGACCTTGGGCCTGTTATTTTAACATCCTTAAAGCTCAGGTCTATCATTCATGACATAGAAAAAAATAATGCCTCTTGTGAGATCTGTGAGGATTACACGTGAAGACTTGTGGCATAGAGCCAGGCCAGTGGCAAACACAGCACACACCGATTCCTTTTTCCATGATTCTTTTGTTTTTTGTTTTTCTTTTCAGTGTACGTTTCATTGATTCTTAAAGGATTAGCTGTGTGTATTTTGGGATACACCTCTGGGCGCTATATCTTTATTTCAGGCATAAACATGTTACTTTTGTAAAACCAAATTCCCTCATTAGCCTTTCATTAAAATAAACACAACTGTGTTCCATTTGTTCTTTTTTGATAGGACTGGAAAGGTCTGGCCATTGATGTATCTCATATCAATAGGCCACATAAATTAGGAAAGCTTTTAGCTCTAAGTACCATGATATCCACCCCTTCCCGACCGAAGGGAGCAAGAGTTATTTTTGGTTTTGGTTTGGTTTGCATAACACAAACATCGGGACAGGGATTACTCGCTCTGGTTCAGGGGCTAATCAAGGACCATCAAGGACCTCAGTCCATGTTATCCTTGTACTTAGTCGGCCGTTGTCGTCATACCAGCCCATCATGTGCTTGCCGGGACTGTGACCACGTCTCCAAGTATCAGTCCTCATTCAAGGTTGGATGGATGCCACCAGCCACATCTTTCTCTTTCATCAGAGAAATAAGATCCTCACCAGAAGTGTCTCAGCACCCTTCCTCTATATATTTTCACCCGAAACTAGTCACTTCTTTCCAACTAGGACACTTCTTTCCAATTGCAACAGAGACAAGAAAGTTAAGTTTCTGGCAAAGGAAAGATGGATCACATCATTTTCTTGGGCCAATAATGAATCATCCACAGAACCAAGGCATATCACTGTCGGGAACATTATCGAGAATTTTTTTTTGTTGCAGTTGTGTATTGAAAGGGATATGTGGAATCACAACATAAAATAAATTTCTTACCGTGTCCCAGTGAGAAAGTTAAAGACACTGAACTATAGGCCCCATGAAGGCACTTATTAGCCATCTAGCAAGTATTTGTTCAACTGCACTGATTTGTATGGATTTGGATTTGGACTGAACTGATTTGTGGATTTACCCAGCAAATACTAAGACTAAATGCGTCCACTACATTAACCCTTGCAAACCCTCATTTCAATTTTGTGAAAATGCAGGACACCAGTAGGCTCTTACAGGTTAATAAGATTCCATAAATGCTCCTTTCTAGGGATAAATTATTGCATTTACTAGGGGCACCTGGGTGGCTTAGGTGGTTAAGCATCAGATTCTTGATCTCAACTCAGGTCTTGATCTCAGGGTCATGAGTTCAAGCCCTTAAAAAAAATTACTACTTCTGAAGGTCATATCATGGTCAGAGCTGAAGTTTGGGTCCCTGAGCTCTGGACTGCTGCATTCCTGAGCTCTCTGGTGCCCTGGCCCACAGCAAGGGGTGAATGCTTTCACAGTAAGCAATCAACACTCTGGAAGTCATCTTTGCATTTGTCCTAAACCAGAGCCACCTTAAACTGAAGGTTAGTGGATCTATATGGGTGCATCTCAGCCTCGTTCCCAATCAAAACCTTGGCTGTGGGCTGGTTCTCCTTCCTCTGCTCTGCCTCGACTTCCCTGGGCCCCCCGAGTCCCAGGGACCTCTGTGCCTGCCTCGCATGGGCTCATCCCATCTTGAATCAGGAAAAGAGCCTCCCATTCAGCAGGCCGCTGGGCCAGAACCACCCAAGGAAGCACAGCTTGCCCTTTCTTCCATCCCTTACAAATCGTCTCCAGAGACACATCATTGTAGAGTTACCTGGTTTCTTTCCATAAGAGTCCAGGCTTTCAAGGGGAGAAAACTGAAAGCAGGAGGTGGGGGCGGCAGGCATCCATGGAATGGAACGCCTGAGCCTGCTGCCAGGGAAGGATCTGAGGACGGGGCCATTTGGGTCCCCTTGGTCCCAAATCCATCCCTCCCAGCAGCCCAGTGTCTATCTCTCAGGACGACCCAGAGCTGCAGGACCCCAGTGTGGACCCCTCGTGGATGCAGCAATGCATAAATATTCTAGCTGAAATAAAATCACTGAACCTCCCCTAAGGAGCTCCTCTTCAGAAATTGAAGAGAACATTCTTGATCATCCCTATGTGACCTGGTCACTTATGTTTCAGAATTTTCTTCTAATCAAAAAAATTCAGCAACTGGCAAGGAGTTTTTAAGCTGTCGGGTTTCTGGTTTTGGGCACTGCAGCAAGAGGGTTACAATCTTGTTGGATTCAGATCTGTGGTCAAATTCCAGCTTTGGCATTGAACATGGGTTAACTCTCTCAGAGCCTCAGTTTCCCTGTCTATAAAAGGGGACAATAGCACAGCCCGCCTCACTGGGCTGCAATGAGGTATAATTGAGAGAACCTAGTCTAAGCATGGACAATAGCACCTGACACATGGGAAAGCATACCTGTTAACTGTTACCGTCAGTAGTGCTTATGGGACTTGATGGAAGCCCAGGACCAGGAAATTAAGACCAAGACCAAGTGGGTCCTCACTTCCGAGTAAAATATAAATTGATTATATTTTCATGTATTTTACTTGTTTGCTTGCCCGCGTGACAATGCACTAGGGACACAGAACGCTGCAGAGCAGAAAGGACATGCGAGTCACACCCCTTTCTTCTCCTTTCTGAGAGATTTGGGCAGATTGCTTCACTTCGTTGAGCCTCCATTCACTCAACCATAAAATGGGGTAATAGGGAGCCTGGATGGCTTAGCTGGTCAAGCGTCTGCCTTCGGCTCAGGTCATGATCCCAGGGTCCTAGGATCAGGTCCTACGTTGGGCTCCCTGATTAGCGGGGAGCCTGCTGCTCTCTCTATCCCTCCCCACTGCTCGTGCTCTCTATCTCTTGCTCTCTCTCTCCCAAATAAATAAATAAAATCTTTTTTAAAAAATGGTATTTTAAAATGGGGTAATGATAATTAACTTTAAAAAGCCTCATCTTACGGATAAAGAAGATGAGGTCTATGGATACAGTGGAATATTCCTCAGCCATCATAAGAGATGGATACCCACCATTTACACAACGTGGAGGACCTGGAGGGTGTGATGCTGCACCAACTACATCAGTCGGAGAAAGACCATCATCCTATGGTCTCACTCATACGGGGAATAGAAGAAATAGTGGAAGGGATCAGAGGGGAAAGGAGAGAAAATGAGTAGGAAAAATCAGAGAGGGTGATGAACCATGAGAGACTCCTGACTCTGGGCAACGAACAAGGGGTAATGGATGGGGAGGTGGGCGGGGGGACGGGGTGACCAGGTGATAGGCACTGAGGGGGCACTGGATGGGATGAGCACTGGGTGTTATGCTGTATGTTGGCAAATCAAACCCCAATTTAAAAACATACAAAACTGAAAAAAAAAACCATACAAAACTGTTGGCAAATTGAACACCAATAAAAAATAAATTTATAAAAAAATAAAATAAAATAAAAATACACAAAACAATTTTAAAAATTAAAGGCCTTGTCTTGCCTCCCACGGTTCTGGGGCCGCGGGTCCTCCCGTGCACCCCAGCATTTCCCGTACCCCACGGGAGCCCTCATCGGGCCACGCTGCCTCCTCCTCAGGAGTGTAAAATGAGTCTGTCTCGTTTGCTCTCAGGCCCTGGTGTGTCGCATGCCCCTCGGACACAGCTGGCCTTGTAGGCTCGTTGAATGAGAGAATAGCTGAGAATAGTTGGGAGGAAAAATGAAATTCTTTAGCCACTCAGCAGCCGCAGCAGAAGCGAACCGTGCCGTGGGCTATAAGGGCCCCGCATAGGTGCTGCACCTAACATGGGTTCTGGTCACCCACGCCTTCGCAGGAAGCGGTGCCACAGTGCAGCCGGCGCAGCCCTAGGAGCTCGGGCTCTTGTTGTGGAACCTTGCTTCTAAACATCTCTCCCAGCAGAAATCTTCTCTGAAGTTCTTAGGCAGGTGACACACGTGGGGAGGGGGACTCTGGTGCGGCTGGGGCGGGCCTTGGGAGAATTCACCCAGGGCCCAACAAGAGAGTGAAAGTTTATTGAAGGCACCACAGGGAAGCAGCAGGTGGAAGAGCCAAGGAGAGCCTGTGACAAGGCGGTGGGGAGGGGCCACAGTTCTAGGGTGGGGAGAGGGGTAGAGGATCCTCTGGAATGTCCACTTGTGGGAGTAGGTAGGGCCTCTGGCTGCTTCAAGGGAGCTCACGGTGAGCCTGTTTGCATTCACCCGGGTGGGCCCTGTGGGTGCCTTGGTTTTGCTCAAGCTTCCACAGCTCAAGCCTGTTGCCTAAAAGTGACAACAGAGTATAAAAACTCACAAGTCCGAATAAGCTGAACAACAAAAAAATGAACCTAAAACACTCCAAATCCTCCCACCAGGTAATTCTTGTTAACATTTTGGATGTAGCCTTCTGGGGTCTTTTCTTAGCAGCCTTATGGAGAGAGAATGCACATGCGGAATTAGTCTGCTAGGGCGAAGTCTTAGGGTTCTCCAGAGAAACACAGACAACCGGGGGGGGGGGGGGTAGAAAGGGAGAGAGATTGATTCATTGATTAATTTTTAAGGTATCGGCTCAAGGTGCAAGTCCGAAACCTGCCAAGTGGGCAAGCAGGCTGCAGGCCCAGGGAAGACTTGCCACCAAAAGGCACTGAGAGAATTCCTTCTCCCTCGGGCGAGGTCAGTCCTGGTTCTTCTCAGGCCTTCGTTGGAGGACGCTCAAAGCGTTCAAAATAACATTTGGCCAAAAATAAGGGGATTGTGGTCCAGCCAAGTCGTCGCATAAACTCAACCACTGGAGGCTGCCATACGTGAAGAGGTGCCACAGACGGGGGTGGCTTTGACCATGCAAACTCATTTGCTCACAATTTGGGAGGCTGCAGGTCCAAGGTGTTAGCAGGCTTTGTCCAGAGGCCTCTCTGCGGGCCTTGTAGATGCCTGTCTTCCTGTGTCTTCACTTGGTTTTCCTTCTGTAGGTGTCTATGTCCTACTCTCTTCCGCGTGTGTGTCTGTGTGTGTGCACGTGCGCCCACGAGTACCCTAATCTCTTCTTATAAGACACAGGTCATATTGGATTAGGGTCCATCCCAATGACGTCATTTTAACTAAATTGTCTCTTTAAAGATCCTATCTCCAAACGCAGTCACATTCTGAAGTACTGGCCACGAAGACTGCGACACACGCCCCCTGATCAGGACATCATAACACACACCATAAAGTTCATCTATTCAAAGTATACAAGTCAATGTTTTTCAACATATTCGGAGTTCCACGGCTATTGCCAAAGTCAAATGTAGCATGTTGTCATCAACCCTCAAAGCAATCCCATACCCACTGACAGTCTTTCCCCACTCTCTGTCACCCACAGAGGGTCTATTTGTAACTAAGAAAATTGAAACCCAAAGATTAGTCTGAGGCTACAATCCAGCTGAGAAAAAAACAATAAACAAAAAACCGAAGGGCTTCCTCCAGGTAGGAATTTGAGATACTGCTAGACAGTCAGTTGTGTAGTTATACTAATTTTTTTTTAGTCCGAAATAAGAACATCCCCAAGGATTTTTCCATCTCTCAGTAAGTTTCATGGCTAAATCAAGTATATGATCGTCCTGCTAGATGCTTGCTCTTTCTTCTCTAGCTCGGCAGCATGTTACCCGATACTCTAGCCTGCTGTTTATCCCCCCACCCCCGTAGTAGGTGCAGAGTGCCCTTCTCAGAGAGTGAAGAGCTATCCAAGTCACAAGGGTTAGCTTTTCACCCACATACCTAAGGGTTAGCTCCTCACATGAATGTCACCTAATAACTATGGCATTAATTGTTCCGAAATGCTTCCACAAATCCCCACTTGGAAGGGACGGACCAATTCGCTTTATTTCCATTATTTAGAAAAGACAACGTGAAATGGCAGGACAAATTATGTCCCAGGTTATATATAGGGTTCTTGGGTTGCAACAACAAAACACAAGGAGAGGGGATTTCCTTTCTAAATTGCTGGTTACTTTTACTTTCACTTTTTTACTGGGGCGACTTCAAGCACAGTGCTCAGCAACTGCCTTCAAACGTCTAGCCTTATAATGTCAGGTATTATCACTGTGCAATTTGACTCCACCCAGTGCTCTACTATTCTAAAAATAAATGAACAAAACAAATGAGTGAAGTTAACTCTGGGGTGGCAGGGTTCCCTTCGCAAGAAAGCATTATCGGAGACAAAAGTTATAATACTCTAAAAACACTGCTCCCAGGTCAGTGGGGTGGGGTGGACTCTGGTGAAAGTGAAAGTGAGTGCCTGTCAATAAAGCTAATGTATTTTTTTTTTTTTGTGGAACCTAATTTACTAGATTTTAAAGCCTCACAAAATTAGGAACAATATATTCTGCACCGTCATCAATGCATCTATGTTTTGTTTGTCCTTTTTGTTGTGTTGTTGTTGTTGTTTTTGCTGTTTTTTTGTTTGTCCTTCTTGAACTATATTAGAACATCTAAGATATGTCGAAGTGTTACAGAATTACGTAATAAATCCAGAATGGCCTGTGGGTGGAAGGCTGAATGCAGCCCAACCATCAGGGTCAAACAGCTACCGGTGAGACAGACGTAAGGTCACACTCGGGCTTTACGTTGCAGGGCGAGCGTGTTCCAGGCCTAATATCTGAGAACAGGCCCAACAGCTCTTCAGCCAAAGGCAGAGAGCACAAAGTTGTTGTTGCAGCCCTGTTCCGATTCCTGTGCCTTCTGGCTTAACAAGGCAGTGCACACCCAGATCTCCAGCTCTTCGCGTCCCAGAATAGAACCAGAGATGTGAACCAGCCTGGTTACAGAAAGAGACAGGGATGCCGCAAGGGTACCTGCCCCCCCAACCCCCCCCCCCCCCCCCCCCGCTCTATGCCTCTCCCACCAGCCAGAACAAGTGCATTCCTTCTCAACTCCTGACAGAGGTAGCCAAAAAGAATAATGCAGAATTTACAGCTTCTCCGTATATTTTGCTTCTCTGTGACACTATTATCTATAACTAATAAAATTTTTAAAAGAAGCTGCCACTAACAGCACGTATTGGCTTTCTGAAGAACTCCCTGAAAGTTATGGGATCCTGAAAGTACAGATAGATTCCCACCCAGGGGAAGCAAGTAGTCTAGAACCCAGTTTCTTCCCCTCTGCCCTCAAGATGCAGGCTTGTTTCCTGTCCCCTCTGTCTTGTCTGATGCTATCGCCAGTTCTCGTCACTTACAATTCCAAAACTTGGGGCATCTTTGACTCACTCTTCTTGTTTCCCTTCTCCGCTAAGTCATCTATCTCTAGGCACTGATTCCTTGAAGAGACTCATGCCTTCCCTTCTGTCCTCAGCCAGGGCAGGTGCCCAGTGGTCACACGCTGAGTACGACAACCCTGGCCCCAGGGCCCTCTCCGTCCTATCTGCTTTGTACGCCAGTGACAGATGTCCCTGAAATGTCATCTTCATGGAGTCATTCCTCAGCAGGAGCGCACAGGATGGCAGCCCTCTAGCACCTCCAACACCATCTACAACCCACCACTGAGCTTTCTCCATTAGACTTTCGCCTCCTTGATGACAGGGGTGTCTTACCGACCCCACTGCAAACCCACACAGTCTGTAACACGGAGGAGGCAGGGAGTAGATTCCAAGCAAATGAACCAACAAACTTTGAAGCCCACAGAGCAGGTCATACCACGCATTTCATAGTAATTACCAGGGCAGAGTCGTTAATAGGTGGTGTGAATGTTTTGCTTTTGTATAGAGGAGAAAGCACGAGAAGGGCATTTTGACAGGTCGGTGCTTTGCCTAATCTTGTAAGCTCTTGAGATCTTTCTTCAGTGCACAACAATAAAATACAATTATTTCATGAATACTTATAAATAGCGGCACAGACTCCGAGAAATCAGTGTCAAAAATTTCTTAAAGTTTACTATACGTGGGGATCCCTGGGTGGCTCAGCGGTTTGGAGCCTGCCTTTGGCCCAGGGCGCGATCCTGGTGTCCCGGGATCGAGTCCCGCGTCCGGCTCCTGGCATGGAGCCTGCTTCTCCCTCTGCCTGTGTCTCTGCCTCTCTCTCTCTCTCTATGTCTATCATAAATAAATAAATAAATCTTTAAAAAATAAAAGTAAAAAATAAACCTTTAAAAAAAAAGTTTACTATACGTAATTTGAGGTTATTATAAATACCCTGCCTGGTAAGAGCTCATTGGCTTTATCATGAACACTCACACACAAATCAGAAACACTAAAAATAGGGCTACTTGAAAATATAAAAATACAAAGATAAGTGACTTCGGGTAAGCCGCTTGATGTTTCTGAGCCGCAGTTTCCTCATGTGTAAAATGAGGAGGTGGCACAAAGTAGATGATTTCTGCGTTTCCTTCAATTCTTATTTTATTCTGCATATAAAACAAACAACAAAAAAACCCCGCTGCTCCTTAAAACAGCAGGTTTATTAGTTTGAAAATTTAGTTTTAAGATTTCATAGGCCAGTAAAAATTCCTGGTTTCCAGTGTTTTTCTGTGGACTCTTCCTAAGATTAAGGGCCTTTTATTTTGATAAGGAAGAAGGTTTTTTTTTTTTACTTTTAATGCCCAGTCCTACGAACTATTACCATCAGGTCATTTCAACAAGACATTTTAAGACCAGCAATTTAATCTCTGGATAAAAGATAACCCCTGTGCTTAATACATTTGGTTTATTAAAAAATTCATTGCAGCCTCCCTATTTTTCTTATTCCACTTAAGACTAGTGAAAACTTTGTCATAGGTTGATATCTGTTGTCACCCATACTTATTACTTTTATCCCTCTGCGTGACCTAGGTTGCAATAATTCCAACTTCCCCAACTGCAACATAGGGATATGAGTAAATCTGCCATTTTATCATCTGTCAGTATGATAAAATCTAAAATTTCAGCATTGGAAGGCATATTAAATAGATGTAAGGGTAACTGGGTCCATCCATCCATCAGAAAGCTATTTCCATTCTCTCTACTATACCACCATCGGATAGTTCTCCAAACTGACAACCGGGCAGTTCTGTTGGGGCTATGCTTTAAAACATTTATTTACCACCAGCTTCCCTTTTACGAATCCCTCATCAGTGATTTATCTACTCTGAAATGGGACTGAGAAACATCCATGTGGTATACATTTGACGTAACACAGATAAAATGCCCCATTTTTTTTTTTTTTTTTTTTTTATTGGTGTTCAATTTACTAACATACAGAATAACACCCAGTGCCCGTCACCCATTCACTCCCACCCCCCGCCCTCCTCCCCTTCTACCACCCCTAGTTCGTTTCCCAGAGTTAGCAGTCTTTACGTTCTGTCTCCCTTTCTGATATTTCCCACACAATTCTTCTCCCTTCCCTTATTTTCCCTTTCACTATTATTTATATTCCCCAAATGAATGAGAACATATAATGTTTGTCCTTCTCCAACTGACTTACTTCACTCAGCATAATACCCTCCAGTTCCATCCACGTTGAAGCAAATGGTGGGTATTTGTCATTTCTAATAGCTGAGTAATATTCCATTGTATACATAAACCACATCTTCTTTATCCATTCATCTTTCGTTGGACACCGAGGCTCCTTCCACAGTTTGGCTATAGTGGCCATTGCTGCTAGAAACATCGGGGTGCAGGTGTCCTGGCGTTTCATTGCATTTGTATCTTTGGGGTAAATCCCCAACAGTGCAATTGCTGGGTCGTAGGGCAGGTATATTTTTAACTGTTTGAGGAACCTCCACACAGTTTTCCAGAGTGGCTGCACCAGTTCACATTCCCACCAACAGTGTAAGAGGGTTCCCTTTTCTCCGCATCCTCTCCAACATTTGTTGTTTCCTGCCTTGTTAATTTTCCCCATTCTCACTGGTGTGAGGTGGTATCTCATTGTAGTTTTGATTTGTATTTCCCTGATGGCAAGTGATGCAGAGCATTTTCTCATATGCATGTTGGCCATGTCTATGTCTTCCTCTGTGAGATTTCTCTTCATGTCTTTTGCCCATTTCATGATTGGATTGTTTGTTTCTTTGGTGTTGAGTTTAATAAGTTCTTTATAGATCTTGGAAACTAGCCCTTTATCTGATATGTCATTTGCAAATATCTTCTCCCATTCTGTAGGTTGTCTTTGAGTTTTGTTGACTGTATCCTTTGCTGTGCAAAAGCTTCTTATCTTGATGAAGTCCCAATAGTTCATTTTTGCTTTTGTTTCTTTTGCCTTTGTGGATGTATCTTGCAAGAAGTTACTATGGCCGAGTTCAAAAAGGGTGTTGCCTGTGTTCTTCTCTAGGATTTTGATGGAATCTTGTCTCACATTTAGATCTTTCATCCATTTTGAGTTTATCTTTGTGTATGGTGAAAGAGAGTGGTCTAGTTTCATTCTTCTGCATGTGGATGTCCAATTTTCCCAGCACCATTTATTGAAGAGACTGTCTTTCTTCCAATGGATAGTCTTTCCTCCTTTATCGAATATTAGTTGCCCATAAAGTTCAGGGTCCACTTCTGGATTCTCTATTCTGTTCCACTGATCTATGTGTCTGTTTTTGTGCCAGTACCACACTGTCTTGATGACCACAGCTTTGTAGTACAACCTGAAATCTGAAAATGCCCCATTTTTGCATGTTTAAGTTACCTCCATTTTTCAAAGCTCAATGCAAATGTGCCCTCCTCCAGGAAGCCTTCCCCATCTCTCCTGCCAGAAGCAATCTTATGGTACTTTCCAGTTTCTTCTACCTTTGTGTTATGGCAAAATATGTGAAAATCTCATTTTCCTCTCTTTGACTGTAAAGTCCTTGGTGTCAAGAACTATGTCTTTGAATGTCCATGTAAAGCCAAACGCATTTAGCAGCATATCCTGCAGGAAACAGAAGCTCGGTAAATTGAAGAATGAAGCAAAGGAAGAAGGAAAAAGAAGGAGAGGCCTTCCTACATGGCAAAGACCTTCGAGGGAGTATTGGAGAGCAAGGGAAACCGAAAATAAAAGTCATCTGAGTTCAAAGCCAACTCATCAAAGGAAGGGATTATGTGCAAACCCAGTTAGGGTGGGGGGCTGTCTGGGGACAAGTTGTCGTTATGGGTGGTACTTTATAGCCTGACTTCCCTCTTCCCTCACCTGTTGCTCTCAAGTCCACTTGCTGAAGGAGTACTCGCTGCCCCTACAGAAGGCAGAGGGAGGCATATGCAATAGCCGCAGGTAGGCTTAAAGCCTAACAAGACCCGTTAATACTTCCCCGGAATATGAGCGCCCTTTCTCGGAGCGCAGCCTGACCCAGACTCAGAAACTTTTCTCCACTGCAGATGTGTTGATCTGTTCCTACAACTAAGTCACTGGAACATCTTGTTCAGCCAAAGTACTTCCTCATCAAGGAAACCTATGCCCCAGCTCCCGAGGCGGGCTGTTCCTCCCCAACCCAGGATACTAACTCTACAAAGCAACTTAGCCGAGTCAGCTTGGACATTGGGCAAACCCTGTCTCTCTGATTGGATGAGAAGTCATGTCACTCACATAATGCCTCCCAGGCCCAAACACCCCCCACCCCCCACCCCTCCCACCCCCACAAGCTCAACCCAGAGCTTGTGTTCCTTGGTCCCTAGCTTGGTGTCAACCACTGAGCCCATCAACCCAGGTCCAGGTCCCCATGACTAAACTGTCCTCCCAGAGCCAGCACCTCAAGCTCACATCGTCCATAATGGAGCCCTTCACCTCCCCACACACCAGGTGTGCTCATCTTCCTGGTTTCTCAATTCCTGCTAAACATATCTATTTCCCAGGTCACGAAGTCTCACAGATCTTCTACTACCCAGCCCCCAAGGCTCTGTCTTTCCTGGGCTGACT
The DNA here is from genome assembly GCF_048164855.1 of Canis lupus baileyi. Taxonomy (NCBI): domain Eukaryota; kingdom Metazoa; phylum Chordata; class Mammalia; order Carnivora; family Canidae; genus Canis; species Canis lupus. The sequence goes on along the minus strand of NC_132838.1, from coordinate 24,811,395 downwards.
CAGAGCCTGTAAGCTCTCCTCCCTTCTTAGCGGTAAGCTCCAGGGATGAAGCCAGGGTTCCCCTCCTCATCCCAGGGTGGTCACCAAAGCCAAATCAGAGTCAAAGAAAAGGGAGTCACTTTTCCCAGGAAGGGTTTTATAGCTGCTCCCATGGCATGGGAAACCTTAGTTCACTAGAAATAAACAATGCGTAGTTTATAGAATTCAAAAGGTCATAATCTAAAGGGGCTTCCAGTCTCTGTTTTCAAAAGCAAAGCCCACCAGACCTCTCCATCCCCCACTCCTTCTCGTCTGACCTTCGCCCAGGAGTGTGTGATGCTCACAGAACAGATGAGCTGCCCTCTATCATGCAGGAGGTTTGTATTTCTAAGACTCTTCTGTTTCTAGGACTCAAAAAAAAATCACTTTCCATTTTCTTAACATCTTTAAAAAAAAAAAAAGAACTAATCTTAAAACTTCAGATAAATTCTTCCCTCTTCCTTTCAAAATAGCAAGGCTCTATTCTCCACTCCTTCCTTGCCATTCCCATCCCATTTTCCTGGATTTGGCCCTCTTAGTGGTTTACCTAGTATAGGCTCTTGCTCTATAGTCTCCCTCCCCAAAATTTCCAGTTAACTCACGGAGCAAACACAAAACTACTTAGCATGGTAGTCAAGGTTTCCATGTTTCCTCCAAACCTGCCAGTCTAGCCTTACATCCTCATCCTCTAAATTCCTGCCCACGGAATAAGCTGCAAGATTTCAAACCCACCTCTTGGAATGCACATCTACCTATTAAAACCTTAGTGATCATCCACACAAAAACCTGAGCACGGATGTGTATAGCAGCTTTATTCATAATTGCCCAAACTTGGAAGCCACCAAGATGCCCTTAAGTAAGTAACTGGGTAAATAAACCGGTAGATCCAGACAGTGGAATATTACCCAGCACTGAAAAGAAACAAGCTACAGAGCCATGGAAAGCATGGGAGAGACTTAAACTCATGCTCCTAAGTGAAAGGAGCCAATCTGAAAAGGCTACACACTATATGATTCCAACTAGATGGCTTCCTGGAAAAGGCAAAACTTTGAAAACCATAAAAAGGTCAATGGCTGTCAAGATTGGAGGAGGGCGGCAGGGGTGAGAGGGATGACTAGGGAAGAGCACAGAGAATATTCAGGGCAGCAAAAGGTCTCTCTATGGTACTATTATGGGGGATACACGCTCCATATTTGCCCAAGTCCATAGAATGTCCACACCAAGCGTGAACCCTAACGTAAGCCATGGACTTGGGGGACGGCAGTGTGTCAGTACAGAGGTAGGCTCACTGACCAACAAGTCACCACCCTGGGGGGCAGAGTTGGTGACAGCCGACGCTGTGCACGTGAAGGGATTGGCATATACGGGAACTCTGTCCCTCCCACTCAATTTTGCTGCAAATCTAAAACTGCTCTTAAAAAATAAAGTCTATTAAAAACAAAGAACTAAATCAATCAATCAATCAATCAATCAAATGAACAAAAGCCTTTAGCTATCTTTCAAGGCTCAGATAAAATGACACCTACTACACAGACCTTCCTGACTTTTCCATGAGATGCTTTCCCTGGACTCTGCAGGCCCACGGCACTGTCCTCTCCTCCTGAGCACTGTCACGTCTCACAGGGTATTGCAGTAACTGGGGTAGGAGTTCTCTCCTCTGTCAAACACGAACTTCATAAAGTCTAGGTGGGAGTCATTGATTTTTTTTTTTAAGATTTTATTTATTTATTCATGAGAGACACAGAGAGAGAGAGAGAGAGAGAGGCAGAGACACAGGCAGAGGGAGCAGCAGGCTCCATGCAGGGAGCCCGACGTGGGACTCGATCCTGGGACCACGGGGTCATGCCCTGGGCCGAAGGCAGGCACCAAACGGCTGAGCCATCCGGGCTGCCTGGTGTCATTGATTTTTATATCCCTTTCCATGCCTCACCTATTCCCTTACATGTACTTACTTAATAAAATAGTTGTTAAATCCATCAATACACCAGTGATTTTAGTCAACAGCATTTATTTGCAGGCAGATAGCTTCAACTCCAATTTACAACCTTTTTTGAATGTATGTACATTTTTCCAGGAAATTATGTTAATCACTTCTTATGTAATCAGACTCTCAGTCCAGAGGTTAATCCATACGGGCATGAGCTTTAATTACAAATCTGGGTGAGTCCCAGTCCAGATAACTATGTACTTGACCCTTAAGAACAACTCCTTTGTATTCCTCCTGAGTCAGGGGAGGGAAGGAAACCGGATGGGTGAGGAGCACATTCAAGTTTCCCAGCAAATGAGGGCAGAGATTAGATTTAGCACCTTGCGAGGTTGAGGGAGAGGTTTGTGTTGGGTCTTCCTGGGCGTGATTCTTGCAGCTGATGAGTCATCCAAGAAGGTGCTGATGAATGCAAGTAAGCTTCTGCCACATGACACACGAGGCCAGGGAAAGCTAGCTGGTGCAGAGGGCCAGCCTGTCACTGTGGTGGGTGGAAGGGTGAGTTCTGACCCAGCAGTCAGGACAACTGGGGTGTAGCTGGTCCTGCCCACGTGGGTCCTCGGGGGGCTCATTCGCTCACTTGTCCAAGTCTCACTGCACTTCCAGAGAATGATACGGACCCGGACCCCAGACTTAGGGAACCATAAGGTGCTTTCTAGCCCTAAGGCTGTGATTTGGGGGACTTCATTCACTTAGTGAGTAGACATAATGAGTGAGTGTCTTTGTTGCATCCCTGCGAAGTGAAAAAAAAAAAAAAAAAAAAAAAAAGATCCTGGAGCCCAGATGAGGAGGGAAAAACTAACACACATGAAAAAGAAAATTAATATCTAGGTTGGGAATAGAATAGGGAAGGAATAAAATGAGGCCAATTCATGGAGAGTCTGTGGAGTCAGGTTGTGAAATCTCATCTTGGCAAAGGGAAGGGATAAGAGTAGGGAGGAGAGGACAGAGAATATCGGACTTAGGAACCTCCCTTATCTCATCCGAGCCTCACAGTAAGTACCCTAGGAGCTGGGTGAGCTATAGGGACAGTGAGCAGGTTCACTAGAGGTGAATAAAATAGTTCATGATTCCCAATCATAATGTCCCAGCTACAAATCTTGATAGGGGATAGATTCCAGGCCCCATTCTGGACCGGTGGGCTCCTGAAGTTCACTAGGGCTGGTTGCATGCTGCACCCCCCCTACCCCCCGGCTTCCACCAGATGAAGAATCTAAAATGAGAGACATAAAATGTTTGCTAGGCTCTAGATTTAAAGTTCACTGCTTCTTTCCACTACCCTGACATGGGGGCATGATATGATAACAGTGCTGGGTTTTTTTTAAAGACTTGATTTATTTATTAGAGAGAAAGAGAGCAAGAGACGGTGAGAGAGAGAGGGAATGAGGAAGGGGAAGGGGAGAGGGAGATGGAGAAGCAGATTCCCCACTGAGCAGGGAGCCCAATGTGGGGCTCAATCCCTGGATCCTGGGTCATGACCTGAGCCGAAGGCAGTGCTCAATCCACTGAGCCACCTGGGCGCCCCACGAGCACTGTGTTAGAAAGATAGGTTAGGCAGCCATTTGGAGGATGATGGGCACTGGAAGAGGAGGAAGACAAAAATGTGACCAGTTAGCAGGCCGGCGGTTCATAAGGTCCGGGGAAGGCACTGCAAAGAGTAGGGTTGGGCCTCTCTTGGTGATGCCTTCACTGTAGGGGGTAAAGGAAAAATCATATTCAGATTGCATCGTTATCTGCTGAGCATTTATTGGATTTCTAATGATACACTTGTGTGCTTACCGGGCCCATTTAACTGGTCTTCGGAGCAAGCATGCAGAGGTAAGTTCTGTAAGGGTGTTGAGAAGGTCACCTGTAGTCTGGCTAATAAGTGCTAGTGCAGAATTCGAATCCAGCGGTCCTAACTCCGAGTTCCAAGGTTTCTTCATGATACTATGGGTCTAGAGATAGGGCATTTGCCAGAAATGGCACAGTTGAGAGCTGTGGCCCACGGAGGGCAAATGTGCTGGGTCTGATGTTGGGCCCACCAGTAGGAGCCATAGTGAGACCCCCTCCCCCCCAGTTGGAGACATTCTGTCCTGGCGCCGCTCAAGCTGGCCTTGCCTGCTGTGCCCTTGTCGCTGCTATCACAACTGTATCCGGATGTACCCCTCCTCCCTGCTTGTCCACCCACCACGGACAATCAGTTCATCCCTTCCTCCCAAGGCCCCAACGTGCTGCTCCCCCGAACTCGGCTCCCCTGCTGGCCCCTTCCAGCTTCGAAACATTCTCCACCTTCTCCTCCTTGACCTCCCTTGACCTCACTGTCCTCTTAGCCTTGGTCCAACCTCTTTCCCCTGCTTGTCCAAACTTCCCAGAACAGGGTCCGTCTCTACTTCCTCACCGCACACGTGCTCCTCAGCCCACCGCAGTCGGAGTTTCACTTCCTCCCTATGAGCTTAAATACCCTCCTAATGCATGTGCATCATTTTCATTTTCCTGGAACTCTCCACTCTACATTATTGTTTTTTCAAGCCAAAGTGTGCCCAGCTCCAGCGCAGACACTGCACCAACAGTCAGGCTGCTTCAGGCGGGACCTGGGCGGACGGTCCTTACCACCAGACACAGGCTCTCAGGCTGCTCCTTCCACCCGCTGCCAAGGTCACGAAGCCACTGTAGACCCCCGAGGAGTCCTCACGGGAGGCTCTGAACACGGAACTTTAGGCCGAGAGCTCGCAGCTCACGGTTCGCACGTTGTTTAATGACTTCTCCTAAGCCGACCCTTTCGGCTTTCAGGAAATGACATGAAAATGGCAAAGTTACCGATCTCAAGTTCTATAAGCTAAAAAAATAAAAATAAAAAAAAAAAGGAACTCTTGAGGGACATCATCCCAGTGCTGACACTGTAAAGTCCAGATTGGGAACCATTTCGTGGGGTCAGGTTCCAACAGGTCGCTGGGATTCAGGGAGTCAAGTCTAGCTTGAATGCGGAGACAGGGAAGAGGACATAAACAAATGAATGTTAGTGTGTCCACACCAGCAAGGTGGCTCACGTGCATGCGCCTGCCAACATCAAGGAATCCCTCCTCCTGGGAGCCAACAGGAGGTCTCTCAAAACTAGAAGTGTCTTTCCCCTTGTTACCAACCTAGCTCCGGAGATATTCTGTTAGTGACTTATGCGCCACCCCCCCAAAAAAAAAACAGCAGTCAAGTGTTCTGTGTGCTGAGCGTCGCTTAAAAAAAAGTAAAACACGGCAGCCCTGGTGGCTGGGCGGTTCAGCACCTGTCTCTGGCCCAGGCCGAGACCCCTGGGGTCTGGGATCCAGTCCCAGGTCGGGCTCACTGCATGGGGCCTGCTCCTCCCTCTGCCTGGTTCTCTGCCTCTCTGTCTCAAGAATAAAAAAATCTTAAAAAAAAAAAAGTGAAACAAAATTCTGCATTTTATAAAACTTGATAAAAAGTAGTATCTCAAACTGTACAGTCACCGGCAGCACACGGTTGTCAAAAATGCGCAGCCCTCGCTTGGCTTTCTGGGCCTAGTCTGTACTGACATCTGCATTTCCTGCAGCATCCGCTTTCCCCTCTTGACCTTTGGGGACCTTCACTCCCTTCTTTGCAGGCGCCCTTCCAGGCTTGGGCTATGGCTCTGGGGGATCAGGGCTAGCAGGCAACCTGCTGCTGCCTCACCTTGGCTGCACCTTGCTCTGCAGCCAGGTAGGAGGCCTGGTGGGGGGGGGGGGTCCATTCTCAGCTGCTCCTCTACATTATCTTTTTATTCCAGTGAGATGGCCCTAAATTAGTGTCCCCATCCATCAGTGAGCTTGCACTTACAGACATCAAAGCACCTGAGGCCACCCTGCTGAGCTAGAGCTGGGGCTGGAGCTGGGGTTGGGGTTGGGGCTGGAGCCTGGGTTGAGGCTGGAGCTGGAGCTGTGGTGGGGGTTGGGGCTGGGCTAGAGCTGGAGCAGGGGGCTGGAGCTGGGGCTGGGGCTTGGGTGGGGCTGGGGCTGGAGCTGGAGTTGTGGCAGGGGCTGTGGAGGAGCTGGTGCTGGTGCTGGGGCAGGGGCTGGGGCTGGGGCTGGGGTTGGGGCTGGGGCTGTGACCAGAGGCTCTGCTCCCGCCCCGCACCCCCACCCCCAGCCCCTCGGGGACCCTGCTGCCTGCCCCGCCCAGCTGTTGCCCAGGGTACCCCCCCCCCCCCGCCCCCGCAGGCCGATGCCCCGGGATCCCAGGGGCGCTGTGCAGGCTGCGGGGGAGGCCCGAGGGGGGGGAGGCCCGATGGGGGGGGAGGCCCGATGGGGGGGGAGGCCCGATGGGGGCGGGGGGCAGGGGGGAGGGGGAGGGGGCCGGAGGAGCAGGAGGGGGGCGGGGGGAACAGCGGGGTGGTGTGGGGGGCGGAGACCAGGGCCAGGAGCACCCAGGACGACGCCGAGAATCCTAGTCCGGCCCAGCCAGGCCGGCAGATGGGAAGCGCCTCCCACTGGGACTCCCGCGGGGCCGGGGTGGGGGGCAGTTCTTCTCACCCCCTTCCAGACCCCGGGAACCTGCCCCTACCCCACCCTCCTGCTCAGGGTCCCTCGGCCCAGTCCCCTCCCGCCCCCAGCACCTCCCCCCTCAGTGTCCTCTTGCCTGCCTGGGACTCAGGCCCTGCCTAAGGGAGGGCGAGGAAACCCAACCAGGCCTCCCCCGTAGAGCCCTCCAGCTCCGCCGGCCAGGCCTGCCCTCCCCCAGCACCACCCTGCCCTCCTGCCCTCCTGCCCTCCTGCCCTGTTGCCGCCCTTGCAATTATGAATCCTTTGAGCTCTGCTGTGTCGCCCTTGCAATTATGAATCCTTTGAGCTTTGCTGTGTCGCCCATTCTGTCTCCTCTGCTTGGAAAACCGTCCCTCCTCCACATCCCCTCGGGGCTAATCCCACTCTTGCTTTAAGACTCAGGTCAGAGGTGTCCCCCCAAAGCGCTCCCCACCACCGGCGTGAGCCATACTGCAGTCCCAGGTCTGGCACGCAGAGTGGGCCCTCCGCCCTCCAGCCCTGGCCTCCCCTTGTGCGGGGGCCACAGCCACCCCTGCACCCTCCTGCAGGCTCAGGCCTGCTGCCCCGCCACGGGGGACTCCGGCCTCCCACATCCTTGCGCTTCTGGGACATCACCCCTCTACCCTCTTCCGAAGGCAGCTTGTCCTATGAAGTTTTCTACCCATACTGGTCACCACCAATACCCATCGCCCAGGCCCATACTTGCTCCTTCCCACTCTTCTCAACATTCCGCTTCCTCCCATCTGCACAGGCCCTCCAAGACCCAGCCGTCCCTGCCTTCCATCCCTCCTCATTGCCTGCTGCCCCACCCCATCTATCACCCCCCCTGTCACCAAACTGACCTTTTCTGAATGGAAATTTGACCTTGTCAACTACCTATTGAAAAACTGTTAGATGATTTTTTCTTTTTTTAGAGGCTATATTATTTAACAGCAAGGGCCTGCAAATTACCTTGTGTCCTTTGTCGAAGTCTCCTTACGCTGAGCCATCATATACCCAGACTCCTCTTCCTTCACCCTGCCCATCCCCCACTCAGCTTCAAGCCTCCGCTGAAATGTCACTTCCAGAGGAAAGCCCTCCGTTTCCAGCCGGATTAGACCTCTCAGGCCCTGTGCCTACCTCCCTGGGCACCTATCACGGTCACGGACTGCAGGACTCCTCTAATGTCTCTCCCGTTTTGGAGGACCCGAAGCTCCATGGAGGCCAGGACCAGGGCTGCCTTGCTCACGCTCCCAGTCTCAATGCCTGGCTTTACTCCTGGTGCAGGCAGGTCCCTGCTGCTATTTGTTGAATGAATGTGAACGGCCATTGAATTAAAACCAGTAAGTTTGGGCAGCCTGGCGGGAGGGGGGGGGCTCAGGGGGGCTCAGTGGTTTAGGGCTGCCTTTGGCCCAGGAAGTGATCCTGGAGACCTGAGATCAAATCCCACGTCCCACATCAGGCTCCCTGCATGGAGCCTGCTTCTCCCTCTGCCTGGGTCTCTGCCTCTCTGTCTCTCTGTGTCTCTCATGAATAAATAAATAAATTAAATCTTAAAAAGAAAAAAACAGTAAGTTTCCCCACCCCATCCCGGATGGGTTAGGTGTCTCTTCTCGACACCCCCATTACACAGTGTAAGACGCATTTATTTCTACTAGTGTAGTGACGTCATTATGCGTACAGATGTCTGCTCCCACCTCTCTTTATTCTTTAATCTTTCATCTGCTGCCCCCTCCACCTCCTCCACCCTCCTTCAGTGCAGGGACAATTCATCAAGTGTTTGAAAGCAGGTAGGCACTCTAAGAGTGTTTCCTGAACTTGAGGAGGAAAGGGCAGGATCAAAGGTGGAAATTTGCAGCCGAGGACCCCCAGGCTAGTAAGCCACCACGATGGGTTAGTTTCGTATTGAGCCTTGGGGATCACCCTTCATTACGGGGCAGCAGGAAGACGAGATGGCAAAGGTGAAGCCGATGATCCGAGTTCGGTGCCAAGGACTCCAAAGGAAGTGTTTCAAGAAGGAAGAGAAAAAAAAAAAAAAAAAAGAAGGAAGAGAAAGCCAGGTGGGTCAAATTTTGCTCAAAGAATAAGGAAATCGAGGATTAAAAAGAGGGTTTGGGGTGCCTGGGTAGCTCTTTCAGTTGAGCGTCCAATTTGGTTTTGGCCCAGGTCATGATCCTGGGGTCGTGGGATCGAGGCCCACGTCGGGCTCTGCACCGAGCATGGAATCTGCTTGAATTTCTCTCTCCCTCTCTCTCTCTGCCTCTCCCCTCCTTGCTCTCTCTTTATCTATAAATAAACAAAAAAATAAAATATTTTTAAAAAGGTTTGAAAGAGGAAGTTTTGCCTAGTTCCAATAAAGCTGGGGAGAAGGAAGCCAGACCATATGCAAGAAGAAAGGGACTGGTTTTCACAATGAGATACCAACCACCTCACAGCAGTCAGAATGGCTAAAATTAACAAGTCAGGAAATGACAGATGTTGGCAAGGATGCAGAAAAAGGGGGACCCTCTTGCACTGTTGGTGGGAATGCAAGGTGGTGCAGCCCCTCTGGAAACTGTCTGGAGGCTCCTCAAGAAGTTAAAAATAGACCCGCCCTACGACCCAGCAATTGCCCTGCTGGGGATTTACCCCGAAGATACAGATGCAGTGAAACGCCCGGACACCTGCACCCCGATGTTTACAGCAGCAATGTCCACAAGAGCCAAACTATGGGAAGAGCCAATCTGGATAAAGATGATGTAGTATAAATATATATATTGGAATATTACTTAGCCATTTAAAAAAATCTTGCCATTTGCAGCAACGTGAATGGAACTAGAGGGTATTATGCTAAGTGAAATAAGTCAATCAAAGACAATTATCATATGATCTCGTCCATATGTGGAATTTAAGAAATAAAGGATCATAGGGGAAGGGAGAGAAAATAAAACATGACAAAACCAGACAGGGAGACAAACCGTAAGAGACTCTTAGCTCTAGAAAATAAACTGAGGGTCGTTGGAGGGGAGGGAGGGGATGGGGCAGGCTAACTGGGTGATGAACATTAAGGAGGGCTCGTGATGTCATGAGCACTGGGTGTTTTCTAAGACTGATGAATCACTGACCTCTACTTCTGAAACTAACATACTATATGTTAATTAATTGAATTTGATTTTTAAAAAAAGGAAGGGAATGGTTTCATAGGAGCAAGCCAGCTGCAGACTGCAGACTGTTACCACCATGGAGGCAAGTCAAGCTCCCTCATTTGGATAGAGTAAAAGGAGTTCCAGAATGTTCCTTCTCACTTCTCCTTTCCACCCTAATAAGTACAGAATGGGCTGGATTCATGACCAAACAGTCCAAGTTCCCTTTTCTCATTGTTGGCATAATGTTTTTGTTTTTCTTTTAAGAGTTTATTTATTTGACAGAGAAAGAGAGAGCTTGTGAGCAAGTGAGCACAAACAGGGGGATGAGCCAGGGGAGAAGGAGAAGCAAGCTCCCTACTGAGCAGGAAGCCCAACACGGGATTCGATCCCAGGACCCTGGGATCATGATCTGAGCCAAAGGCAGAGGCTTGTCCAACTAAGCCACCCAGTCGGCATGTTTTTTGAATGCTACTTTCACAGTTGGCATGAAATAAAATTCTATTCCTTTTCCCAACTTACAGAAGGATGATAGTTGCTTTTCGTGTCTACCCAGAAAATGTGAATGAAATTTTTAAAATATGAACAAGTCATTTTTCTTCACAAAAGGAGCTAAGATACGTTTTTCTACCGAGACAAAATTGCAAACAAAATGCTTTTTTAAAAATCCTCATGATACGCTTTCAAAAATGTATTCTAGAGCGATTGTTCCAAGAGTAAGAATGTCAGTAGGTACTTTCTCAGCATGTCTAGCAGTATGGCCTTGGGCCAGGGAGCCCACAAACACAGTCCCCTCAATGAGGAACAGAACAGGATTAGGGGAACTTTCCTGAATTACCAACCTGGGAGGCTGGAAAACTTGGCCAATTTCCAAACTGAAAGCCCCACCCCCCCACCCCCCCCACCCCCCCACCTCCCCGCAATGCTAACCAGGCAAACTCACAATTCTGAGTCACCGGACCACAGGAAAAGCCCAGGTTGCAGGACTGTCCCCAGGTAATGCGCAGGACAACGACATGGAGTGGAATTTGTTGTGAGTCACAAAAGGCCTGTTGACAGGCAAGGTCTCCACACATCCTTGAAACTGGAGATCTGCCGAGAGAAACTGCTGCAGGAAACGATTTCCCGGATCAGAACCTGCTGACAGGTAGCAGGAGGCGCTTAGCTGGACTTACATGAAAAACAGTCCGGTACAGGGGGTTCTCAACCACAGCGGGTAGGTGGACTTGGATTGAGAAAAATGTGTTTATTTTCACTAGTTCTAACCAGAATTTAGCATTTTGTTCAATTACGGATGAAAGCGACAAACTATCTTTATCCACACACACACACACACACAAAAACCACAGATTTTTTGTGCCGCCTTGTAGTTGTTGCAAATACTTTCAAATATCATTTATACTCACCACTACTAGTTTTTAGACCCACCATTAGATTTTTTTAATGTATTATAAAGTAGGGGATTGGGACACCTGGGTGGCTCAGCGGTTTGGCACCTGCCTTCATCCCAGAGTGTGATCCTGGAAACCCGGGATCGAGTTCCACATCAGGCTCCTGGCGAGGAGCCTGCTTCTCCCTCCTTCTGCCTGTGTCTCTGCCTCTCTCTCTCTCTCTCTGTCTCTCATGAATAAATAAATAAAATCTTTAAAAAAATAAAAATAAAAAAATAAAGTAGTGCATCCGTGGATGGCTCGGTGGTTAAGCATCTGCCTTCGGCCCAGGGCGTGATCCTGGAGACCCAGGATCGAGTCCCACAGCAGGCTCCATGCAGGGAGCATGCACAGAAGGAAGCAGGCTCCTTCCCCCTCTGCCTGTGTCTCTGCCTCTCTCTCTATGTGTCCCTCGTGAACAAATAAATAAAATCTTTTTTAAAAATGTATTATAAAGTAGCACATGTATTATTATACCAGAAATTGGGGGTTTAAAAATATTCTCATAATTTTATGTCATTATAATTGGACTCTTCGGTTATTCTATGTACTTTATTTTGTACATTAAAAAAAAAATTCTTCAGAGTCTATAGGGTTCACCAGACTGTTGGTGATGTCCGTTGCAGACAAAGAGATGAAGAATCTCTGATCCGGTGTTTTATGAATAAAGCTTATGGTTCATCATTCCTAGTTGCAGGCACAAGATATGAACAACAGATTCTGTTTGCACCATTTGGTGCCCTTACCAAGCTGAAATCCAGACATAATTTTTCTAAGGTTGTGTGGTTTAGGACTAACCTTTTATTCTAGGTCTCCTGGGCAGTATAATTTTGGATCAAGTGCAATGAAGGAAAGATATTCTATTCCCCTTTGGATGCCCATTCAGACAAATGCTCCAATTAACTGCTGGAAGTGGTGCAGATCCCAAGACGGCCAAATTCTAATGTGAACCATCAGCATGGAATCAAGCCTCCAGGGAGTCCGTGGGGTCCCCAGACATTCAGGAGGTAACCCATGGCCATGGAAAGAACATACGGAAGACTTCCCAGCCCAGGGGCACAGCCTGGTGTGGGAGGAGATTCACATGGAGAAACATTTCAGAAAGCCAGCAGGCCCAAAGTCAAACAGTAAAGGGAGGAAAGGCACGCCTGGGAGATTTCTTTTACCGTTAGACCACATCTTGTTGATCTAAAAGATATGAAATATTCAACTTAACAATATGAAAGCTGTTTTTAGGCTTCTGATATCCTTTGTGCCGAAGAATCCATTTATTGCTCAGTAGGGAAAACATCCTGGATGATCAAACTCAATTTATTGATTCATGGTTTTCTTCGAATACTGTATCTATTGTGGCTACTCTCTGGGTAGCCATAAAAATCTTGAAAACTTTGTGGAAAAGTGTCCCTGTACTGCCCCCAAGAGAGACTCTCAGAGGTACCTCTTTATCCCGTGCAGTCTAAGAACTATGAAGTGTGCAGTGTCTATTAAGGACCCATATGTAAAGCAATGCTCAGGATCCCTGGGATGCTATTTGGATGATCAAGGCATATATTTTTGGGATTTTTTTTCCCCTTGACATCAGACAGAGACTTTGCATACATTCTATCTGGTGTAAATGCTTTACTTGGTTTCTAGACCATTACTACATATATCTGGTGAATGAAGAATAAAATGGTGCTGCTCATGATTTAAGCATAACGTATTCTCAGTGTGGGAAGGAAAAGACAGCTGCATTTGCCTTGGCACAGGAACTTCTTGAAGATAAAAAATTTCATGGGTTTCTCATTAGCCCATATCTAGAAATAAAGATTCATTCACAGCAGCATGAGTCCACAGCATCTAGAACTTCAGAGGTTCCCCATGCTTCTCAAATGTTAATGTGCATGAAACCACCTGGGCATGTTGGATTCTGACACGGTAGGTCTGAGGTGGGGACCCAGATTTCATTTTTATCTTGTGATGCCGATGTTGCTACTCCTCTGGTCTTCACTTAAGGGCTTATAGATAATGATGGAGCCAGACCAGGATTTAGAATGAGTAACACCAAGCAGCCAATGGCTCAGGAAAATTTTAGAAGTGGCATTAGTAAGACTGAATCACCTTCATAAAAGAAAGAAGGTATTGCCACAATGACATGACACTAGCAATTTTTACTTTCTCCACGTTACCTAAATCCTAGAGGAAAATTAAGAGGTAAAATATTTTCCGTAAACATCAAAGTGCTATTTTTCTTTAAGGAGTAAAGTGTCTTCTATTGTTCATAAGCCTATGATATTAACTTCTTTGTTCATCACAAAAGTTTCTGGAACTTTCCTTAAAATATTTTGGTAATGAAGGTACTGCTTATCTCGGTATCCGTTTACTCTTTTACACAGCATTAAGTAAGTAACTAGGGGATCCCTGGGTGGCTCAGCGGTTTGGCGCCTGCCTTTGGTCCAGGGCGCGATCCTGGAGTCTCGGGATCGAGTCCCGCGTCGGGCTCCCAGCATGGAGCCTGCTTTTCCCTCTGCCTGTGTCTCTGCCTCTCTCTCTCTCTGTGTGTCTATCACGAATGAATAAATAAAATCTTTTTTAAAAAAAAAAGTAAGTAACTAATTAGTTTTAAAGTTTTTATTCATTTATTTGACAGAGAGCACAAGCAGGGGGAGCAGTGGGCAAAGGAAGAGGGGGAAGCAGGCTCCCCTTGGAGCAGGGAGCCTGATGTGGGGTTTGATCCCAGGACCCAGCCACCCCTACATTATTTTAATTGTATAAAAAACAGTGCTGCTTTTTAGTGGTAATTGTCATCATTGGTGTTTTATTGTATTTTAAAACATCATTGGTTTTTTGCAAACTATAGAAATGATCCCTGAAACTATAGTCTTCATCATTGTTTTTTAATGATAGTACTTACCTACACCAAATGCGCCCCCCCCCCCCCCTTTTTAACACCAAATGCTTTTATGGGTCACTTCCAAGCTTGGCGGACTGGAGGTTTGTTTCTACAGTCTAGAATAAATGCTGTTAGATAAACTGTTTACTTTCCCTTTTATTTTTAGAGCTTGCATTTTTAATGACCCTAATTTATTGAAAGGTCATTCCCATTGGTGCAACCAGCATTCATTGTTAATGTTTTCTAGTCTAAGGTGGATGAAGTTGTGTAAATCTAAACATGTGATTAGCACAATCCATCTGCTTTTGCTATAGATGATGTGTCAACCTAAAACCAACGACCCTACCACATATATTCTTTTTTTTTTCCACATATATTCTTGTTATAAGAACGACCTTCTACGATTCTCTGAAAACTCAATCCTATGAATTTTCCTTAAGCAAACACACTTGGTGCTTAGATGAAATAAAGCTGCTGTATTTTCATGGCAACTGGTACAGAAATTTGTCCAAGCATCTTCCTTTAATTGTAGGAAAGGCAGGCAAAAGTGTGCCCATCTTGAGATAACTGGCATATGTGACACTTTCAGCTGCCTATTGAAAAGTTTTATAGGGAAGCCACCTGGCCAGGTATGCCCTGGAAGCCTGCCCCTTTAAGGCTCCTCCCACTTCACAGGTAAACTAGCCAAACATACCCAAACAGAAGACAAAGGCTGATACCAGCCTCAGCTCCCAAAAGCACAGGACTCACACTAACTTATCCACACCCATGTCCTTCTCTATTTGTTTAGTGACCAAGCCCTATTCCTATTTCCTCCTCCCACTTTCTCATTAATTTGGGCCTTGGCACCTTGTTTTCCCTGATCCCCTGCCCTATAATCCATCCCTCTTGGAAGAGCTTGTGCCTTCTTTCCAGGCTTGTATATTTAGATAAATCTGCAAGGCCTGGTGAGCTACACCCTGACAGCCAGGAACAGTCCCCTGCTTTTTTTTTGAGAGGGTCCAGTGGAGGACACCATGGAAGAAGCCTAAGATGAAGGTACTGTATCCACAACAGAGTTCAGGGGCATTTATTCCAAAATGAAACAGCAATGCACAATGCAAATGGTTTATTTTACATATTGGGTGGGGTAGATATAAAATTCATGCAGTGAGGTGTGTGAAGTATCTTATTCAAGTATGATGAATTTTAATGAATTTTAACATATGTACACACTTGTGCAGTCCATCATCCAGACTGAGTTATGGAATGTTCCCTTGTCTCTTTTCAGTCAACCCTCCATTAAAGCCAACCGCTTGGGGTACCTGGGTGGCACAGTCAGTTAAATGTCCGATTCTTGGTTTTGGCTCAGGTCATGATCTCAAGGTCGTGAGATCAAGGCCCATGTTGGGTTCCACACTCAGTACAGAGTCTGCTTAAGATTCTGTCTCCCTTCGCTTTCCCTCTCCCCGCCCCCGCCCCACTCATTCGTGCGCTCCTCTCTCAAATAAATCTTTAAAGCTAACCACTTTATTGACTTCCATTATCAACAATTTCTCCTAAAAAACTAAGTTTTTATAACTCATCCAATCACTCATTTCTGCGCTCACAGCACCAAATAAAATGTCATAACAATTCTTTGTCATTCATAATAAATTTAGCTTGAGTATTATAATAAGCAATATTTAAGTAATAAATTACCTGCTTAATTTAAGTAATAAATTTAAGTAATAAATTTAAGTAATAAATTAAGTAATAAATTACCTGCTTAATTCCAGCAAAATTGAAATTAAGAACTATACATAGCCTTCCCCTAGTTTACTATACCATAAGGATTGCACTTTTAGATCATACAAATGGATGAAGCCCTTGGAGAGGGCTGGACTTGAGAACTCAAAACGTTTTGGATTTGAGAAGATATAAATAGAGCATATACTGGATGTTATATACTATCTGAAGTGGGACCTAGGGCAGTGTGCCTTATAAAAACATTAATAACTATTGAAGATTATGTAAGATACAAATATGTAAAGAATAGTAATATAAATACAAATATTTACATTATGTTGGGGAAATGCAGGCCATAAATAGCTTTGTGACAACTCTTACATGCCATCAAATAAATTCTGGCACCACCAAAATGACAAATAAAAACCGTTAGAAATTATTTTATTTTATTTGTTTTTTAGAAATTATTACCTTTGAAATTATGCATAAGAATTTGTGGGCTTATAGGTAATACAACACTTAAGAAACTTTTCTACTTAAGTCAGGTCTTGCTCTCATATCATGTCCTCCACAGAGCTTTCTAGGTAACTCAAGTTTAAGAAGTGGTTGCTTCTTTTGAACTACTACAGCACTGAGCTTATTTTTCACATATTGCCTAAAAAATTTTTTACAATGAAATGTTCGATTATATAAAACGTGGAGAATATAGTATAAAAAACTCCCTTAAAGATATCACCCAGCCTTAATAACAGCATTTTGCCAATCTTGTTTCATCAATCCCCATTTTTTCCCTAGAATAATTTTTTAAACTTTTTATTTAAATTCAATTTGCCAACATATAGTGTAACACCCTATAATAATTTTTTAAAGATTTATTTATTTTAGAGAAATTGGGAGAGAAAGAGACTGTGAACAGTTGGGGAGGTGGAGGCCAAGGGAGGAGGAGAGAAACTACCGGAGTCTGTGCTGACCTGGAAGCCCAATGCAGGGCTCAATCCCAGGACCCTGAGATCATGACCTGAGCCAAAACCAAGAGTTGACCACTTAACTGACTAAGCCACCCAGGCAGCCTTCTCTAAAATAATTTAAAACAAACCCAAGACATCATGATCCTGTCACCTCACCTGTAAATAACTCGTTGCTTATTAAATTACCCTTAGAGGAGTAAATGCTTTGTCTCCACATTATAATGTAAACTCTGTGAGGGCAAGCATTGTACCTTTTCCATTCTTGTTTTCCAATGAGCTCTTTTCAGTAGGAAAATCTACACAAAAACAGATTAGATTCTTGATCAATGCATGGCATCAGACAATGGGTCTTAAACTTGAGTGTGTATCCAATCGAAACACACAGTGCTGCGCCCCAACCCCAGAATTTCTGATTGAGTCTATGGCGGGGCCCACGTGGTCGCATTTCTAACAGATTTCCAGATGGTAGTAGTAAAGGTTATGATGATGATGATGATGGAGAATCATACTCTGAGAACTCCTTCATTGGAACAAGAAAGATGTTGACATTTCTAAACCTGCATATTAATTAATAAAACATTAATCATATGTGAGGACTTGAAAAGAGTATAGTGAGAAATAATTTTTACAAGACCCTACTCTCATAGAGCTTTTACTGTACACAAAGTATATAAAAAAGAAACAAATGAGATTTAAGAAACACAGGTGCTAGGGTCCCATATCAGAAGATTCTTATTTAATTGGTATAGAATAGCCATCACTTTTTTTAATGATCCTAGGTAATCCCAATGTGTATTTATACACTGTCACACCAGCTTTTACTGAAGAGGTGAAAATAGAATTTGTCCTTGAATTATGTATAAGATTTTAATCGACAGCTTAAATGGGAAAGGCTTTCCCACCTCCTAGGTTGGGGGTTGGAGTGGCATAATGTTCCAAAGGCTTTTTCTGGTCTATCCAAGACATTGAATTGTATGTAAAAATATTCAAGAATATTTAGAGTTTGTACAACATAGTTTGTATCCCTTTTGTTCTTGGATGAATCAACCTCTAAACCCCAAGATTTCCCATATGTAAAATGGGAATGAGAATTATACCTACATCATACTATTGTTGAGGCAATTAAATGACTATATATAAATATATATATATATATAGAACCTTAGAACAATGCTTAGCAAATAAGTGCTCAATGAATGCTAATTATTACTTATTGAACATCAGCTATATGCCGGGCAGGAAACTAGAATGAGAATACTTTTCATTTGTATCCTTTTGATTTTACAAAGCCACTGTATATTTTTTATTATACTTCCTCCTATGAGTGAACTTTGAGATAGGTACAAAAAGTCTTTTTTTTTTTTTTTTTTTTTTTTTTTTTTTTGTACACAAAGTCTAATAGCACCTACCTGACAGGAGAAAGCTGTCGAGTGACTTTTTTAAAGAGTGTAAGAGAGTACTAGAACTCTTATATTTCAAACTCCCAAAGTGTGCTCTTTCCTTGAGAACTGCAGTGAAAGATACAGCTCCTGGGTTAGATAACGTGACCATGACTCTGTAACTGGTGGTAAGCTTTCTGTGAGAATAAAAGAGATGTGTGGAAAATGTATTATTATCATGACTGCTGCTGCCACTACTACTTTAGATTTGATATCCTCAATTTGAGTTATGACCTATTCCAAAGAGAAGTATAAACTAAGTATGGCAGGGATCACGATTTTTGTGCATTTTAATAGCACTTGTTAGAAATTATTTTTAGCCCAAACAAGAGAAAACCCTATTTGAGTAGATCTACACAAAGAGAGGCTTATTTCACAAAATAAGAAATATAAGGGTAGGAACCAAGCTGAATGTGGCTCAATAATATTACCAGGGATCCAAGTTCTTTAATCCTGCCAATACCCTTAGAGTTAAAGAGTTAAGCCTTCACCCATTTGCTTGTCATCTTATGGTCCAATGATGGGTGCCATGCCTTCAAACTCTTCTGGCAAGAAGTGGGATGAAGCAAAAAGCCAAAGGCACGTGCCAGCTGAGCCTTTGAAAGCCTTTGAAAGCCTTTCCAGAGGTCCCATCCAGCAGCTTCTATGTATGTGGCTATAACAAGGTCCTCTTGGACTACCACTGTCCAGCTGAACTATAATGCAAGTCACAGATAGGAGCTACATGTGAAATTTTACATTTTCCAGTACCCATGTTAAAAAGTAAAAAAGAGAGGAAATTTATTTTAATGACATATTTCATTTAACCAAAAATATCCAACATTTTTTTTGACGTGTGATCAGTATTTTAAAATTCAAGGTACATGTTTTACAACCTTTTCTGTATTGTCTTCGTACTCCGTGTGTATCTCCGTGTAGACTAGCCACCTTTCAGGTACTCCATAGCCATGTATTACTGCCTTGGATATGAAGTGTCAGACCAATCACCAAAGCGACTCAGGAGGAGAAATGAATCAGGGCATAAATAGCAGTATCTGCCTTCTGGACCGTTAACGAGTATTTCATTTAAGGAATGAAATGTCTCAATTTAAGCAAAGTAAGTCCCATCCATAATAGCTCTCTACAACCCTTCAGACTAGGGTTAGTCTAATGAAGGACAGGCTGTCTTTCAAAGACAAAACCGTTCTACCTCTATTCGTGAACCTTTATGATGCTTGTCATTTTTGAAGTTTCCCTCATGTGAGCCTGATGGCCTTGGCCATTTCCCGCAAGCAAGGTTATCTTAGGTGAAGCTTATTGCCAGTCCTCCTCGGACTGCGGTGGCCACTCTGGCCGGCAGGGCCCCCTGACATGCCCCGCGCTTGCATGCTCCCAGTGGCCCGGCCGCTCCAACCTTGTGGCACTGTTGGCGTTTAGGAAGGACCACTCCCTTTTCTCTACTTCCGTTCAATTTTCTGACATTCCCATCGCTTTCGGTTTTCTTATTCCGTCTTCCTTGACTCTTTTCGTATCCTTTACATCTTCACTTAAAAATGGTCATTACCGGGATCCCTGGGTGGCGCAGCGGTTTGGCGCCCGCCTTTGGCCCAGGGCGCGATCCTGGAGACCCGGGATCGAATCCCACGTCGGGCTCCCGGTGCATGGAGCCTGCTTCTCCCTCTGCCTGTGTCTCTGCCTCTCTCTCTCTCTCTCTGTGACTATCATAAATAAATAAAAAAATTTAAAAAAAAATTAAAAAAAAAAATGGTCATTACCAGGGGCTCCTGGCTGGCTCGATCTGTGGAGCCTGCAACTCTTGATCTAGGGGCTGTGGGTCCCACACCCACTTTGGGCATAGAAATCACTTAGAGATAAAATCTTAAAAAAAAAAAAAATGAATACGGGATCCCTGGGTGACGCAGCGGTTTAGCGCCTGCCTTTGGCCCAGGGCACGATCCTGGAGACCCGGGATCGAATCCCACGTCAGGCTCCCTGCATGGAGCCTGCTTCTCCCTCTGCCTGTGTCTCTGCCTCTCTCTCGCTCTCTCTCTGTGTGACTATCATAAAAAAAAAAAAAAAAGAATACAATGATCATTACCACACTTTAAAAGTACACAAGCTCATTCACAAAGAATTTTTGGTGATAAGATTTTTCTGAAAAAAAAAAAAAAAAGGTGAATACATGTCCTCCAACGTCAACGTCATAACTATGAGCGGGTAAAGGGCTGTGTTCAGGGACAGTCCCTGCTGTCCAGAGGACAAAGCGGTGTCCCGGCCTGCGACGGGCCTGAAGGTGTTGGTGGGGCCTGCAGAGGGAGGGCCTGGCACCTGGGGAGGGAGGGCCTGCACCTGCGAGGGGGGAGGGCCGGGCACCTGGGGGGGGAGGGCTGGCACCTGCGAGGGGAGGGCCTGCACCTGCGAGGGGGGAGGGCCAGGCACCTGGGGGGGGAGGGCCGGCACCTGCGAGGGGAGGGCCTGCACCTGCGGAGGGAGGGCCTGCACCTGCGGAGGGGGGGTGGGGAGGGCCTGCACCTGCGAGGGGGGAGGGCCGGGCACCTGGGGGGGGAGGGCTGGCACCTGCGAGGGGAGGGCCTGCACCTGCGAGGGGGGAGGGCCGGGCACCTGGGGGGGAGGGCCTGCACCTGCGAGGGGGGAGGGCCGGGCACCTGGGGGGGGAGGGCTGGCACCTGCGGAGGGAGGGCCGGCACGTGCGGGGGGGAGGGGAGGGCCGGCACGTGCGGGGGGGAGGGGAGGGCCGGCACGTGCGGGGGCCGCCGTGGAGCGCGGCCTAGACGCGCGCAGCTCGGAGCCAGGCGCGGGCCTCGGCGCAGGGCCCTGGCGGCTCCCGGCCCCCCCGCGCGCGTGGTCCCGCATCCCCGGCGGCCTGCATCCCTCCGCGGTCCTCCCGCCGACCCGCCCCCCGCGCCCGCGCCTGCGCAGAGCCTCTTCTCGCGCGAACGCACGGGCCTCAGCGTCGAGCGCCCGGGCCCCCTCGCCGGCGTGTCCGGGGTCGTCCTGCTCCGCGCGGCCCCTGGTCGTCGCGTCCACACGGGAGCGCGCCCGGCCTCGGACCGCGACCTCGGACCGCGACCTCCAGGGACCAGCCCGCGGACCGCCCGGGGGAACCCGGCGCGCCGGCAGCAGAGCCGCGGCCCGAGTCCCGCCCCCTGGAGGCGGGGCACCCGGCCTCTGCCTGCCCATTGGCCCGCGTGCCCGTCAGTTAGCGCCGGCCCCGCCCCGCTCCCCGGCTCCACCCGCCGCCTCCCGGCCGCCGCGCCGCGCCGCGCCGCTGCCCCGCCCTGTGCGAGGCCCGCCCGGCGCCCGCTCTGCGCAGCTCGGGGAAGGGGCGGGCTCGGCAGCTGCGGAGCATCGCCCGGTGGGCGGCGGGCCGCGGCCTCTCCGCCGGCAGCACCACCTGTCGCCCGCACGGACTTCGGTAGGGCTCCGCGGGCGCGGCCTGGCGCGGCGGGGCCGGGAGGGAGGGGAAGAGGGGAGGAGAGGGGGAGGGAGGGTGGGACGGAGGGGGTACGGGAGGGTGGGGGTCCGGGAGGGAGCGGGTCCGGGAGGATGGGGGTCCGGGAGGGAGGGGATCCGGGAGGGAGGGAGCGGGCGCCGGGAGGGATGGGGGAGGGAGGGGGTCTGGGATGGAGGGGGTGTCCGGGAGGGAGGGGGGAGGGAGGATGGGGGGAGGGAGGATGGGGGGTCCGGGAGGGAGGGGCTCCAGGAGGGAGGGGGGAGGGAGGGTGTTCGGGAGGAAGCGAGCGCCGGGAGGGAGGGGAGCTCCGGGAGGGGGGGAGGGAGGGGGGAGGGAGGATGGGGAGTCCGGGAGGGAGAGAGGAGGAGGGAGGGAGGGAGGAGGAGGGAGGGGGTACGGAAGGATGGGGAGTCCGGGAGGGAGGGAGGGGGTCCAGGAGGGAGGGGGGAGGAGGGAGGGGGTCCGGGAGGATGGGGGCTCCGGGAGGGAGGGAGGGGGTCCAGGAGGGAGGGGGGAGGAGGGAGGGGGTCCGGGAGGATGGGGCGTCCGGGAGGGAGGGGTCCGGGAGGGAGAGGGCGCGGGCGCCGATCTCCCCGCCCGCCGCGCTCCTCGTGGACCCGCCGCCGGTTTGGGCGCGTGCGGCGGCGCGGGGCCGCTGGGCGGGGCGCGGCGGAGGGAAGGGCCCGGGGTCGGGCATCCTTCGCGGCCCCAGCGGGTCCCGGGCTGACCCGTGAGCCCCGAGCTCCCCGCGCCCCTGCAGCCGGGCCCGGCCCTGCACCTGCGGCAGGACTCGGTTCAGCAGGCTGCCCGGGCTCCAGCTCCGGGGCTCCCGGCTCCTCGCCGCAGGGAGCTGTCGGTGCAGGTCGTGGGTTCACCCCCAGTGGCCCGCGCAGGCCTGGAAGTGGGGGGCTGGGGGGTGGGGCCGGGGATGGACCCTGGAGGTCACGACCGAAGTTCTAGTAGCGGTGCCCCGGTGGGTCCCTCCTGCCGGGTGCACTCGCCGGTTCCAGGCCGAGTAGTCGATAAATAGCCAGGTGGTTTCCTCTCGTGTTGCAGTCGGTAACAATAGAAGCTCCTATTAATTGTCCGCTCCCGCCTGGACACTGTTCTGTCCGTGAATCATCTCAAAATAACTCTTTGAGGTTGGTATTGTTATTTCCACTTTACAAATAAAGAAACTGAGGCTTAAGAAGGTTAAGGAACTTGCACAAGATCACAGGTTCTAGGTGGCAAAGTCTGGATTCGAACCCAGGTAATTTAAGGTAAGGGCCCCATCCCTCCCTCCCTACTTGTTGTTAAAGTAATTGCAATGTTGTACTCGTGAACTCTAACCTTAATCTTCACCCATGCATTTATTCTGTAGTTTCCAGGCATTCTGGAAGTAAGAGAAGAAATAGTTGCCCACATTTGCTCCTCCCTACCCCGCCCCTTGTGTGTATCTGTATGTGTATATGTACACACGCACATGCTTCAGGACTGATAAAACATAGGTAAATATATAATCTATTGTGCAACTACTAAAACTGATTGAGTTACATGTACTATGTTACATGGTTTGCAAAAACACAGAAAAAAACCGTTTAACCCTTGTCTCTTAATGTGGGACCTTTAATTAGCTTTGAACTTTGATTTGTAACCTGTATTTGACTTTTATGGTAGTTATAAAGACTTAATTAAAAGGTAGGAATAGATACCAGATACGCTGATATGACTTTTATCATATATTGAGGAAATGTTGGGCTACGGTTTATAGAAATTCTCCAATGTCCTCAAAGTTAA
This sequence comes from Canis lupus baileyi, assembly GCF_048164855.1. NCBI lineage: Eukaryota > Metazoa > Chordata > Mammalia > Carnivora > Canidae > Canis > Canis lupus. The sequence goes on along the minus strand of NC_132838.1, from coordinate 24,788,135 downwards.
ATATACTCTTTTTTTTTTTTTTTAAGATTTTTAAATTTTACGTATTCATGAGAGGCAGAGACATAGGCAGAGGGAGAAGCCGGTCCCTCCAGGAAGCCCGATGCAGGACTATATCCCAGGACCCCAGGATCATGGTCTGAGCCAAAGGCAGAGCTCAACCGCTGAGCCACTCAGGCACCCCAAGAGTTAAATATACTCTTGCTGGACAGTTAACTCCTGAGAAAGAACTGCTTACAGGTTTCATCCTTACAAGGTGTTTATGCGTAGTGTTTTTGTCTTTTATAATACGTTTGTTATGGAAACACGTTAAAAATTCATTAAAAAAGACTCCCTTTACCAATTGAAAATTTCTTATGCAGATTAACTCCTATAATGCTGCTCATGCATTTATTTTTAATTTCCTGTGAAAACAACCTATTCTAAACTACATTAAATTATATATGAGGTTAAACTAAAATTTTAATTTATCTTGATGAATTTTCAACAAACTTAGTTATATTTTACTTATTTTATTTTTTAAGTAGGCTCCACACCCAACACAGGGCTTGAACTCATGACCCTGAGATCAAAACTTGAGCTGAAATCAAGAGTTGGGCACTTCACCAGCTGAGCCTCCCAGGCACCCCAAACTTAGTCATATTTTAAAACATACATAATACTGAAACCTATAGTTGTTTACTGAGGATCAATTTTAGAGGGAGCACAAAATTCATACTATCAAACTCACTCTACATTTTCTAAAAATGTCTTTTATTAAAAGTTAGCTTTTATTTTAAAGTCACCATTTTCATTATATGGCTGCGTATTTCCTTTGAACAATATATATCCAATATATATCCAGTCATGGTTAGCATTTATTTAAACTGTTTCCAATTAAATCTCTAGGTCACTAATGAGAATTTGGATGGTATATGTAGATCCAGGCAACATCAAATGTCATTCTAAACAACATCTAGAGAATCAATACAGTATTTTTCACTAGCCATGATTATCCTTATAGGCTCTTAATAAGGATTTCATAGTAGAAAATGGTGATATGGGGCTTCTGGTTGGCTCAGTCGATCAAGCATCTGCCCCTGGCACAGGTCATGATCCCAGGTCCTGGGATCTAGCCCCATGTCGGGGGCTCTGTTCAGTGGGGAGCCTGCTTCTCCCTCTCTGCCTGCTGCTCCTCCTGTTTGTGCTCTCTCACTCTCTGTCAAATAAATAAAATCTTTAAAGAAAAAGATGTTGATGCAGAAACTAACAGGCATTCAGAAGACACCTTGTGACCACTTTAGTCTATTTTTACTACTAATAGTGCTTAGATAACTAACATTTATAGAACACTTAGAGGGCACTGTGATAAGTATCTTACATGGATTATCTAATTTAAATCTTAAAGTGGCCCTGTTTAGTGGGTCCTGTTGTTTATCATCCCCATTTGAGTGATGAGAAAACTGCAACAGACTTCTTCAAAATCAGAGTTAGCATTGGCCAAGTCAGGATTTAAATCTAGTAGTTTTGAGTCCAGAGCTTGCCTTGACTACCCTGCTAAACTGCCTGGTTATGGGTTTTGTTAAGTAAACTTTTACGTCCTGTAGTTAAGCTCTTTGTGATGATGATAAAACTCTTTTAATTGCTTGATAATTTTTATAAATATCATCATTGCTACACACAGCTCTGCAAAATAGAGTTCCCTCTCCCCTGTTTGATTGATGAGAGTATGAGATTCTCAGGGCTTTTGGACTTCAGGGGCAGGTATGTAAAGGGGGACAATTGGCACCAGGCATAAGATTGCCAACTTTTAATTCTGTCAGTAGCTAAAGGACCTTTTTAAATTAAGGACCTTTTAAAGAACTATTGCAATCTACCGTCCCCATCTTTTCAGAAAAGACAAGACATTTTTATCACCAAAAAGGGTATGAAGATCATAAGTAGAGCAGGAAAACAAAGACAAATTTTGTTTTATGAAAGACTGTGTTGCATTGTCCCAGTTTTTCTCATTCGGCCACACACCAGTGAAAAATTGTTCCAGACTAACACCGATTCAGACACTATTTGGGAATGCCTGGGTGACACGGCTGATTCCAGAGCAGCGATGAGCTGAGTCTAGATTCAGACTCCGGTCTGACTGCAGAGCTTGTGCTCATTGCACCCAGTCGTGACCTCTAATTTCTGTCTCCCCTGCATTGGCCTCCTTTAACCCCACGTAGGGAGAGTAGTCTCCAGCAGCCAGGGGCCTAGCAGTTTCTGTCCCAGGCCAGTTTGTAAATACCAGAGAGTAAGTTCCAGGGCAAGGCCACATGAATGACACACCAGGGGGAGAAACCAGAGGTGTAGCCCAAGCACGCAGCTCGATTTTATATGGTGATTGAAAATTAGAAGCCCGCCTTTTGGTTCCTGTTTTTACCCCACTCATTCTTAGAGTTCTCCTTTCATCACATCTGTTTAACGTAACATTTTATCTTGTTGCCTCCTCAGCTGATATTAAGCCTATTTGCCTATGTCTGAGTCCTTGGTTCTAGTTTTGGCAGATTTGTTTTTCCTTAATTTTTTAACTTACGCCCACTGTTTTTAAAGACACTCTTAAAATTACTTCATATTTTATTTTACCCTATATGACTTACTAATAAAGTAATTTCAGTGATAAAACATTCTGTAATTGTAATACTTTTCTGCATATGGTCTCTCATTTGATCGTCCCCATCATCTGGAAGGTAGATTTGACAAGTGGTGGTATGTTTATTATACAGACTACATTCAGGATTGGGTAGAGAAGTAAAACTTTAACCAGGAGTTGAAAATAGATTTCATATATTAGAATGCTGGTCTTAAATTAACTCCTGAAAGGAAAAACTCGAATTCTCCTTACTTGCAGTCTCAATTCTTCTGGCCACCAAACGTGAGATATTTCCTGCCCCCCCACGCCCAGCAGTTCTCCAGTTCTTAGCAGATGCTGACTGGGCGTGCCTTAATTTAACTTAATTCTGACACTGTCTGAATGGAGATAACTTCAGATCCTACAGGTTAGGGGTTCAGTCCCAAAAGACTGCCCTGCCCCTATGTAAGATGCCAATCACTAGTCCCAGGCTGTGACCCATACTTCTGATCAACCGTCTGTAAATTGAGGCTTCCCACAACCCCCTCCTGACTCGATGATTTGCTATGATGACACCCAGAACTCGGAGACATACTTTGCTTACATTTGCTGGTTTATTATAAAAGGATACAACTTAGGAACCCACAGAAGGGATACATAGAACTAGGTATTGATGAGAGTGGGGGGGAAGACATAGAGTAGAGCTCTTTGCCCTCCCTGAGCATGCCACCCCCCTGCATCTACATGTGTGCACCAACATGAAAGCTCAGCAGATCTCCTTGTTAAAAAGGAGATCTCAGGCCTGCCCACTTCCCTTTCTGCAGGTTCCAGAGTGGGGCACAAATATCCTACTCTCTAATCACATGATATTTCTGGTGACCAGCTGTATCCAGAGGCTTTGTAGGGGTCCCCCCTAGGTCACCTCGTTAGCATAAACTCACGTATTGTCAAAAGTGGCTTCCTATGAATAACAAAAAAATACTTGTATCATTCAGGAAATTCCACAGGTTTTTAGGGGCTCTGTGCCAGAAACTGGGGACAAAAACCAAAAATTTTTTTTAAGATCTTATTTATTTATTTGGGAGGGAAGGACACAGAGGGAGAGGCAGGGGCCTCAAGCACACTCCGCGCTGGAGCCTGTCTTGGGGCTTGATCTCCGGACGTGGAGATCATAACCTGAGTGGAAATGAAGAGTTGGACTTTTAACTGACTGAGCCACCCAGGCGCCCCTGCAAGTATTGATTATACTACAAGTGCTGATTACAAAATGAATTTTTCTTCAGATTGCCTCTGATTTAAAGTAAAAATCATTCCATCCTATATCTTAGATATGTCTGCCTCGCCAGTATACTGCAATACTAGTCTTTCGTACCAAAGTTTTAATTTTATGCAATAATGTTGTCTCTCCTGGAAGAACCACACAAACACATGATCAAAGCTACCGTTTCAAATCTTTTAAAAATTTATTTTGAAATGATTTAAAAGGCTTTGGTCGCATATATCATACTTCTTGGCCCCTTAATACTTCACTGTGTTTTCAGAACAAGGATATCTCTTACATATGGCTATCAAATAGAGACAACTTAAAGTTTTATGGTACTTTTTTAAAAAAGATTTATTTGTTTATTCATGAAAGACAGAGAAAGGCAGAGACATAGAGAAGCAGGCTCGTTGCGAAGAGTCAAATGCAGGACTCGATCCCAGGACCCCAGGATCATGACCTGAGCCTAAAACAGACACTCAACCACTGAGCCATCCAGGTGCCCCTACAGTACTTTTATTTAAGCTACAGTATATCTTTCAGTTTTGCCAATTGTCCCAATAAATGTCTTTGATAGCATTTTTTTAAATTCAGATTTTGCATTTGTCATATGGTCAGCCTTCTTTAAATTGCAGTAGTTCCTTAGTGTTTGTCTTTCAGGACATTAACTCTTTAAAATGACCAATTATTTTGTTGTATATCTCTCATAATTCTTTATTATATTATTGAAGTATATTTGACATACGATACTGTGTAAATTTAAGGTGTATAACATTAATTTGATACATTTATATATTGTAATATGATTGCCATTGTATTGATAGCTCTTGCCTCTCATGTTGTATAATTATCATTCTTTTTTTTTAGTGGTTGGAACAATTAAGATCTAGTCTCTTAGAAAGTTTGATGATTATATTACAAAATTGTTATCTGTATTCACTATCCTATGCATTAGACCTTTAGGAGTTATGATTTCTTAGGACTCTCACTGCAGGTTTGTACCTTGAATTATCTGTTCTGTCCTCCCACCCCCAGTCTCCATCTCTCATGGTTCTTGATGTCCTTATACTAATATAGATATTTTTTTGTGGCTACATTTATGCAGCACGTTTATATAAAACATCCAGAACACGTAAATCCATAAAGACAGAAAGCGGGTTGGTGGTTGTGGGCACTGGAGGAGGAGGCAGAGCCGTGTAATGGGTAGTATTTCCTTCTGGGATAGTGAAGGTGTTTTGGAACTAGATAGAGATGGGTTGCACGACATTATGGATTTTCATTTTTCTTTTTTTCAAATTTTAAAAAAGATTTTATTTATTTGAAAGGGAGTGAGTCCAAGCAGGGGAGTGGCAGGCTGAGAGAGAGGGAGAAGAGTATCATGACCTGAGCCAAAGGCAGATGCTTAACCGACTGAGCTGCCCAGGTGCCCAACATTATGGATTTTCTAAATCCCTCTGAATTATTCACCTTAAAATGGCACATTTTGTTATGTGAATTTTACTTTCAGAAAAATTAACTTAAAAAATAATCCCAGTGTAATGGTTTGCTGCACCTGTTTGCTGCATCAGGGTATTGAAACCTTGATATTTCAGCAAATAAAAATCCCAGTAGAAAACTTACTGTGGGATAAATGCAATGGTTAAGATAGAGGGGCTTTGCAAATTGATTCTGGGTGGGAGAATTGATATGCAGAAGAATCTATTATATTCCCATCAGTAAATATTTGATGTTTAATGTATTATGTAGAGTTTTCCCATTTTGAAAGATTCCCATGTGTTTGTGATGAGTGTGAAAGGGTAAAAACAGGTTTTATATCCAATTGGCATGTTTTTAATATTAAATAACAGTTTTTTTTTTTAAAACAAAACATATTTAGTACATTACATTTAAACACTGACTATAGGGATCCCTGGGGGGCTCGGTGGTTTAGCACCTGCCTTTGGCCCAGGTCATGACCCTGGGGTCCTGGGATCGAGTCCCCTACATGGAGCCTGCTTCTCCCTCTGCCTGTGTCTCTGCCTCTCTCTCTCTCTCTGTGTCTCTCACGAATAAATAAAATCTTTAAAAAAATAAAAATAAACACTGACTATATTAGTACATTAAAATTCTACATCCAGATTAAGAATTTGAATAAGTTTCTCTTCCTCTGAATGTTTGTGCTCCAGGCTTTCCTGTTACCTTTCCACTTTCAACCTAAACTCCCACACCCATGTGCATGGACCACATGTCCTTGTTTACTAGATGTTACCTTGTTTATTAATCTTCCCATTTCTTTTTCTCCTAAAGGGGAGATACGTACCTTGCCGCACTTGGGTGGGTTAGAAAAAGAAATGCAGTATATGCAAAATAGCAATGATTATTAACCAGGGACTTAAGAGTGTTGTCAGGAAAAGTCAGTCTTTGTTTTCACCCAATTACTACTCTTTTATAACTGTTACAACCTGTAGAAACATAATCATACTTTGAAAAAAGCTTTTTCAAGTGTGGAAAATTAAGCTTTTGAAAACTGATAGCTGGATGGGCAGGCAGTTCTATCATATGTTTCTCATCCTTTATTTTCTTCTTTTCTCACAGGTGAAAGGAAAGATGTTGTCCCGGTTAAGAATAGTTGCTGTTCCTTCCACCCTGGCATGTCGTCACATACACATAAAAGAGAAAGGCAAGCCGCTCATGCTAAACCCAAGAACAAACAAGGTTAGTGACATTAATATTAACCTTTTCTCTCTTCCTGGTAAAGGTTTGATATCTTTTAGACTGATAAAGTGTGAACTTTTTTTTTTTTTTTTTTTTTGTAGGCTCATGCTAAAACTATTCAGAAGTATTTGGGTTTTTTCCGCATGACTTTCCACTTTTCTCCACGGGGCAAGACTCATGACTGTTTTATCGCTTCCACTTTCACCCACCACAACTTCTACCACCAGAAAAAGATTGACTTTATTTCCTAGTCTTGGCTCAGAAAAAGTGCCTAGAATAGCAGTCTGGCCAGGACTTTTGGCCAGTGTGGGAAACTTAGATTTACCCAGCTCGGAACATGTACTTATCCTGGACCGATGCATCTGAGCCCTTGGGATACGGGGTCAAAATTGTAAAATAAAATTTTGTCTAACGTCCACCCCTACCATACCCCCACACAGCTTTTTGGACACAAATCGTTCCACTCGAGTGCTTTTGCCCTTTAATCTCACAGCACTGCTTCAAAGTGGAGAGACTTCCGACCCCCTCTTTATGCTTTTGGGGCAGAAGTGATGGGAATTGTTCGTATCTAGTCTTGCCTTTATTCAGGGTCCAAACTGTGTTCACCGGGCAAGTCCCTATTTCTTAGTGGTTATATTAATTAGTAAGTACATATACTTCTGGAGAGAGATTTCTTACTGAAACCTTGTAAGAGTTTACACGGAGTTTATTGTAATATGTGAGATTTACCTCTTGGGAGTGGTGCAGATTAAGGTGGGCTTTATTTGAAAGCAACAGTCCTCAGAAATTTGCCAATCCCATTTGTCTGCCATGATGGGCGTTGGGGGTAACTCGTGTCCAGTATGATGTGTTTTGAAGGACTTCAGGCCTACAAAGGGACATTTGACCACGGGTCACACAAGCGCCTCTTCTTTGCATTTTTGAGACCTTGCCAGAATGAGAATTCGGCCGGCAGCAGTGAACTGAGTGACGCTCACTGAGGGATATTCTAATCCTCCCTCGTTTTGGCCTTGCTTCCCCAAATCTTGCTTGCTCTTCACGATGCAGCTCATCCAAAATCCAGTTCTCCTGTAGAGCCGTCTCGTACACCGTAGACTGGAATAATCGTTCCCTTCTCTGCAACCCGTAGCAGTTTTTATCTTCCTGTTCCTGTGGCGAGTAACCCACGTCCGTGGCTGCGTGCTTCCTTTCATGTCTTACGTTGTCATTGAAGTTATCGTTGGTATTTACGTTTTCGTGAACTTTTATTTCTTAACTGAAGGTTAAGGTTAAAGTTCCTTTGGGACAGGCACCATTCAGAATTTTACATTTTTTACAACGCTATGGGTATAGAAAACATTTGCTAATTATGTTGGTCTTATTTTATTTTTATCCTTACAGAAACTATCTAAAATGTACTCGGAATTATGAGAAATTTATGAAGTACATTAAATTAAATTTATGAAGTATATTGTTAAATTTATTAAGTAATTAATTTTAAGGAGGAAGGTAATCTCCAATGCATTACAGTACTTCTGTAGAGAAAAGAAAATCTAACGCTCTGGCCCTCTGAAACCTCCACGACTGGATAGCGTCTGTGTAGGTACCTAACGGAAGATGACTTTTGGAAGCCCCTTAAGTATCAGAGAGAGTTTTTCTGTCATGTGTGTTTAAGAAGGAACATAGACTCATGATTCCTGATTCGAGGGTCATGAACTTCTTGGGGACTTAAATCAGGTTTGTGCTTCACACCTTGTAAGCTAAATGTTTTAAGAGTATGTTGCTGCTGTGATTAATTAAATAGTAATTTTAGGCAGTACTGAATTCTTTTAAGATTGTAATCTTTTAAGATGTCTGTAGTCACTGCCTACTAAAGGCAGACCTGTTGCTATGTCTGTAAGGCTTTTTCATTCTGTTAAATAGTGTACAGTTTACAGTTTTAACCATTTAAAATTGTATAGGCCGATGACCTTAGGTGCATTCGGTGTCCTGCATCCATCACTTGAAATGGAAACATGGAGGCCATTCGGCTGTCAGCCCCCCGCCCCCCTTCCCTTCCTCGGCCCCTGGCAACCACAAATCTGTTTTCTCTTCCTATAGATTTGTCTATTCTGGTATGAATATGAAATTCTTTATGAAATTTTTTAGAAGTCCTTATACTTTAAAGGATTGGACATCATCACGCTGGGTTATAAGCAGGAATTTCGGTGTGAATTTTGATTTCTAGCCATGAAACTTTGGCTCTTTGTTTAACCTTTCCAGATCTCTGTTTTTATTTTAATTTCCTCCGACTGGATCTCTAATATAAACTAATTCAATTTTTTCTTGTTATTTCTGTAAATAATAAGAATTATAATGTGACTAATGAAGGAAAATCACATTCCTACCACCCCAGTATATCATCTGTTTTTATTTTGCCAAATCCCCTTAAAAGTGTATTTACTTTTAAATTCGTAGTGTATAATTTTATATGCCATTTTACTCCTGGGGAGAGCATATTATCAATAATCTCCATGATGCTTCATAAGCCTTCTGTATATGGCTACATCGTGGTTGAGTAGGTCGATTTGGAATCACAGAGACTGACCCTTACAGGACATGTAATCTTCAGTGTGGTCATAACCTCTTTGGATCCCAGTTTCTTCATCTAGACTGTTGTGGAGGAAAAAGAAAACTGGAAAGCTACTTTAGGCGATGTAAATATGAGTTCCTTGCTTTAGGGGATGTTTTATAATCAGTTAGCCATAATGCTATTGTTAAATATTGTTTTCAGTCTTTCTTTAAAGATTTTATGTATTTATTTGACAGAGAAACAGCACAAGCAGGGGGAGAGGCAGGCAGAGGGCGAGGGGGAAGGAGACTCTCTGCCGAGCAGGAGCCCAGGGCGGGACTCTGTCACAGAACCCTGGGATCGTGACATGAGCTGAAGGCAGGCACTTAACTGACTGAGCCACCAGGTGCCCCTATTGTGTTCGGTCTGGACGTTATGAATCGTTAGTTACTAGCTATCAGTTTTGTAAGTAGGTATTTGGTAACTTCCTAATCCCCAGTAGAGAACTCTAGCCTCACTGGGAGGGAAAGAAATAGAGGGGCTCCCCAGTGTGTTTACCTGTACGTTCGGATCTGGTTAACGGATTTTTTTCAGTGTTGGCATATGTGAAGAAACTGAGTGTGTCTAGAGGAAAATATCTCAGGGAGTTTTTCAGGATCAGCTGAAGGAGGCACACTTCCATGATGTTGATTGGGAGGGTATTGCCGTGGCATAGGTGAGAAAAGGGCAGACATGGCAGGATAGGTGGGCCTGGGGAGATGGAGAGAGGAGGAGAAGGGGACGGTTCAAGAACTAATCAAGGTGTTCATGTGAAGCTAATGTCATCTTTGCAGGCTTGCTTCACTTATTAATAGCAGGCTAGCAGATTTAAGCATTTGATCAACTATTAACATAAGTACCTAATATATAAAATTGCTTTTTAAATCATTTTAACTTCTACCCTGCATTATAAATACAACACTTTTTTTTTTTTTTTTAACTTTTTATTTTAGGTAGGCTCCACACCCAGTGGGGAGCTTGAACTCATGACCCTGAGATCAAGACCCAGGCCAAGATCAAGACTTGGACACCTGGGCGCTTGAGTGGCTCAGTCATTTAAGCATCTGATTCTTGATTTTTGGCTCAGGTCATGATCTTGGGGTCATGAGATGGAGCTGCATCCATTTGCTTCCTACCTAATTGTGTTTTTTGAACTAAAGTGTCTCTTGTAGACATCATAAAATTGGATCATGTTCTCCGTCTTACCAATCCATGCCTTTTTATTATAGATTTTAATCCATTTACATTATATAATAGTTGATAAAATGATTTATGTCTGCCATTTTGTAGTTTGTGTCTTGTCTTTTTTGTTCCCGTATTTCTCCATTGTTCCCTTCCTTTGTGTTAAATTGATATTTTCTAGTATGCCATTTTAATTCCTTTTTCATTTCTTCTTCTGCCTTTTTAAAAAATGTTATTTATTCACAAGAGAGACAGGCAGAGACCTAGGCAGTGGGAGAAGTAGGCTCCCTGCAGGGAGCTTGATGCAGGACTCGCTCCCAGGACCTCAGGATCACGCCCTAAGCCAAAGGCAGATGCTCAACCACTGAGCCACCCGGGTGCCCCTCTTCTAGTGCCTTTTTCTGAGTTATTTTCTTAGTGGTTTGCCTTGGGGATTGCAATTATTGTCTTTATGACAATTAGTTGAGATTGATTCTCATTTAATTTTAATCGTACACAAAAACTATTACTGTGTATAGTTCCACACTCCTGGCCTTCTGGGACTCCTGTTATGCATACATTGGCACACTTGATAATGCTCCACTCGTGTCTGAGGCTCTGTTCATATTTACTAATTGCTTTTTTTTTCTATTTCTCAGTTGACTTATCTTTATGTTTGCCAATCGCCTGCTCGAATCTGCTGTTGAGCCCCTCGGATTTTCTTTTTACTTCAATGATTGTACTTTCAATTCCAGAATTTGTAGGTTTGGTTCCTTTTTATATCTTTTCATTGATATTCTGTAGTTAGTGGGATATCCTTCTTGTACTTCCCTTTAGTTCTTTAGATGTGCTATCTTTTAGTTCTTTGAATATATCCAAAATGACTAAAGTCTTTATTTAGTACAATGTTTGAGATTCCTTAGGGACGGTTTCTATTAATTATCCTTTTTTCTTTATATGAGCCAGACCTTGTTTTTTTGTGTGCCTTATAATTTTTTTGTTGAAAACTGGACATTATCAATAATGTGGCTGCTCTGGAAACCAGATATTCCTCCCAGTGTTTCTTGTATTGCTGTTGTCTATTTACTAAATTTCTGAGCTAATTTTTTTATGTGTGTGATGTATAATTGAACTACTTCTTTAAAGGGTTTATTCTTGTTTGATAGGCCCACTAAAGTCTGCTTTGTGAGCTTGGTGGTCCACTGATGATTAGATGGAGACTTAAATACCTGAGGGCTCTGTGTGCATGTTGGGGCATGCCTTTAGTACTCAGTCAGGCAGTTTACAACTAACTGTCAGCCATCAATTCCTGCTTACACGGAGCCTCAAGGTAGTCCGAGGTGGGAGCTGAAGCCTCCCCCCCACCCCCGCCCGCCCCAGGTCTTTTCCTGGACTTGCCTATAGCTCATGATGAGATTCCTAGGAATATATTAAACTTTTCAAACTCTCACCCACTCTGTGGACATTTTGTTTCTCAGCTTTTCCTTTTTAGAAAGATTTTTGGTTATCCTGTTTGTGCGAGCTGTTATCCACTGCCTTAGGCAGCTGCCATGTTAAATAATTACCTCTGATTGTTTTCAACAAGATTTTCTGGAGGAAAAACCTATTCACACTGGGTGAACTCCAAATCAGGTTAAATACAGCCTTGCAAGTGGGGTCTTCCCCTGAACCACCAGACAGGTCAAATAATGGCAAATTTCCTGGATACAGGGCTTTAGAATTACCTCCAGCCTCCCTTTAGTAGCTGTTAGATTCTGTTTTCAAAGCAGTTGTTTCATAGTGATTGCTGCTTTCTAGGCTACTGTGGAGCTAAGGAAAAAATAGGAATAAGGCAAATAAAAATGTCATAAAACTAGCTGTTCTTACGAAAATTCAGCTGTTTTTCTTGAGTAAAATGTTCCCTGATTGCTGAAGCCTTTGGTTAGTTTCCAGAATTCTGAAAAAAATTTATTCTGATCACTTGGCCAGTGTTCTTACTACTTTTATAGAGGAAAACATTTGGGAAGTCCCTATTCTGGCATTTTCACTGACATCACTTTGGTGAAAAGGATTTAACACACAGCCAAGTATTAGAAATTGGAAAAGATTTTCTTATGACATAGGTTAATTTCTTTCTCAGTATCATTCCCTCCTTTGCCCTTCTCAACTCCACCTCACATCTTTCTAGTGGGAGTAGCTCCTGTCATCAGTTTGGTTTGTGTTCTTCAAGCTGTATTCTGTTCATTTCATTTCATTTCTAATGTATACATTATACATTTCTAATGTGTAATGTATATTCTCATGCACCTGTATATAGTATGTACTTTATGGGGGTTTTCTGAACATAACAGTCCACAGTGAGCGTGTTTGATTTGCAGAGTGCTTTTTTCCCCTTAACTATGTGTCTGAGAGATTCTTCTACGTAATTAGAGATCTGTGTTAAGTGTATGGTATTTCATAGTCTGGAAATACCATAGGTTCCCCATAATTGATGGGCTTTTAGTTAGTATGTTATAGTCAAGAGAAATAGAAACACTACTATAACTAATCTTTTTATATACACCTCTTTATTTTATGCATGAATATTTCTTTAAGATGGCTGTCTAAAAGTAGAATTGCTCTATTGTAGAGTATGTGCATTAAAATTTAAGAATATTTTTGAGTTGTCTTCTAAAAAGCTTAAGCCTGTTTATTTTTCCAGCATTGATATGTGAGAGTAACTTTTACCACACCCTCACCAATAATAGAGATGATCAGTCATAAAAATGTTTTATAGTCTGGGCAAAATGATACCTTACTGATTTTTTTAAGATTTACATCTAAATTACATTTTTGCAGAATAGCATCATTGCAACCTCAGTGAGCAATAATTTTTAATCCTTTTCTCTTTTTTAGGGAATGGCATTTACATTACAAGAGCGACAAATGCTTGGTCTTCAAGGACTTCTACCTCCCAAAATAGAGACACAGGATATTCAAGCTTTACGATTTCATAAAAACGTGAAAAAAATGAATGGCCCTTTGGAAAAGTAAGAGTTGATTAGATGTCTAGTTCTTTATTGATGCTCTGATCAGAAGAATTGGGAGCATTATGATTATTATTGCATAAGAAATATGCAGTCTCATAATGAAGTTTGTGTTTTAGGAGTTAACTTATTTTTATAATGACTGTTTCCTTTATTTCATTGAATACTGTGTTCACTATTATAAGATTTAGGAGAAATCTATTTTTTAAGCTTAAAATCACAGAGCATTTCAGCCTTGAATGGAATGTTTAGGAGCAAAAGCTGTCATCTGATTTGTACCCTTTCTTTAAAAAAGAAAAAAAAAAGATTTTATCACAGAGAGAGAGAGAGAGAAGCAGAGACACAGGCAGAGGGAGAAGCAGGCTCCATGCAGGGAGCCCAATGTGGGACTCTATCCCGGGACCCCAGGATCAGGCCCTAAACCGCTGAGCCAACTGCGCTGCCCTGATTTGTACCCTTTCTATTCAACTTTTGTTAATCTTCTACTTTGTGTGTGCCACTGTACTAGCCACTAAGAATGTAAAGTAGGTAAATGATAGGTGACCATATAATATATAATCCAATCTATGGGAGTGAAAAAGAAGCATAACTGAAGCTGTCCCAGGCAAACTAGAATGTGTCATCATCCCAGCCCTGCCTTCTAGGAGCTCATCAATAACTAGTTACACTGTGATCATCATTGTACTCTATACTACACTGTGCAGAACAAGGAGGAAAAGGTACATGCAGAGGATATTCTGAAAGCGCAAATAGGGGCCCCTCACTGGACTTGGGGAGTTCATTTAAGCTTCCTAGAGGAAGTGATGCCTGTGCTGAGTTTTAAACCGCGTATTACAGGTGGCAGGTAAAATGAGAAAGAAGGGCATGGTATTCTGGGTAGAGGGATCAGTCTGCATGCAGAATTAAAAATATCTTTTGGGTTTGTTAAGTACAGGAAATTATTGTTTGATGACAGGTGAGAGTGATTTCTTTGATCTGATGGGGCAAACGGAAAAGTACAATGACTGAGAAATGATTGGGATTCTCATGAAGGGAAATGCAAACTTTCAAGAAGTTAGGTAAGGAGATAGGAAAGACACTGAACAGTAAGTAAAGCAGGGCTTGGGTTTATAGTCCTGCTTGGGGACTGTATTTGGGGAGGTGTATTTTAGGCTAGAAGGAAGTTGAAGGTATATATAGAGATATATTTGAAAATGATTTAGCCGGAGGACGCTAGGCCTTGTTGACTTACTGCACTAGGGAAAGGCACAGTGGGAGAGGAAGAAATCAAGAATGGGATCTGCGATTCCCATCCGGTCAGATAACAAGAGGAGAGACAAGTTTGAGTGAAAAGTAATGAGTCTGTTTTGCATGTATTTAATTCAAGGTGATCACTGGTTTTTTTTCTTTTTCTTTCTTTCTTTATTAATAGTAGAAGCTACAGCTCTTTATTTTTAAGTCCATTTCTTTCTTTTTTTTTTTTTCTAGTAATCTCTATACCCAATATGGGGCTCCAACTCACAATCCCCAAATCAAGAGTCCATACTCTCTTCTGACTGAGCCAGCCAGGCGCCCCAGCCACTGTTTTTTTGTTTTTTGTTTTTTGTTTTTTTCAAGCCAATATTTCCAAGTTTTCTCAACTTTATTCTTGAAAAGCCATTTATACATATATATGAATTGACCGTTGTCTTTGTGGCACCTCTGTGCTCCTTTAAAGACTTCATAATGCCGTTAAGCCTACTGGATTATAACTCCACAAGGACAGGGGTTACTTCTTATATCCCGGGAGTCCAAAATAGTGCCTGGCACTTAGTAAATATTTGAATCAATCCCACTTTATTTTGCTTCCATATTTACATGTCCACCACCTTGAAGGTTATTTCCTTAAGGGTAGGGTGGTCTCACGGTAGTCTTTGCATTTCTAGTGCCTGGTGTGGAGCCTGACTCACAGCAGAGGGCTCAATAAATAGTAGCTATTCCTGCTTTTCTCCTCCTCCTCCTCTTCTTCGTTATCATCTGCTATTTAAGAACATTTTTTATTTTAGTTAATTTTTGTCCTTGGTGTTAAATAATAATAACTTAGGGTTTTGTTTTTCTGGTAGGGAAGCTAGTCCTCCATCTTAGATGTTTAGGTGTAATTTCCAAAGGCCAAAACTTTGAGCATAAATGCTGACTGATGTAGACATTATTTTGGACGCTTAATTTCAGGTACATCTATATAATGGGAATACAAGAAAGAAATGAAAAGCTGTTTTATAGAATTCTGCAAGATGATATCGAAAGTCTGATGCCGATTGTGTACACGCCAACAGTGGGTCTTGCCTGTTCCCAGTATGGACACATCTTTAGAAGACCTAAGTAAGGCTGATTTTCAAAAATATTTTTGTAAATGATGATTGTGTAGGAAAAATAGCACTCCCTAGCACCCCTTACGTTTCTCTTTAAAGATTGCGATCTTATGTCAATCACGTTTCCCTCCTCCCAAAAGCTTCATTAGGATAAAAAAGGGTCAGTAAAAACCCAACACGTTCATATCTTGCTTTTGTAGAAACGGCACCATTCATTCCTAATCCTCTGTAAGTTATTATGATTGTTAGAAGAACTGTGCATTTCTGTACCAAAAACAGGGGGTACTTTAGTTTTGGTAGCAGATTCTCCAGAGTTCTCATTGATATCAACTTGACAGTCTGCCCAAATTAAAAGATTCTCATTTTTTTGTTGCCTTTAATTTCTATTGTTTGTTCTTTTTTTATGAACTTCTTCAAATTTCAATTTCAAATAGTTCTAGCACCTCCACTATTGTAAATAGAGTACTGGAGTGGACGTCTACTGAGGTCTTCTCATCAGTCTCTTTCTCCCTCTGGATCTGTTTTCTCATAAAATCGGGATGCTAGCGCCTACCCAAAAGCAGCTGAGGTCACAGGAGGAACTGAGGAGACCGTTTCCTCGTAAACTTTTAATTTGTGTTTTCTTGTTGCGTTCCTCTCACCTGTTAGCGTTTTCATCGTCCTCATGCCTTTCCCATGTCCTGCTGATACAGATGTAGCCTCAGTAATGTGTGGGTAGCGTTGATCTTCACTCGCCTCTCATCTAACCTAGTGGCTTTCAGACTTTAATGTGTGTAACAAAACACCGTGGGACTTAAAATGATGATCCGTGCCAACCTTCCTCTCCTTCTCATTCCCAAGATTTTAATGAAAAAGGAGAAGATGTGGAGGTCTGCATTTTAATGAACACGGTTGGCAACGGTATTGCAGGTGTTCCCTGGAAGATACTTTGAGAACACTGTCTGTTGTATCCTGTGTACTGACATCAGCTAATATGTCTTAAACATTTCTTAAGTTAACGCAGTGGTTGAGCTCCTTTAGAGTTTCTTTTTCATTCAGAATAGGGGTTCTCAATCCAGATTAAAGGGCAAGGAGAAAAAGACCTATTTATCCCTGGGCCCCACCTATAGAGATTCTGGTTCAGTCAGGCTGGACTTGGGCCCCCATGTAGATGTTTCATAGAAGTTTCTGGTGTGGTTCTGACATGTGTCCAGTGCTCAGAAGTGACATGAAGCATGGAGAGTATGACTTTGGGGTGAGGGCAGATACTGTGTTTTTTTACACAGAAGATGGTCTTGTATTTAGATCAAGTAAATCTTGACCTAAACTCCAGGTCGGTTAAATCAGAATCTCTGGGGATGGGGGCCCTGGCATTATTTAAAAAGCCCATCGGGTGATTCTAGTATATAGCTATGGTTGAGAAACTGTTTAAACTCATTTGAAAAAATAAATAAATAAATAAATAAATAAATAAATAAATAAATAAACACATTTGAGCTAGGATAGCAATGCCAAAGTTGAGATACCAATGAGAAAGTTCAGTGTAAGAACCAGTGTGAAGGCCCTGGGACCTGTTGGCCTTCCTCTGTACCTGACTCATTTTCTCCCCCATCCCCTTCTTCTTTTTGTCTCTTCTTTTTTAAAATCCAGATGCTTTATCTCACTTGGATAGCAGTATACTGTGTGTTGAAAATAACTTCATTTTTTCCTAATGCTTCAAAGGTGGCTTCTCTTGCATGAAGTTACTTTACTTTTCTCTGTTCCCTTCCTGCTCCTTCAGATTTCAAACGATCAGTTTTACTGAGTTTTAATAGTAGTTTACATAGCTTTATTACGCTCTCCTGCGTTGATGGTTTATTTTTATACTGCTTTCTACCGGAGGTGTATCGAGTTTCTTCTTGGGTAAAACGATTATGCCATTTAATAATGATCTTTGTTGCAGCTTCCGTGTGAGCAATGCAATTACAGTTTGAAGTAGCTGAAAATGTTTGAAAATAATCCAGTATGATTTCACTAAATCTGCTCGGAAATGATACTGTGTCTTGATGTTTTATTAAAATATCTAAATATTCCAGTTATGAACAAAAACTTAGGAGAAAACAAAAAACTGTTGTGAAATGCAAAGGTGTTTTTGTTCTGTTGCAGGGGATTATTTATTTCAATCTCAGACAGAGGTCATGTTAGATCAATTGTGGATAACTGGCCAGAAAATCATGTTAAGGTACTACTAATAGCACAACCTTCCTCTTCAAGATGTTTTTTTCCTTCTTTGTAAGTTACCTCTGAATTTACAAGATAGTTTTCATTGTTGCTGATTTATTTTGCACTCGCATACATGCGAGTTTAGTGCTCTGAGGAAATCGTGATAATAATAGTTGCAAAATGGTCACCAGTACAGAGTTTGACTCGGACTGAAATGGGAGTTCACGAGGTGAACCTATCACTATCGCTACCACTGGGGTTTCTCACCTTCTCTATATTCCTTTTCTGTTTCGGTTGATACTGTTCTAGGTAGAGAAAAAACATTAAAATGCCATAAAAACTTTACCTTTTGGTGGGTAGTGAGAGGATTATGCTTTTTTTTGTTTTTCCCTAAATCTCAGATAGGTTTTAGATCCTTAAGCAAATCTAAAACTCTTTAAGAGTTTCAAATGTAATAAATACAAATCTTGATCAATCTGGCTATCTTTCACAAAGTAAAATCTAATGACTTACTTAGGATCTTTTGGTAGACTTCAGTGCTTATTACAGGCAGTAATCTTACTTGCCTTTATAACATGTCTTCCTCACCAAAATAACCTTTGATGAATAATCGTGAGTTCTAATAATCTAGAAAACAATTTGGCTAGATAATTAAACTCCTAACATCATCTTAAAACCTTGTAGATAGGTATATTTTTTTATTTCAGATCTTTTTTCTGCCCCCCACTGTTGTTCAGGTGTTTCTTGTTTGGCCTAGGTTATTACGTGGGAGCAGCATGTTCATTTCTTTTTTTTTTTTTTAAAGATTATTATTATTTTTAAAAAATTTTTTAAGATCTTATTTATTTATTCATAGAGATGCAGAGAGAGAGAGAGAGGCAGAGACACAGGCAGAGGGAGAAGCAGGCTCCATGCAGGGAGCCAGACGTGGGACTCGATCCCAAGACTCCAGGATCACACCCTGGGCTGCAGGCGGCGCTAAACCGCTGCGCCACCGGGGCTGCCCCAGCATGTTCATTTCTAACCTTGTTTTTCTCTTCTGGTTAATCTCTATCAGAAGTTTGCCTGCCTCTCCCCAGTTTAGTCTTTGTGAAGATATATAAGCTGAACCTCCAGTCAGAAGCATTCTGTTTCTAAACCAAAGACTAAGGGAAATCACATCTTGTTCATCTCTATTTTAATACCTAGATTATAGAAATCCTAGAATTTTAAGTGTGCTTGTTTGGTTTACTTGGAAGTTAGTCCAGAAGCAATTTTTTAAACTGACAGTGAAAATATACGAAGAGAATATTTTTTTTTCAAATGCCTTTTTCTCTAGTACCCTATTTTTGACAACTTTTAATTTATATATTTTTTTGTAATTAAGGCTGTTGTGGTGACTGATGGAGAGAGAATTCTGGGTCTCGGAGATCTGGGTGTCTATGGAATGGGAATCCCAGTAGGAAAACTTTGTTTGTATACAGCTTGTGCAGGAATACGGCCTGATAGATGCCTGCCTGTGTGTATTGATGTAGGAACGGATAATCCAGTGAGTAAAACCGTTTTCCTCTTTTGATCTTCCTCCTGTATATGAAAAACAAAAGTTTTATTACACTCTTCCTTTGAAGATAATATAAGATGGGAAAATTTTTTTGATGAAAGTTAGTCTTTGCTTAAACTATGCTTTTCTTTTTAATTTAAATATAGTACATCATGAGTTTCAAGTGTATGTTTCAGTAATTCATCAATTGTGTATAACGCCCACTGCTCATCATATCACATGCCCTCCTGTCACCCAGCTACCCCGTCCCCCATCCCTTCTCCCCCTTCCCTCCAGCAAACCTCTGTTTCCCAAACTTTCAGTATTTATATAAATAACAGTAAATTAAGCCTGTTTAGAGTTTCTGGAAGGAAATGTAGTAAGGTTTTAAAAATTACATTAGTAACTTTTTAAATTGCGATTTTTGCTTTATAGAATATGTTTCAGCTGGTTATATAACAAAATGATTTTATTTTTACATTTGGTCTATCTTATAGGCACTCTTAAAAGATCCATTTTACATGGGCTTATATCAGAAAAGAGATCGATCACAACGTTATGATGACCTGATTGATGAGTTTATGAAAGCCATTACTGACAGGTATTTTTTTTAAGTTTGAGTAAATGAAGGCATCTTCAATTACTAAAAGAAAGGCACCACAGTTTTGTTTTCCTTTATCTCTTTTGAAGATGCATAGAAGGAGATAACGTTTTTGAGAGCTTGGGTCCTGTCCTGCCCGCCTCGGTGTGCTAATGCTGGTGACAGCCTGTCTTGCCCTCCTGCGTTACCTGACCTCCTGTGGGAAGGCTGCACTCCCTGCTCCTGCCAGACCCTCACTGTCAGTCCTTCCTCCAGCCCTTAGCACCTGGGCTCCCTTCCACCATTCCTGGGACTCTTGGGCGGCTTTCATATTTTAAATTCACTAACCATTGGTCTTCCTCCCTTTCCACCTCTGCAGCATCTGATCAGGTTTCCTCCTTCTTCATCCTTGAAATTCTCTCTTAACTACTAGAGGGCTTTCCTAACTTGATCTTTCTTCCACCTCTGTCTTTGTCATCTTCACTGGTTCTTCTCGCTCACTTTCATTAAATGAGGATGAGTCCATAGTTCTCTTCTCTTTGAGTCGTGTGAGCTCTGTGACTCCTAAACCCATGAAAACCCATCTCTAGTCCAGCCTCTCTCTGAGACCTGCATCTCCGACGTCCAGAATCCTCCATCTAGACATTGTGTTGCTCCTTCATATTCATGTGCAAAACAACTTCCCTTAGCAAACTGCCCATCTTCCCTTTAGCCAGCCTCTGTTAGTGGCAACAACATTCACCCTCTGGCCAAAACTTTGCTCTTGATATTATCTTTGACTCTTCCTCCTTCTCCATCAAGCCCTACGCAGTCTGTCAGTTCCCAGACCCAGATGGTACTCCCACTTAAATGCCTCAGAGATACATCTCCTCTTTTCCATCCTCACAGCCTTTCTGCAGATCCTCCTCTCTCTCCGGGGTACTTCTAAACCTGCCTCCAATTTCTCTCCTCTGCATTTCATCTCCACCTTACCTCCCAGTTAATCTTATAAAAAACATGCACTTCATCATGTCATTCTTTTGCTTGAAATTGCTCCGTAGTTCCCTGTTGTCATAGGGTAAAGTCCCAACTCTTCATGACCTAGCCCAGCCCTACCTTTTACATTACTAGTACATAGAAGATACTGAAAAATTAATGCCTTTTCAGAGTCAAAGTTGACATCTAAAACTAAACTTTTTTTTTTCACATATTCAAGAATTTAATAAGCACTTTGTAGTGTAGCCATACAATGAAATACTTCTTTTTTTTAACTGAACTTTTCATCTTCCCAGAAATTGTCATCTCTTCCCCTTTGCCTCACGTCCCTACCTTGGACAATCAAAGTGTCTTCTTAGTCATCCATATTGTCGTGGCACTTGAACAGCTTTTCCCTTACTTCCCAGGTGGTCCTCATCAAGCTCTGTTTACTCATTCTAATGTCTCATAATTGTCCCTTTAACCTCTCGTGGCTTCTCCTTCAGATTTTCTTGTCCCCGTACCATAGGAGCCTCCTAGCTGCTTCTCCACACACTAGTATATGCTACATATCACTGAATACAGAACAAAGTCCTCATTCCCTAATTTTGCATTTAAGATTCTCTTCTATATGGCCCCAGCCTACCTTAACCAACTTCTCTTTATCCTTTCATATAAACCCTGAAATATATAACCTGACTTTTGAAAATTCAGTGTCACCAAACTACACCTTTTTTTTTTCTTCCTACCTCTTTACTTTTTGTTCTTTCAGGGCCCAAATAAAGTCTTACCTCCTTTTTAGGCCTTCCCTTACCCCAGCTTACCAAGACGATTAGTATCTTACTTTGAATCCCCGTGAAGTCCTGCAGAAATGATTTTTTAACCTCTTATATAAACTGTCCTGTGTTGCTGTTTGACTGCTAATATAATAAGAATACACATATAAATTATATACTTTATGAGACTCAGATAAAAGTTTCCTTTTAGGAAGTTATTTCATGCTTATATGTGCTGGGCAACCTCATAGGTACTTGGAAATAGTTTGTACTGATTAATATCCCATAGGCTGACCCCATAAAATTTTCTGAATGAGTAATAGATTTCTACATCTCGACTCCAGTTTTCACAGGCTCCAGAAATTGCGAGGTGGCCTTAAATGGACTAACATGATACATTATTTTTAAATGAGATCATAAGGAGTATTAGACAGGAAAGCTATTGAATAGTGGCATTTTCAACACCGCCATTATGGATCTTGCTGTTTTTAGATATGGACAGAACACACTTATTCAGTTTGAAGACTTTGGAAATCATAATGCATTCAGGTTCTTGAGAAAATATCGAGAAAAGTATTGCACCTTCAATGATGATATTCAAGGTAAAGCAAAAAAAAAAAAAAAACTCCACAGGTTTTTGATCCCTACTCTGTTTAAATTATGTTTTTAATGTGCCCATTGTTTATTTTAAAAAATCTTTATTTTGGGGAGCGCCTGGGTGGCTCAGTTCGGTTGAGTGTCCGACTTGATTTCTGCTCAGGTCGTGATCTCAGGGTTGTGAGATCAGGCCCCAAGTTGTCTCTGTGCTCAGCCAGGAGTTGACTTTGAGATTCTTTGCCTCTGTCCCTCCCCCATGTTGGCGTGCACTCTCTCGTTCTCTCTTCCTCAAACAAATCTTTTTTTAAAAATCTTTATTTTTCTTACAGGAACAGCTGCAGTAGCTCTAGCAGGTCTTCTTGCAGCACAAAAAGTTATTGGTAAATCATTCTCAGAACACAAAATCTTATTCCTTGGAGCAGGAGAGGTAAGTGTAAGCTTTTAGAATTTAAAACCAACATTCTGCTTTAGAGTTGGAAAAATGGGACATAATGAGCTTTTAATTTTGTTGAGATCTTGTATGAATTGAAGATCTCTTTGTAAAGTAGATAATTTAAAATGTTTAGAGAGAATATCACTAAGAATCAATTTTTGTGTGATTTGTTACAGAAGAATGAACCAAATATTCCTCATGATAGACAGTCCTCATATATAAAGTAATTCAAGCTTGTATCGTACCCTGGTCTTTATTTTTTAAATTTATGTTTTGTTGGACAGGCTGCTCTTGGAATTGCAAATCTCATAGTTATGGCTATGGTAGAAAATGGCCTCTCAGAAGAAGAGGCACAAAAGAAAATTTGGATGGTTGACAAGTTTGGTTTATTATTTAAGGTAAGGTATCTAAATCTCGGAGAAGCAAAAGAATGTTGTTACAATGATATTTTTGGTTTGACTTTTTAGAAATATTATCAGTTCTTAAAATATTGTATCACACTGGACTATCCAGATTGTACCAGTTGGAGACCTTCTGGTATGTTCTCAACAGAAATCCTCTAGTCTCCTTTTTGTCTTTCATAAAGACTCTTGCTTCATAGTCAAGTCATCATCTCCACGTTGGCACCGGACATATTCTCTCTTGCTTTGTTCTCTGACCCTAACGAGATCAAGCAACCATATAAATAAAATTGTACTTCACCTTTCTAAAACTAGGTTTTTTTTTTTGTTTTTTTTTATTGGTGTTCAATTTACTAACATACAGAATAACCCCCAGTGCCCGTCACCCATTCACTCCCACCCCCCGCCCTCCTCCCCTTCCAACACCCCTAGTTCGTTTCCCAGTGTTAGCAGTCTTTACGTTCTGTCTCCCTTTCTGATATTTCCCACACATTTCTTCCCCCTTCCCTTATATTCCCTTTCACTATTATTTATATTCCCCAAATGAATGAGAACATATAATGTTTGTCCTTCTCCGACTGGCTTACTTCACTCAGCTAAAACTAGGTTTTAATGGGACCTCAGAAGTTTCTAATTAAATTGTTAGCAGGACACCTGGCATTTGAGCAGAAATTCTTTAACCATTCAGAGATTATAAGCCCTTGTAGCAGTCTAAGAGAAATCCCTGGACCCTTTCCTGAAGCCAGTTCGTGGATAATAAAGAGCTTCCATCCCATTAATTTAGTATCCCTTGCACCTGCCTGCCTCCCTAGAACTGATTGCTATTTTTAGTAGCTTAAGAAATGCCTTGTATTTTATTCATCTAACACGTTAGGTAAACTCTTTCCTGGTTGAACCTATCCAGGACACAATGTTGTTGTATTTTTGCTGTACGTAATGACATACAGCAGTGACTTGAAACATACATCTTTGGAGCAGATTTATTTCAATGTACTTTGTTTCAGCTTTGAAATCTTTTTTCTTTTTTTTTTTCTTTTTAAATCTTTTTTCTTAACTAATACTAGCAACTGTTGCTACAAGAAATAAAACGAAAAAGCATCTGAATAAAAAATCTTGAGCACTTAAATTATACATAATTTAAAATAGTAGTTTAAAATGTACCAGACCTCGTGATAAGACTCTACAGGTATTACCTCATATAATCTTCTCAAAAATTCTGTGAAGTTTTACAAATAAGGAAACTGAAGTTTGAAAAGGGCAGGTGACTTTTCCAGGGTCTTCAGCATGTATGTAGTGGCTGTAAGAGTGACACCCAGGCAGCCTGACCGTGAAGCTGGTCTCTTAACCATTCGGCTCTGCCGCCTCCCAAGTGAGCTGTAACCACGTATTTGTTTCTCTGTAGGATACAAGGATCATAAACCTTGTTCTTTTAGAAGGCTGTTTTTACTGGTCCGCAGTTTGATGCGTCCTTTTGTGATGCTAGTTTTCATAAATGTTTTCTAATTTTTTTTATATATTTGTTACGAGTTGGGTCTAGAATGAATATATGCAGCAGGTGAGCACAGATGAGAATCCCTGTATATCTGCAAGTTGAGGGTATAGTTTTCTTTCAGGATGTGTGAATAGCTTGACCTATGGGTTTTAGGTGTCCAGTCTCTCCTGGTGACCCAAACACTACCCTGCTTTTTAAAACTGAGAATTTCCTGTTGAACCCACATATTGGAGAGCTGTGGTCCTCCTGGGGGCAAGCATAAGAAGCCACTCTTCTGAGAACCTGGATCTGTTTAGGTTATATGTCGGCCCTTTGATTAACTTCCCATCCAGCTGATGATGGTATGCTGCTTTTCCCAGACCCCGCTAGTTCTTACCTGGGGTCATTCCGGAGTTCTGATAGAAGAATTCACCTCTGCAGCAGGGTCTTCTCTTTTGCCAAAATAAGGAAGTGGATTTCTCAGCCTGGTTGGTTTTTGCATTCAATGTGTTTTTGCCTGCTTCACACTGTTGAGAAATTCCTCATTGTTGTAGTTTGTCAGTGGTATGTCTCCTGGCCTTGTAACACTACTAAGGATATAATTTTTATAGTTTTTGCCTGGGATTTCGGGAGGAAAGCACGTTTCTTCATTCGGCCATCTTGAACCACAATTCCGTTCCTCTCATTTCGGAACTTTTGCTAGTACAAGACCACGATGTTAATCTGCAACTCTGAAATCCCAAAGTTGTTTTTCTTTTTAAATTGGTAATAAATCTGATTGGCTTGAACTTACCTGGTAGCAAAGCCAGAGAGGGTATTTGTAGTCTTGATCTTTTGTACTTAGCGTACTAGTCCTAAGTTTTGTTAGTTTGGGGTGCCCATGTTGGAGGGATTTATAATATTGGATATATTGCCATAATATATTACTAAAACATGAAAAATTCTGAATTCCAAAATACATCTAGCCCAGATAAGGGATTATAAGCCTTTGTGCCATTTTGGATTTAGAAGCACTTTCACAAAGTGAGTATTTGAGAGGGGCTAGAAAGTTCCTGGTTATGATGGAATTTCATTTATTTTTTGTATCTGGATTTTGTGGATACTGCAAAGATAGAATTGGAAGATAGATGTTGAAGAGGAAAGTAAATGAGAATGAAAAGACATTCCTATTGTAGAGACAATGTGTGACTCATAATGATGTCTTTTCGATTAATCCTCAGTAAGCATCTACTAAAAAAAATATGTATTTTTCCCAAAAAATTCAGGGGCGGAAAGCTAAAATAGAGAATCATCAGGAACCATTTGCTCATTCAGCCCCAGGGATCATACCTGATACTTTTGAAGATGCAGTCAATATACTCAGGCCTTCAGCTATAATTGGTGAGTAGAGTTGTCGAGAAATCAATGTGTCACTTCACTATATGTTGCCGGTCATAACTACTGGACAGTACTAAAAATCAAACGACTGATTTTATCTTGCTTTCAGCATATAGTGTGGTTTTCTGTGATAGCCTTTTGGTCATAGCGTGTAAAGTTCAATTAACAGATGTTGCCTGTGCTTTTAAGTATGGGAAGCTGTGCAGTTGATCATGCTTTGCTTTTAGAATTGGCGTGACTGCTGCCCTCAAAACCTGAAAAAGACCAAGGTCACCTGACAGGCTGAACCAAGACAGTCCTATGCAGAGTCAAGGCTTTGCGTTGGCAACAAAGCAGAAAGCTTTGGTATGTTTTGAGAGTCAGGCACTGCATAGCTATGCCAAAATGGCATTGGGTTCACAGCAGAAAATGTAAAAGTCCTTTTTTTTTTTTAAGATTAATTTATTTTAGACACAGAGTGAGCAGAGGTAAGCAGGTGGGAAGAGTAGAGGGACAAGTAGACTCCATGCTGAGCATGGAGCCTGACACAGGGATCGATCTCAGGACCCTGAGATCATGACCTGAGGTAAAACCAAGAGTCGGATGCTTCACTGACCGAGCCACCCAGATGCCCCAGAAAATGTAAAGTCTTTAAAAGAGGAGCCTTTCATTTCCTATATAGCTGTGAGATTTGGATCTATAATTTTTTTAGTAATTATACCACTTTCTTGTAGAAGCCCTTTTGAATGTTAAATAGTAAAACAATCACAGTTTCTATGGTTATTAGCTTCTTCACTGATTAGAACTCATAATTTTTTAGAGCAAGAGGACATCTTAAAGATCATCCAATCAGTTCCTCTCAAAACTCAATATGGAAACCTGAGAATCTGTCCATTGACTCTGGAGGATCAAGGAAACAAAAATTAAAAATGTTTAATTCTTTTAGAACTTATGGACTCCTAAAAATATGTCCACACCCCTCCACATGAAGAAACACTGAATATAAATTACTTTTTAAAAAAAATTGATTTAAATTCAATTAATTGACATATAACGTATTATTGGTTTCAGAGGTAGAGGTCAGTGACTCATCAGTCTTCTATAACACCCAGTGCTCCTTCCATCACGTGCCCTCCTTATTGCCCATCACCCAGTTACCCCATTTCCCCACCCCCCTCCCCTCCAGCAGCCCTCTTTTTGTTTCTTATTGTTAAGATCTCTTATGGTTTATCTCCCTCTCTGATTTTGTCTTATTTAATTTTTTTCCTCTCTTCCCCTGTGATCCTGCATTTCAGATTCCTTTTTTACATAAGAAAATTAGGCACAGAGATGTTAAACCACTTGCCCAAGTTTTTTCACTATTTCATAAGGCCAGGAGTGACACAGAGTAAACCCTGAAACTCTCGTCTCTAGATCAGTATTTTTCTTTATTTCATACTGTTTTATAAAATGGAATTGAAAATTAATTGTTTTGACTGTTGAATACAAGTGTTCTTACTAGATGAACTGGAGAAGTACTCTGCTGAGCCATTGCTTGGTCCCCAGATTCCCATCATGGCCTGAGTGTTCTTCATGCTGTGCTTCTGTAACACTGAATACTTGGCACCTGTTACACATTTTCTCTTTTTCTGTTGACTTTGTTTTTCAACTGTAAGCTGCATCGTACTCAATCTTATATCCCAGTGGCCTAATACAGTGTCTGAGATGTGATAGGGGTTAAGAGAAGGTCATTAAATTGAATCAAGAAAGTAGATTGCTTTAGTCAAGATGACTTTTTATCCCTTCTAAATTCCTATGATTTTGTAATGAATACCAGAGTTTAACAATTTAACATTTGAGATGAAAGTTTTTATCTTTTTAAAAATCTATTTTTGTGATAAAATACACATAAAATAAAATTTGCCTTTATAACCATTTTTAAGTGTAAAATTGGGTATTGTTAAATGCATTCAGATTGTTGTGCAGCTGGTGTCTGGAACTTAGTTTGCAGACCTGAAGCTCCATACCCATTAAGCAAATACTTTCCCCTAGCCCTTGGCTATCACCATTCTACTTTTTGTGTTCATGAATTTGACTATTCTAGGTATCTCATTTAAGTGGAATCGTAACAGTATTTGTCCTTTTGTGACTGGCTTATTTTACTTAGCATAAAGTCCTCACGGTTCATTCACGTTGTAGCAAGTTTTATCTTCTTCACCAGACAGTGATGGAGATAGTCATACTCTTTCTTTATTTCCTACAATTTACTATGTGAGATAAACAATAAATATTTAAGTGAAAACTTTTAGCGTTTTATTTTTTTCAGATTCGAGATTGTGTTCCCATGGCATTTTCTCAGCGATATAAAATCTTTCTTTGTAATGGGAGTTTACCTGGGCTTTTGTTGTATTAAACCTATTGTAGAACTGCTGTGGATAAGAATTATGTCACCTGTAAAAAAAAAAAGTTGCTTTTCTCCCCCCTTATCTATCATAGGAGTTGCAGGAGCCGGCCGACTCTTCACTCCCGGTGTAATCAAAGCCATGGCTGATATCAATGAAAGACCTGTAATATTTGCATTAAGCAATCCTACAGCGATGGCTGAGTGCACTGCTGAGGAAGCGTATACACTTACAGAGGTACTAATAATTATGTGAACTCGTTCAGTCTCCTGTTTGCCCTTATTGGCCTTAGTGACACATTCTTGCATAATACTTTTCATGGTCACTCTAGAGATTACAGTGTGCACCCATGGATCATCAATTTCTGATATAAAATTATTGCATGTATGAATTCTGGAAAGTAATTCCCTTATATCTCCATTTTAACACCTCCACGTCTTGTGTGCTCTTGTTGTGGATTTTAATTCTCTCTGTATCTTAAACCCCAAAGCTGTTATTGTTCTAAACACAAAATACTCACTTTGATACATTTTAATATCTTCTCTTGCCATTCTGTCCTTCCTTTATGTCTCTGCTTTTATCTTGGATCATTTTCCTTCTACCAGAAGAATTTTCCTTGAATGTGGGTCTGATGAATTTCCCTTAATAATCTATTTGCCTTCATTTTGAAGGATATCTTTTCGCTGTGCATAGAAGTAAAACTTGGTAGAGATATTATTCTATTGTTTTCTGACTTCTGTTTTCCTTTTGATACATCATTTTGTCTTGGGTTTCACTACAATGGGCATAGTTTGCGGGGGTTTTTATATTTATTCCACCTGGGACTGTAGAACTCTTTATCATGATGCCCTCCTTTGTGATCTGTGTTAGAAATATCTCTGAGTTGGCTACATTCTCTCCCTCCTCTCATAGGACTCCAGTTATATGAATGTCAGACTTTTTTACATATGTATCTCTTCTACTACTTTCTATATATACCATCCTGTTTGCATACTGTGTGGATTTTTTTTTTAATTATTTTTATTTATTTACTTGAAAGAGAGAGAGAGAGAGAGGAGGAAGTGGAGGAGAGGGAGAGGGAGAAACAGACACCACGCTGAGCCCAATGTGGGGCTTGATCCCTAACTCTGAGATCATGACCTGAGCTGAAATCAAGAGTCAGATACTTACCTGTCTGAGCCACCCAGGTACCCCTGCATACTGTGTTTTAATCTGGTGATTTTCCTTGGACTTATATTCCAGTTTGCATATATTCTTTTTAGCTATGCTAATCTATTATTAGTTTCTTAATTTTATTGTATTTTTCATTTGTAGAATTTCCATTTGATTATTTTTCTAATTATTTAGTGTCATATTCATTAAATAAGTCAATTCATTTTGTCATAATGTCAATTCATTAAATAAAGTCTGCCTTCTTGCCCTCATGTTTCATAAAACAATTCTTTTCACTCTCTTCAGTGTTACGGTTTGTCCTTATGAGGGCCATTGTTTTCAGTCGTTATCTGACAGCTGTCAGGAACAAATTTTTACTTTCATCCAAATCATTTAGGATTTAGTTCTTTTGAACTTTTTGACACTGCCATGGGGTTATATCCCAATTACGAATATCTGCTCCTATACCATTAGGACAGTTAGATTTTTTTCCTACTGTTCTGTAGGGATTTATTTGTAATCTCCACATATAATCACTTTCTTCTGTATTGTTCTTGTAAAGTGATCTTTAAGTGGTCCCAGGAAGTGATATTTAAATGCTGTTTACATTGATACCCACCAGGAATACTTGTTGGATCATATACTTCAGAATAGGTAACCAATCTATGATAAGTGTTTTTGTCTCCACTCTATTAAAAACGTTTTTTATTATGGAAAATTCCAAACATATGCAGAAGTGAAAATAGTGTAATCAACTCCCGTATACCAGAACCAGCTGTAGAAATTATCACCTCATCATCAATCTTGTTTCTTGTACATCTTACCCACCGTTGATTATTTTGAAGCCGTTCTCAAGACATCACTTCATTGTATTACAGTATATTTCTCAAACGTTAAGAGTTCTTTTAAAAATACAATCACAGTATCATCATACCTCATAATTTTAACAGTAATTTAAAAATACGTATTTCATCTTTCTGCATAGCTTATGGTTCTCTGCTAAAACAGTCTGTCTTGTCATTTAGTTTCTCACATGCATGAATCATAAAGTTACTGTATGATAGCAACAAATACCTTACTCTCTGTGAGTCCTTCTATTATTTGTCTTTCTCTTGGCTATGCAGTTCTTATATTTTTGTAAGCCTAGTTTATTTTTGTTTTTTGCTTCCTTACTGGGTGCTAGATGGTGTGGGTGAACAGTTGAGCAGTAATTTAAGGCTCTGCGTGAAGGGGCTTTCCCTTTCCCTCTGGTAGGTGTTGGTCTGGAGCAACTCACCGTAATGTAATCAGGATGCAATCCATGGGGTGCCCGCTTGAATTCTGTGGTTTACCCCTTCTCCCAGCGTGTAACCCTTTTGGGCATGAATCAAAAGTTCTGAGGGTATTTATTAGCACCCATCATCCCTAGCAGTCCCTGAACTTTACTTTTCTCTCTGTCATTGTGCGACTCCTGAGAGCTTTGTTGTCCAGGCTCTCAGCATGTGAGATATGGGCTCACATATCTTGTTTTCCTCTTCTTGTGCATCTTGAATATCTCCCACACCCACGCTCTCACTATCTTCCTAAGACTACTGCTTCCTTAACAGAAATTCTTCATGCATTTTATCCAGTTTTTCTCATTGTTATCAGAGGGAGAACTGGTATGAAACAGCCTAGATCATGGCCAAAGCAGAACCTTCTCATAACTTTCCATACTTAGTATCCATGCTCCTTATGTCTTTAGCATTCTTTTCTCATCACTGCCAAAAAATTTGATACATACATTCTCCCCAAATTCCTTTCATTTCATATTGCCACTCAGTTTAGTCAAAATAAATCCTCCTAAATTGGTTTCCAGTGGTTATAGTAATCATTGAAACTTCTAATAGTTATTGAAATCTTTCTCTTTGAAATCAAGCATCTAGATATCAAATAAATAAATAAAAATCAGTCTCTATTTACTACACTGTCTTACCTTTTTACCAAAGTATGGTATCCTGTTTACTAGTCTTTTCTACTTAAAATTAGTGGTATTGCCCCCAAATTAAATCTTAGTCTTATACAATGACTATTTGATAGATATACTCAGTGTATCAGTGAGCTTTGGCAGTTTAGAAATCTAAAACGTAAATGTTTTGGGCAGTCGTTGTATATTACTAGAAGGCTGCCCAAACATCTAAGAATTGTATTTTGTGAATAAATACTGTTG
Organism: Canis lupus baileyi; assembly: GCF_048164855.1. Taxonomy (NCBI): domain Eukaryota; kingdom Metazoa; phylum Chordata; class Mammalia; order Carnivora; family Canidae; genus Canis; species Canis lupus. The sequence continues at coordinate 24,756,548 of NC_132838.1, read as the reverse complement.
TAATTAGATGTATGTTATTGGAATGAATAAAAATCCTCCAAGGAGACTAATTTGATATATTGTATTCCATCAATTCTAAGATGCAGATTTTTTCTCGATATTGTATTATCTCCTAAAAAGGATAAAAAATCATTGTCATAGATCAATTTTACATAAATTCCTTCTTAGTGTTACATAAAATAATGGCATAAATTATGTATTTGCAGTCACCTCTTAAATTTTTAGTGTCCTTCTGTTTTCAATAGAGAGACGTCTTGGTGTTACTCTAACACCCTCTGCTGCTTAGTGAAAAAAAATACTTTTTTTTAATTCTTGAACTTCAGAATTAGAACACTTGGTTATCATTAAGATCTAGCCACATTTAAACAGTAGGCTGATTATGAAAGAAAAAAAAATAACCTGAAGAACTGTAGAATCTTGCCATTCTAGAGAAGATGCCCAAGATCTTTCTAAATCTCCAAATTTACTGATATCATGAGAATGGAACATTTTTCCTATAAAAAGCTTATATTGTATAAACCAGTTTATAAAGCTATTAAAATTAGTGGTATCACAAAAATCATCTGTTAATATGCGCATTATCATTGTAACATATGGCATTAGCCATGAGCTGACTTTAATCTTCAGAGAAACACAGTTTCATCACAAGTAGAGCTATACTTGGAACAGAGAGAGAATAAGCATAGCTATCTGGAGAAAATGATAAATCTGCCTGACATTGTAGCTTCAGGATAGCCACCTGGGCTCACCACTAGCATAGTTGGACAGGTTCTACACTTTGTGTCATTTTGAAACTGCAAGTATGTCTTGTAAAAGTAATAATTAATATACATCGTAGACCTCAGATGGTCCAAAGGGTCAAATTCCTGGTTAAATCCACTAATGCCAATGGTACGGTCTACTTCAAAGAATAATCAACCTTGGTATAATATACGTTTTTAGATCTAGAGAGAAGAAGACAAAAGCATTGTCTTAGCACTTACTATTCTGTGTTTAGAATATTGCCAATGTTCAGTCGCCATGTCAGTTTGTCCATCCTACTGGGTGGAGATAGTTCAGTTTTCTACAAATCATCTCTTACTTAATCCAGATACTCAAATATGACTTACTTTTGGGGCGCCTGGGTGGCTCAGTTGTTCAAGCGACTAACTCTTGATTTTGGCTCAGGTTATGACCTCGGGGTCGTGGGACGGAGCCCTGAGATGGGCTCTGTGCTTAGAGCACAGTCCACCTGGAACACTCTCTCCCTTTCCCTCTGCCCCTCCCCTCCTCCCCTGTGCACAGAGAGGCTTTCTCTCAAATAAATAAATAATCTTCAAAAAATAGAAATAAAAAATATGACTTACTCTAGTCATACTTTAGCATAATAGACCATGGTCTTCGGAATAATTAAAAAAAAATCTGGATTCAAGTTTAACTGCTACAATTGTAATGTGTGAATTTTACAAAGTATTTGGAAATCTAAGCAGTAGTTTTCTGAAATTCTTTTTTTTTAAATATTTTATTTATTTATTCATGAGAGACACACAGAGAGCAAGGCAGAGACAGGCAGAGGGAGAAGCGGGCTCCATGCAGGGAGCCCAACATGGGACTCGATCCCAGGTCTCCAGGATCACGCCCTCGGCTGAAGGCAGGCGCTAAACTGCTGAGCCACCCAGAGATCCCCTTTTTTTTATGTCTGTGAAATGAAGATGATAATTGCATAAGGCTTTTTATGCACGCTAAACTCAGCTAACACAGAATACCTGGTACGGAGCCAAAAATAACAGATGTACAGTCAGTGTTTGGTCTAATTGTTGATGTGCTCCCCTTCATTCACACATGATTTATATTATTTGGGATGGTATCTATTGGCCCATTTATACTTTAAACTTTTCAAGGAAATAGAAACGTCAGGGTTTTTTAGTTTATTAATAGATAGTTTTCAATTTTATGTGAATGTATGCTATGCATAAAAATTCATTATAAGAATTTTAATGGAAAGGTTAAGTTATGTAGTAAGTTATGCCTATTGACAAGTAATCTATTGGTCTGTTTTAGTACAGGATTTAATTTTGTTTGGATTCACATTAAGTCCATGTAGTTACAAATTAAGATTATTTCATTTCTTAACAGGGAAGATGTTTGTTTGCCAGTGGCAGTCCATTTGAGCCAGTGAAACTCAGTGATGGGCAGCTCTTTACACCAGGCCAAGGAAACAATGTGTATATTTTTCCAGGTAAATGCCAGTATTACTTATGTTAAAAATTAATGGCTAATTATGTTAAAAATACTTCACGAAATCATCAGGGAAATATAAGTCATAACTACAGTGAGATAATCCCTTACAGCTATCAGAATGGCTAAAATCAACAACACAAGAAACAGCAGGTGTTGGAGAGGATGTGGGGAAAGGGGAGCCCTCTCGCACTGCGGTGGGCAGGCGGGTGGGAATGCAAAGTGGTGCAGCCACTGTGGACACAGTATGGAGGTTCCTCAAAGGTTAAAAATAGGGCTATCCTGTGATACAGCAATTGCATTACTCGGCATTTATACCCAAGGAATGCAAAATATGAATTCAAAGGGATGCATGCTCCTGGTGTTCACAGCAGCATTGCCTACAGTAGCCAAGCCATGGAAACAGCCCAGTGTCCCCTGGGTACCTTCTTATTGTACTTCTCAGCTATAAACACTGTCGGTTGTTTGCTTTGCGTGTTTCTGACGGTTTACTACCATCACGACTGATACACTTACCCTCCCTTACCTTGATTCTGGCTGAAGACCATGTATGTGCACTTCCCACTGTTGAATATAGTAGTGAACACCTACCTACCTCCTAATACCTTGCTTCCTCTACCTCTCAGTTTGTGTTACTATTTTTAGTTTTCCTAGTAGTTTGTTTTTATATAACATATCTAAAAAGCTTTCAGTAGCAACTAATGACAGTTTTTATTAGCTTCCTACTGTTGAAAGTCTCGTATTTAGGTTTCTTATCTGCTCTTAATTCCATCCCTCAATTTTGGCTAATTAACATTTCTACATTGCACAGAGGGTTTTTAGACATGTACATTGTGTTGTTATTTTCTGTACTTTGTCTACAGATTGATTCTCAAATTACATGATTATATATTATTTACGCCTAAACAAGAGTATAATTTTATAAATATAGTAGAATATGTAGTTTTAGATTACAAAATTTTTGAAACTCAAAGTAAAAATCTTTCAAGTATCAGGTATAGTGACTCTTTAATTTCCTGCTGACTTTCTTCACTTCTGGGTCCTACCCCACAGCAGACTTTTTTTTTTTTTTTTTTTTTTTTTTTTTAAGATTTGTCTATTTATGAGAGAAAGAGAGCAAGAGCAAGTGTGGGGAGGGACCGAGGGAGCGAATCCCAAGCCGACTCCCTGCTGCTTGGGGACCCTGCTGCTCCGTCTCACAACCCCGGGTCATGACTTGAACCGGAACCTCAGGGCTTCCCTGACTGACCCCCGCAGGCGCCCCCCTCAGCAGACTGACTCTCGTGTCTCAACTGCCGTTGTCTCTCTCACGTGCTATTTCTGTCCCGGTGCTATTCCTCTCCGTCTTGGTCTCATTTTTCTGAAGTACATCCTTTGAATAAATGTTTTTATTAAGCATGGAAGAAAACTTTCTGAATTTTTACTTACCTTAAGAATGTCTTTGTCTTCTCCTCACGTGGTAGTTTGGTTAGGTAGAGATGTGTACCTGGAAAGCCCATTCCCTCAGATCTTTGAATATATTTCTCCATTTTATGTTGCTGTAAGAAATCTGATGTCATTGAGATTCTCATTTCTTTATACGTACTAGCTTTTTCTCCCTAAAAATACTTAAAATTTTCTCTTTATCTTCAGAGTTCTGAAATGTTACTAGGATGCATCCAGATTTGGGCTTATTTTCATTTATTATGCATATCCATGTAGGGCCAGTTCACTATATTTTCTTTTCCAAAGGATTTTTTAAATTCTTTTTTCTTTCTCATTTCTTTCCTTCCATTATTTCTTTTTTTTTTCTCTTATGGAACTTGTGTTAGACCATGATCAAATACCTCTATTGTAAATTTTATTTCACGTTTCCATGTCTGCCTTTTTAATTCTGTAACATGAAGGAGCTCTATGGCATTCATTCATTCATCTTTTCTGGTTTTTGGCACTCTTACTGCTCATTTCAAAAGTCTTTTCTTATGGGGCATTTGGCTGACTCAGTCCATAGAACATGTAACTCTTGATCTCAGGGTCATGAGTTCAAGCCCCATGTTGGGCGTGGAGCCTACTTAAAACTGAAAATTTAAAACAACAAAAAAAGTATTTTTTTATTATAAAAATTTCAAATACATAGAAAAGCAGAGAGAAGATGAAATCCCATGTTCAAGTCGCCCACATTTCAGCAGTTACCAACATGTAACTATATATTTTTTTAAATTTTTTTATTTATTTATGATAGTCACAGAGAGAGAGAGAGGCAGAGACACAGGCAGAGGGAGAAGCAGGCTCCATGCACCTGGGAGCCCGATGTGGGATTCGATCCCGGGTCTCCAGGATCGCGCCCTGGGCCAAAGGCAGGTGCCAAACCACTGTGCCACCCAGGGATCCCACCAACATGTAACTATATTTTCCTGCCCATTCTTTCCTCAATGGGTTATTTTAAAGCAAATCAGAGACGTCATATAATTCCATTCGTAACTACTGCAGTATGTATCTCTGAACAAGTAATTTTTAAAATTAATCATAACTATAATACTGGTGTCATACATATGAAATTAACATTTGCTTAATATCTCATATCATCAGTTCAGTAGGTTCAAATATTTTTTATTCCCAATACCTTTATCTTATCCTAAAATCACTTTTTTTTTATAGCCACTTTCATTTTTTTTTTTTTTTAAGACTTCAGGATCCTTTTGAATTTCTTCTGAGAGCTAAGATTCTTTTAAATATTTCTTCCTTTGTGCTGTTCATTTTCTATAAATTTCTGGTGATCCTGGCACACCTGGGTGGCTCAGCAGTTTGGCACCTGCCTTCGGCTCAGGGCATAATCCCAGGGTCCTGGGATCAAGTCCCACGTTGGGCTCCCTGCACGGAGCCTGCTTCTCCCTCTGCCTGTGTCTCTGCCCCTCTCTCTCTCTCTCTCTGTCTCTCATGAATAAATAAATAAAATCTTTTAAAAAATTTTTTTCTGGTGATCCTTAGTTCATTCATTTTAATGAAAGACTTTGTTGAGTAAAATAGGGAATCGACCTGAATTTCCTTTGTCTTTCTCCTTGTGGGCCTCTCCCTGATGAGCTGACTGTAGGTGCTAAGATTTCATGTCTTTTATGGTAGATTTTTAGTGGATGTAGGCTAGCATCAAGCAAGCATGCTATTACTGTTGTCAAAGTAAAGAAGACTTTTAACCTGTGAATATCTCAGTGCTTTTGTTACGAATTTTTCTCCCCGTAGCTATTTTATGTCTAGAATTCTATGCTGCTCATCTCTTGAGACCTACTGTCTATTATAGAAACTTTCCCATCACCAGTGATCTCTTTCTAGAACTTGACAATGTTCAAAATCAATCTGTTCTACCCAGCACTATTTCTGTGGCAGAAAGGCATAAGAACATGGAAACGAATACCTATCCGCTGAATTTAACAATGTCATTTTCTGTGTCTTACTTGACTAATAAGGAATTTGGCAATTGATGATTTTTATACAATACTACAAAGTCCTAACTTTACTGTTAACCATTATCAGCACCATTATCTATAAATATAGATACACAAATGACTTGATGTAGAGGTAAAAGTGGACTGAAAAGCAGGAGGCCAAAAGTCTGTTTATAAAAAAATGTAAGGCTCTGATGATGTTTGAATTACTTGGTCCAGCAATTATAACTGGATAAAATAACAACAAAAATCAGACCTTGAAAGGGCCAAAGGCTAAAAAGATACTGACTAATGAAATACTCAAGAGTTCTGGATCAAGGTTGGGGAGAGAACTAGAGCTCAGAAAACCAGCATGTGAAGTTTTGCACTGGAGGCGTTCTCTCGTCGGCAAGGAGTGGCCGCACAGCAAAGCGGTGCTTTTCATGGAGGGAAGGCAAGCATTAGAGTCTGGCATCTGCCAGGAATGGGGTTCTAGTGAACCACTGATGGGGCTGAAGTGCTAAAGGCTGTACCTTGGAATATGGGTATAGTTTGCACTATCACATGGTGACCTGGAAAGCCTCAGATCTTTGTCTTGGCCTACCAGCATCCACAGGGCCGGGCCAGAAGCAAATAGAAATGAAATCTTCTGTGGCACAAGGTAACACTATCCTTGTCTTCAAGTGACTTTCACAAATTTTAAAATACACCCCCAGTTAAAAAATAAAAGATAAAGAGCACATAAAAGACAAGACAGTGCCAGAAACAACAAGAAAACTCTGGAATTCTGGATATCAAACAGATATTATGAAATCAGTATGCCTATTGTGTTTATGGAGATAAAATCCAAGCTTGAAAAACTCAGCCAAGTAACACTTAAGTTCTAGAATTGAAAAACTAAAATAAATTCAAGAACTCAGTGAATGAGGCCCAGTGCAGATTAGACTGAAGAGAATGAAACTGTAAGATAGGTCAGAAGAAATGATCCAGAGACCAAAGCAAGAGAAAAATATAGGAAAGCAGATATATACCTTTAATTGATACACTGTGTGTAGTCCCAGAAGATAGCATGAGAATGAAGCAGAGGCAGTATTTGTACGCTTCGTGGCTGAGAATTTCTTAGAACCTGATGATGACGTCAGTACACAATATCCAGAAGCTCAGTAAAACCCACGCGGGATAAATAAAAGAAGGCCTCATCGAGGAACATCGTTGTGAGACTCTAGCAAATAACAACAAAAGAAAACTATGAATGCAGCCAAGGCAAAAAGATTTCCTTGAAAGATCAAGTATAATAACTTATAAGTAGAGTGAAACTGTTACGAGGGTGGTGGAGGCATTGTCTGGTGGAAGGGCAAATTAGAGATTGCCATGGAATTTTCATAAGGGTGCTTGTTATAAATTTTAGGATAATCACTGGAAGACCAGAAAAACTTCCTAACTATGGTGAGAGAATGTTAGGGGAGGAAAGGAAATGATTTTAAAAAAAAAAATCCAAAAGTCAAGAATGGAGAGGAAAAGAAAGAACATGGAAGAGACAAGACAAACCTAAGACCATAGATTTTGCTCCAAACATTGAAGCAACTATATAAACTGTAGATGGAACAGATGCTCTACTTTCTGAAATACATATATTATCCAGAGGCTAGATTAAAATAAGGAATCTATTACCCGATTTTCTTCTTGTCCATGATTAACTGGATAACTGTATTGCCTCGCTCTGGCTAAAGATTCAATAGTGTGTGCAAAACTGAGAATTTCTAGACCAGAGGACACTGGACACAGTTGAGGAAGGAGATGCCAGAAAGGAGGATGATTAAAAGCCAAATCACCACAGTGATGCTGAGGGGCAAGCCCTCTCCTCGTGCTCATGGCTACCAGTGATCCTTCCAGTTCCTAACCCTTACATATGAGAAACACTTAAAAATTACTGGTCAGCTAAGGAAAGTCTCCTAACATGAACAATTTATTTCATAAAAGAGATGAAAATAGACAAGGAGTAAAAAGCTGCTTAGAAAGAAGCAGGGGTTAGGTGGGGAGAAGGAAAGTTTAAAAACTATCAATATCCACATGAAGACAAAAATTTTGTTTAAAAAATTAGAGAACAAAAATGAGCTCTTGAAAATAAAAAGTTTGAGAACAGAAGGATTATTTTTTTAAAAGCTGAGGAAGTCACCTAGAAATCGAGCAAAGAATGAGGGCTGGAAAGCAGAAGAAAATGAGAGGGCTGGTCCAGGAAGGACAGTATCAGAAAACAGCCTTGTAGAGTGAGAGAACAGATGAGTAGAGGAAAGAAAATGACAGGTGATTTCGTGAATCTTTACCCAAACTGAAGGACCCAGGTTCCCGGGTAGGAAGGGCCTCCCCCACGAGTGCCAGACACGGTGTGGAAAAGTCCTGCACCTCAAGGCACATCACTGGGAACTGCGGAACATTCAGGAAGGATCCTGATACTTCCAGAGGTACAGCAAGAGGATAATCACCAGAAAGGGTCTAGAATTCAGCTGGCACTGATTGCTCACCAACAACACTGGTGGCCAGAAGGTATTGGAGGGGAGGAGCGCCTCACGGCTCTAAAGGGAAATTATTTCCAAGCTAGAACTCTAAACCCAAACAAATGATCGAATAGGTGGAAAGTAATTTAAAAAAAAAAAAACAGTGGGGCGGGGGGAGGAGTGCCGGGGAGCATCCTCAGAAAACTGTAGGAAAACATGTCCTGGGATCTCTGGGTGGCGCAGTGGTTTGGCGCCTGCCTTTGGCCCAGGGCGCGATCCTGGAGACCCGGGATCGAGTCCCACGTTGGGCTCCCGGTGCATGGAGCCTGCTTCTCCCTCTGCCTATGTCTCTGCCTCTCTCTCTCTCTCTCTCTGTGACTATCATAAATAAATAAAAATTTTTAAAAAAAGAAAACATGTCCTGCCCCAAATGGGGACTAACCAGACACTGGGAGGAAGTGGGATCTAGAAGTGAACTCCGAAGAAACCCAGGCAAGCTGCCTAAAGGGGAGAGACTGTCCAGGATGACCGCTCCGACCTGGGACGGTCTGGGACGGAGAGCGGCCACCACGGAGCGGCGCGGCGGTCTCTTCTGGAGGATGAAGGAGGCGCGTGCGGGATGTGCCGGAGATGCTGGATGAGCCGGCGTGAGATAATTTCAAGTGCTGAAAAACTAAAATAAGGAGATCAGCAGGGAAAACCCAAGTCACGCAGAAGAGAAGAGATGCCTGCGACCCGGTGTTGGCAACGGCCGCGCTTTGAGTAGCCTTCGGAGGAAGCTGGGCGGCGGTGCTCCGTGTAGACCACGGGGGAGGCCTCGGGGGAGGCGGGAAGCGTGGACCAGAGCCACGCACTTCCTCCTGCAGGAAGGAGCCGCTGGCTTCTGAGCCTGGGAAGTCAGTCGGGAGAACCGTGTGCAAGCCGTTCCACGGTGGGAGAGAGGAACACAAAAATGAGCAAGACTGGAAGGATTAGGGGTGGGCCGGGAGTTGATGTTTCTTGTAACAAGTATTGATGAAGTGTATGCACTTGTAATTTTGCTAATTATAAAAACTAAATTGAGAAAAGCCGTTTGATATCTCTGTCTAGCAGGTAAGTGTCGTAACAGTTAAAAGACATGTTGTTATTTGATTTTAACTCTCCGATTTCTGTTGTGTCTTGGCTGCTTGGGTGAGGGGAGCTGTTGGGGTAGTGGTTCCCATTAACTGGCTGTAAGTCTGGGTATTTATTCGGTTCCTTTCACAATTTGAAAAAAAAGACCTCACTAAACATTTAAAATGTTTTCTAGGTGTGGCTTTAGCTGTTATTCTCTGTAACACCCGGCATATTAGTGACCATGTTTTCCTAGAAGCTGCAAAGGTAAGTGTTTTAAATCTTTTTCGACTCTTTTATAAAGGATGAATTATAAAGATGAGTGGATCTTAGTTAAAAGCAGAGAGAGAAAATGGATTAGAGCTGCCTTATGAATGGAAAGGAAGCTATTCATCTCTGGCTTTTCTGATTTGGCCGTCTACTTTTGCATAAGATTAATTTTTTATCATGATTTTTCAAATTCTGAATGTAAGCTATGAATCCTTTCATATGTATAACACCTATCGTGCCTGTTATATATGTGTCTGAAGGTAACGTATCGTGACAGCATAGACCAAAGGTGTAACGCCTTCATTTTTTTAATGGACACAAACTGGTTTATTTGCAGGACTATTGCAGTGCAGGACTACAGTGTGAGTTTTGACGAACTCACATTTTTTAATAACAGATTTTAATGTCTATTTTCATAGTAGCTGATGTAATTATTCCAAACTTTGTATGTATTAACTAGAATATGTCAATAAACTTTTCAATCCAGTTGTTTATTGTTTAGCAGTGAACAGTTTTAATTTCTGCAGCACTTTAAGTATATATATTCCTGCTAAAAATAAGAAGAATTATGTTACTCGTATTATTTTCTGCTCCCCAAACCACTTTTCCATTTTATCACGTCCTTATTCTGTGGCATTTAGACAAAATAAAAATAAAATGCCGTTTTTCTCTTCAGGCACTGGCAAATCAATTGACAGATAAAGAGCTAGCTCAAGGGAGACTTTACCCACCACTTGCTGATATTCAGGAAGTTTCTATTAACATTGCTATTAAAGTAAGTATAATTTATACCTGTTCACAAATATTTTAATAATGTTTTCTTAAGCAAGTAGCATAAGTTTACTAGAGAAAAGTTTGAAACATTTCAAGGGTACAAAGAAGAAATTTTAGATCACTCATTTTCTAAATACCAGAATATAACCCACATTATTTTTTTTAAAGATCTATTTATTTGAGAGTGAGAGAGAGTGGGAGGTGGGGCAGAGGGCAAGGGAGAGAGAATCCTCAAGCCCGTGCGTCACGGAGCATGGAGTCTGATGCGGACTCCATCTCAGGACCCCAAGGTTATGACCTGAGCCAAAGTCACAAGTTGGGCGCTTAACCGACTGAGCCAGCCAGGCGCCCCATAACCCACATTATTATTTGGGATTTGTAGCCTTCTAGTCCTTTTCCTTCCCCAACGCATGCATATGTCTGCAGCACCTGCAGCCACCGGTGCCTCTTTAGGATGGTTTCTCCCTGCTCTTTCTCCACTGAGTACATTGTAAGCCTTTCCCCGGGTAAATCAATAGCAGTTCTCCCGTATGATCATTAATGCTGCGTAATCTTGTCTTTGTTAGGCATCATAATTCGTTTAACCATTTCTGTATTTTTGGACTTTAAGCATCTTTTGTTGTTGTTAGAAATAATATTGTAGTGAACATCCTTATTTAAGTCTTTGTGTACATTTTTGATTGTTTTTTCTTAAGATAAATGTCTAATCGAAAGAACAAAAAGTATTAACGTGCCGAGGCTTCCGATACAGATTACCATCATATTTCTTCAGGAAAAAAGTATCAATTTATATTGCAGTATCAGTGATGCCGATACTGAGCGTTATTCTTTAAATCTTACATATTTAGTGAGTGGAGGATTATGTCTTCATTTTTATCTAAAGCATTTATTAGTGAGATTGAGTTTTTTGCTTAATTAAACAATTATAAAAAATAAAATAGGGTACCCAGGTGGCTCAGTCAGTCGGGTGTCTGCCTTTGGGTCAGGTCATGATCTCAGGGTCCTGGGATCAAGCCCCGCATCAGTCTCCCTGCTCAGTGGAGAATCGGCTTCTCCCCCGCTCTGCCCCCCACCCCTCGTGTTTTTCTCTCTCTCTCTCACCAATAAATAAGTAAAGTCTTTTTTAAAAATCAAATTAAAAAAATAATCATATTCTGTGAACTGCCTGCCTGTTCATGACCTTTGCTTGTTTTTATATTGGTTGTTTTCTTTCTAATGTTGGCTTTAAAAGGCCCTTAATATATTGAGCATCATGATTTCTCTGTTTGCTGTGGTGCAGGTGTTTACCCATTTGCCATTTATTTTGACTTGTGGAAATTTAACACTGGAATGCCACATTTTAAGAGGTTTTTTTTGTGGAATAATCTCTTTACTCTATGGCTTGTTTCCTCACCTTTTATGAATGTTAATGCCTTCTCCCACTCCAAAAATCATATAAATATCTACCTTTGCTTTTTAAGAACATAAAACCTTTTAATCCCTAAGGTTTTTTTAGAGTAAGATGTGTGAGGCCGAGAAACATTGTTTTCTGAATAGTTAACCAGTTGCCCCAGCACCAATTGATTGAGAATGCTCCTTTTACTAACATAAAGTCCTCAAATCTGTCACTGAGAGTCTGTTCCTAACCATATAGGCCTATTATTAGGCACCATTAAAAATATTGTGGTATGTAGGGCACCTGGCTAGCCCAGTCAGTGGAGCATGTGACTCAACCTAAGGATTGTGAGTTGGGTATAGAGATTACTTAAAAATAAAATCTTAAAAAAATAATTATTACTGTGGTATGTATAATGTGTATTATTAGATACTATATCTTTCTCATCAATAATCGTTTTCAGTATTTTCTTATCTGTTTAAACTGCATTCTTTTGGATGAATTTTTTTTACCAGTTTTTTTAATTTAAAGAAAACCCTGCATCTGTGTAGGAAACTATCAAACTTACAAATTAAATCAGTGAAATTGAGTCTTTGGTACTGGCTCTTCCCTCCCCATCAGTACCTCTTTCCACTCAGCACAGTCTGTTTCTTCTTTTTAAGTCTTTCAATATAATTTTGTTGTTTTCCTCTCTAAATGTAGTATGTTGCTTAATGCTTATTTTCCTAGAATTTAAAATGTTTTGTTCTTTATAATAAAGATTTTTCTTCTTATACTTATTTCCTTGGTAGTCATGGCATATAGGGAAGGTATTAATTTTTATGAATTTACTTGATAAGTAGCTCACCTAATTGAGCAATCTTAACTCTCTTTAATAGTTTCTTAATGAACTGTTTTGGAATTTTGAGTTTTGAATCATTTGCAAGTGATTTGTTTCTTCATTTACTATGTATTTCTTTTTTTCTCCCATAAGAACAGTTTTAAGCAACTTAGTTGATCAGGGCATCCTTGTATTTTAATACTAAATATGATACTAGCTTTTGGTTGAAATAAATATTCTTTTATCTTTTTAAGAAGTAATCTTAATCCCTAGTTTACTAAGATTTTCTTTTTTTTTTTTTTTTTTTTTTTAATTTTTATTTATTTATGATAGTCACAGAGAGAGAGAGAGAGAGAGAGGCAGAGACACAGGCAGAGGGAGAAGCAGGCTCCATGCACCGGGAGCCCGACGTGGGATTCGATCCCGGGTCTCCAGGATCGCGCCCTGGGCCAAAGGCAGGCGCTAAACCACTGCGCCACCCAGGGATCCCTAAGATTTTCTTAAACACCAGGATTAAGTGTAGAATTTATCAACCACATTTTCTTTTTTTTTTTTTTTAATATTTTATTTATTCATGACAGAGAGAAAGGCAGAGACACAGGCAGAGGGAGAAGCAGGCTCCATGCAGGGAGTCTGATATGGGACTCGATCCTGGGACTCCAGGATCACACCCCAGGCCTAAGGTGGCGCTAAACCACTGAGCCATCGGGGCTGCCCTCTTCTTTTTTTTTTTTTATCAACCACATTTTCAACTGTGTATTGATGATCATAAAATTTTTACCCCTTTGACTATAAATGTTATTGTTGCATTATTTTAATACTTGTAAACTAAACAAAGATTAGGAGTAAGAGATGATATGTTTAAGAAATAACAGCCAGGGGTGCCCGAGTCCTCAGTCAGTTGAACGTCTGGCTCTTAATTTCAGCTTAGGTTGTGAGATCAAGCCCTGCATTAGGCACAGACTCAGCAGGGAGTCTGCTTGAGATGATCGCCCTCTCCCTCTGCCCCCACTTGTGCTTGCGTGCTTTCTCTCTCTCTCAAATAAATAATCTTAAAAAAAAAAAAAGGAAAAGAAAAGAAAGAATAACAGCCAACCCAGGGGCACCTGGCTGGCTCAATCAGTGGAGTATGTGACTCTTGATCTTGGGGTTGTGAATTCGAGCCCCACATTGGGTAGAAAGATGACTTTAAAATCTTTAAATAACAGCCAGTTCAGTTGAACTGGAATCTAAATAGGTAGGCAAATGGCATAAGACAGGATTTGAAAGTTATCTTAAGGCCACATTGTACAGATGGACAAATGTCAGGCTAAGGAGTCTGAATGAATACCTTATTGTTGCAAAACAGCTGAGGATTTTAGAGCCCAGAAGTAGGACGAGTAGAGCTCACCTTTGAATTTATAGAATGATATTACATGTGGGACAGATTTTGGACCATATCAGCCAGTTAAGAGATTACCAGTGTGTCCAGGTGAGAGGTCATATGAAATAGAAGGAGATACCTGTGCTTAGGGGTTGGTACTGGAGTGTAGCCCCAGGGTCATGTCTCACCTCCCTTCTGCAGGGTAGAGAATTTGCTCCTTCATTGGCTTAAGGCTTTCAAGACCGAGGGTTCAGGAGACTAGGAGTGCTTTGTTTTCTGTCCCCTACCCCATCCCACAGCCAGTGAGCTTCTCCGACCTCATGCTTTGCCCCAGCTTTTTCTGTGGGTACAAATATGTTTCTCAGAATAGGCTAGAAAATAATTGAAACACATTCATCACAAAATATAGTAAGGTTGAGTCCCTAGGACAAAAAGTCATTTTTAATTGCTTGTTTGATTGAAGTATTAAGGGGGGGAATGCCAGTAATGGGGGGAATGACTTGAAAACACGTCAAATTTATGGTGAGATTACAGATGATTTTTATTTCATCTTTCAAGCCCTTAGTAGTTTGCAAATGTTTTGAAATGAGTCAAAGTAATGTTATTTATTTTGAAAAAAAAAATGTCATTCTTCTAAATTCATTCTTCTGTGTTTTAACGGTACTTTCCCCTCTCAGGTTAATACTCAGAGCCTGCACAGTAATCTTACCTATTTTTCAGGTCACAGAGTACCTGTATGCTAACAAAATGGCTTTCCGGTACCCGGAACCTGAGGACAAGGCCAAATACATTAGAGAAAGAATATGGCGAAGTGAATACGATTCCCTGCTGCCGGATGTGTATGACTGGCCCGAGTCTGCGTTAAGCCCTCCCCTGATAACGGAATAGAAGCACGTCCACTGAAAAATACTTTCCAGGCTTCAGGGAACCCTTTTTTTTTTTTTCCCAAACAAAAAGAGATAATGTTCTCGAATTGATGGTTTTTTCCTGTGTACTCCCCTACTGCTTTGCTTGACTTTTTTTTTTTTTCATGATGTATTGGCCACGTTGTTAATCCCCACCAGAATCTGCAATCAAACAGCTGTATTGCTTTCATTCTGATTTATAGCTCACACCACATCAAAGAGATGTTACAAATGTATTTGTAAATGTCTTCATTTGTGATTCTGTTCATGCTTGCCAAAGTATTTGCTACTTACTGTTATTAGTAATAATCTTCTCTCCCCAGCTCTTTGAGGGCTACTAAAATAGAAATTTACTTCTGTGGATAGGAGTATAGAATTTTAAGCCAAATTTAAAAGTTCTTTTATTTCTGCCTCATTTTATTTTCATGCTCTGAAATTCCTTTCCAGTTGATAAATCTAAAGAAATGTGGAAAAATCTACCCTATTACTTATTTTCTGGACCTAAATTGAGGCTTAACTACAACACCATGAGAGAAAAATGGGAAGTACTGCTGGCTTTAGATAAATAAAGTGGTCATTATTTTCAACAGTGTATAAAAATCATAGTGTAACTTTTTTATTTAATAAAGATATTATCTTAAATTTAATTGCTTCAATTAATGCGATTTTATTGCCCAACTAGAAATTTAGGTTTGCTTATTATGAAAAGCACCTATTTTCATTTTCTTTATTTCTAGATGTTTCAAAGGAGGGGATATATAATGCATAAATTATAACTGACATCATGTGACTTTTAACAAATTAGTCATATTTTACATCCAAGTGAAGCATTTTTAACTGGAGAGGCTATACCCCCTATTCCAGTAGTGCTGCACTTTATTATTGAGATAATTTTCAAATGTCTGTATGATATATTCTTTGAATACCGTTAGTGACAGCTCTTTCCACCAAAGATGGATTTGCTTTTTTGAAGCCACCAAAATTAATTTAGAGCTAAGTGGGGATGAATAAGGTAGGTGTTCAGACCAGAAAATACCATTTTTAATCCCGGTAAAATGGCTAACAGTTGGCTAGTGAGGCCAGTTTTCTTATGTGGCTTGTGTGTGGGAGAGTTTTTTGTTTTTTTTTAAGATTTTATTTATTCAGAGAGAGAGATGCAGAGAGACACAGGCAGAGGGAGAAGCAGGCTCCATGCAGGGAGCCCGACGTGGGACTTGATCCTAGGTCTCCAGGATCATGCCCTGGGCTTGAAGGCAGAGCTAAACCGCCGAGCCACCCGGGCTGCCCATATGGGAGAGTTCTAAAGGAAAACCCAAAGCATTTGGAGAGTTAGTGATATTACTTTATATATGCCTACCATAGTTGCTTTGAAGGAACAAAAACTTATATTTTAAGCGCTCATTCTAGAAGATTAAGTGCAGAAAGTTATTCATAGCTACCTGTAGGGGTGCACATTACTTGTTATTTCTCTCCATAGTCCTTGATATATTAGATGCGATACTCTGTAGGGAAAAAGGGCATCATTTTTGTGTTTGTCCTTCTATGTGTAGGTAGAGACTGATTCATACTAATTTTAAATGTAATTCAACATTTTACAAATGTTTGAAATGGCACTGACATTTTGATGATTTTGAGAAAATCATTCTCAAAAATACTCTCTTGATTTTAGTTTAACATTACAAGTATAATAATTACAAATCCTGTTTTGCTTAGTGCTTATTGAAGGTAGGACCATATGCTGAATTCAAGTAATTTTACTAAGATGATTGCTTAGTAAATATGTCTAGTACAGTCTTTATGGAAATTTTATTTTGAGGAAAATAGGCCAACTGGCATATAGCCTACATATTTAAGTATGACAGAAATGATAGATATAAAACCAGTAATATACTGGTTGGTAAATAACACATGAGAATAGGTGGCCTTTAATAAATACACATTATATATATTCTAATATATGTTTATTGTCTATCACATATGTGTAAATATATCTTATTTCTCCAGATCAGTTTGTATTCACTAAAAGCCACCTATTCTCATGTGTTATTTACTAACCAGTGTTTTACCAACCAAGTAACAATTACTGGATGTAAGGTGAAGAAAAAAATGTAAGATACAGGCAGGAGCTGCCAGCACCAGCTAGCACCAGGGGCCTGGTGGCACTATGCCGTCAGACGGGAAGGAACAAGCATTCAGAGCTCTGGAAACTTTTACCAAGCAATAAGGTAATTATTTTTAAAAACAGCAATGGAGAGCCATTTTCAATCTTTTGAATAGAGAAGACCTTATGTAAGGTTAGTCTCAGAAATGACCTAGGAGAGCAAAGTGAGCACTCGTGTTCTGATCTGGCACCAGTAGCCATGGGGTGAAAGGGGGAAGGTTTACTGACTGTGATGGCAACCGTGTTAAAGATTTTGGTTACAATCATTTTTTTAAAAGATTTTGTTTATTCATGAGAGACAGGCAGAGACCCAGGCAGAAGGAGAAGCAGGCTCCATGCAGGGAGCCCCACGTGGGACTCGATCCCAGGCCTCCAGGATCACGCCCCGGGCGAAGGCAGTGCTAAACTGCTGAGCCATCTGGGCTGCCCTGTTAGAATCATTTGAAAGGATGGTTTCTTAACCAGGAAGATGCTTCAGAGTCACCCTGAAGCCTCTTTAAACTGCATATGCCTCCTCCTCCTGCCAGGCGGCCTGGACCGCGGGGGCGGAGCCGTGGCAGGTGTGGTCCCTGCAGGGCCCTGGGGGGATCTTAGGCACACCTGCCGTGCCTCCGGGTTGCTGCCTCCAGGGGACACGGGAGTACTCTGTGGAGCTCACAGGCTCCTCCTGGCGAGGCAGTGGGCCTGGGGTGGGCCCAATTGTCTGTTCTGACCCGGGGCGCCCAGGCCGCCGCTCCAGAGAAGACCCAGGTGCACGCTCCAGAGCACAAGTGTGGCGAGCAGGCTGCTCCGTGCTCATCCGGCGCATACCCCTATGAAGCCATACCTGAGATTCTGTTCTCGCATGGAATTGGCTCCGCCTATTTTTGTTATGTATAGTTTTTATGGAGAGTCGATAAGGACAAAAACATGGAACTTTTAAACAGATTTCTCTGAAAATACATAACTAGAATACTGCTCAGTTCTCTGTGCCCTTATTAAGTAAAACCTAGCAACCAGTTTTCATTTTTGAAAAGATTAGCCATCAAGTGAATAATTGTTTCTTCTCTATTGGTTGTCTTTTAATATGACTCACCCTATCCTTTTCTTTTTCTTTCTCTAAATTACCAGCTTCTGGAGAAATAAGATCCTACATTCTGCTTTGCAAAGGAGTTGCTAATGAATTAGGATCAAAGCATAATTATTAAGGGTGTGGAACGTTATTTACTGCTTTCAGATAACTGAGAAAGCCCAAAGGGGTGGTAGGCGAGTGGGAAAGCCTGGCCTTCATCCAAATGTTCTGTAGCTTTTTCCCCCAAGCCCACTCAGTATCCCTAAAAGAGGCTTCATACTCTTGAACAGTCCCAGGGTTCTGTTGGATTCACCAAAACTGAATCCGCTCTGCTGAGCATAACACTTAAGAACATCCATGTAAAAAAAAAAAAAAAAAAAAAAAGAACATCCATGTAAATCTTAAAGCTCTCTACTGGGATTCCACTTAAGGGACTCTCATAAACAATATAATAGCACCAATATCATATTTCCATTCAAAATAAGACCGCATGTTTTCAGGTGCAGACACATTACTGACTTTATAGAAAACAGATTCGTTACCTACTTTGATTCTCAATTGATGTGCGATTTGCACTTGGATGTGCATCTAAATGTTAAAATGAAATAAATCCTCTACAGCAAAGCTATAAATAACATTTAAAACTTAAAATATTCAAGATAATTTGTAGACAGTTTGCCCCTCATCTGAAATGAGGATGTTTTAATGTTAGCAGAGAGAAAGCTCAAGGCTTTGTTTCAAATTTTAATAAACTGGGCCTAATTAGGACATGATTCTTACTTATTGCATAATTATTGCCAGGAGTTTCTCAGGTGAATTAGTGATTAGATTTTAAAATAATTATTTTCCTTTCTTAGATAAGGAAAATTGTGTCTCTCAAAGAGAAAAGTAACATGATATGATATGTGATATGGAAATACGTTCATACTTTGTTCACATAAAATACACAAATTAAGTCAGATGACTTTTAGATGCTTTGTATATTTATGTAACAGGTTTTTACCAATAAACACTTTTTTGTATGGCTATTTAATCTTGCTTTTTCCAGACAAAAACCTAATTGCCACTTCTATCTTTGGGAAGTTATCCCTACATTCAGAACACTTTTTAAAATTTTATGACTAAGGGAAAATTTGTAGGTATTTCTTCCCCAGTTTTCAGTATGTCCTTTTATGTCCTAGAAAAATTATATTACCTTTCTTAATTCTAGGTGTATATTCTAGTAAATCACTGATTCCTACAGAGTCCTGAATCATCACTAACATACTAGCTATGTACAATTAGCAAACAATGCTAAAGGACATTTTATGGACAGCACCAGGCCTTGTTGTAAGCATCTAATATGCATGAGCATGCTTAATTCTCAGATGCCCTCCTGTCGCTGCACCTCTTTTACGGAGAAGGACACATGCACAGAGAGGTTAAGCACCTTGCCCAGGATCTCCGCGGGTAAGTAGCAGAGCCAGGGCCCTTACCTCAACCCCTCTCAAGGAAGAAGCGCCTCTGTGACGGGTGATTTTATCTGGATCTTAAATAAAGAATTATCATATCAGATGAAGTCTTCACCTACTCATAAGGTTAAGCTGAGGTCCTTTTAAATGTGTTTTAGCAGTTTATTTGATTTCTACTTGCCATTTAAGCTCAAATACAATATAAACTATTTTATTCGTTAGTCTTCAGCATTTTAAGTTGTGGATGCGAACATAAAAGATTTGGCTTTGAATTTGATAAATTACACCAAAGATTCTCAATAGCCAGTCACTAACATCTCTAGACTGGGTAATCCTTCCAGAACCACCAACTGCTATCACTTCTGTGCAAACCAGTTTCGATAATGCTTATATACTTTGTGCCTCTGCCATTGTCGATGTGAATTGTTAGATGGATTTCCTTATCTCGATACAGTGATATTTTGATACAATGATAGCTACTGTATTATATGCATACATACAACTTCTTCCATTAAAAAGTAAGAATAGTTGGGGTGCCTGGCTGGCTTGCTGATGCAACTCTTGATGTTGGGTTGTGAGTTCAAGTCCCACGTTGGATGTGGAACTTATTAAAAAAAGTGAGAATAGCTAAAAAGTAGAAATATAAAATATATGTGCAGAATAAAGAATTTCTGAGACCTATCTTAGCTATTTGACAAAATAGCATTTCTGCTTAATTTTTTATTATACTTTGCCTATTGACCTTTAAAATCAACTGAAATTGAGACCATATTTCTGCAATTCATATTGTGTTCCCTTTGATAATGTCCTAAGCATTAACTTTGAGGAAACCACACATTGCAAAAGTCACTGCTTAGCCTTTTTCACTTGTGCATTTAAGATAAAAGGGCATAAACAGACTTGTGGTCATTGTTTATGGGAACACCCACCTAAGGGGAGCGTCTTGTGTAGTTTCTGACACCAGATCAGCTTATCACAGATGGCTCTGGAATCCGCCTACATGCTCCATAATGATGTGATTGGCTTTTTCTCTTTTGTGATATATAAATTGTCACGAGATGTGGGTATTTTCCATGCATAAAAAGTTTGTTATGACCTTGTTTTTTAGAGGCTGCTATAGAGAGGGCACTTCTAAAACTTGGTATTATCTTGATCCTTGACGCCCCCTCCCGCCCCCCAACACCTGTCCCGTGGGAGTGCTCTGTGGTTAGACCGGGACTCACGAGTGGAGCATTACTCATGCTCATCATCTCTTCCTTTCCTTTTGCTCAGCTTCCTACTTGATTTCTGTTCTCATTTAGTTTAATCACAGCAGTATGAAGGACCAATTCCTCACCACTTCTCCCCTGCCAGACCCATTCCAAGCAGCCTCAGCAAAGCCTGCTTGTGGGTTTTGTAGAGGGAGGAGAGTGGTCTAGGAGCTAATCCCCCTGGATGCCTGCTGCGAGCCAGGCGCTTCTCCCAGGATCTGCTGGCTACTTACTGGTCTCACATTCACAGCCTTCTTCCTCTTTTTTTTTTTTTTTTTTTTTAAGATTTATTTATTTATTCATGATAGAGGCAGAGACACAGGAGGAGGGAGAAGCAGGCTCCATGCCGGGAGCCCGACGCGGGACTCGATCCCGGGACTCCAGGGTCGCGCCCTGGGCCAAAGGCAGGCGCCAAACCGCTGAGCCACCAGGGATCCCTCACAGCAGCCTTCTGAGCGGTGGGTTCTAGTATTTCCCACTTCGCAGAACCCGCGGTGCAGGGCCTGCAGGGCCTCGAAGTCCCGGAGCTCCCGCGGACGGCAGAGTCGGGGCTCGGGGGCTCGGGCAGCTCACGTGGGGGGCTGCTCAGAGCGCTCCCTCCACCCTCCACCCGCCCCGAGCGCGGCCACTCCGAGGCAGCCTTGGTGCTCCTGCCCTCGCGGGCGCCTGGGGTTTGACACCCGCCCCGGGTCACATCCGGGCACCCCGCACCTCTGCTTTCACTCGCGGCCTTACCTGCTTCACGGAAAAGGGGTCACAGGAGGGGCGTCTTGAGAGGGAGAGGCGCACTCCCTCCGCCTGATCCCCTCCAATTCCCCCCGCATCCAGGCAGTGGGGGCACTGTCCTTCCTGATGGTGAGGAGCGTCCCATTGGCCCTGGAGACCGTCCTCTCCATCCTTCAACCAACAGGGGCGGGGGATGGGAGGTGGGCGGGGCACGGGGGCACTGGGCGGGATGGGCACGGGGCAGGGGGTGGGGGGCATGCTCTATGTCGGCAAATCCAACTCCGATAAGAAAATTTACAAAAAACAAAAACACAAAACAGGAAGGGAGAAGCAGCAGCTCGGCAAGCGCTCGCGCGGCTGGGCCCCCAGCTCGGCCCTGCATCCTCGGGGATGGAAGGCACCTGTCAGAGCACCCGCAGCCCCGGGGCTCAGGGCCTCCCCAGCCTTCTCCCCCAGTCAAGGCCGCGGAGCTGCCCAGACTCGGCCTCCCCCAGCAGGTCCCGAGGGCTCTGTCTCCTGGACCCCCGGCTCCCTAGCCCCGGCCACAGTCGTGCTCACCACCTGCTGTCCCCGCCGCGGCCTCGCCACCTGCAGCCTGGTCCCAGCAGAGCGGCCAGGGCAGCCCTTTCAGACCTAAGATGTGGCCACTTCCTGCCCTGGTAAAAGCTGGAATGGCTGAGCCAGTCTTCGGGTGCCCCAGCGGCCCCCCGTGACCCCCCCCCCCCGCTGCCCCCTGTCTTGGGCACCAGATGGAGCCCCCCAGGGCCATTCCCAGCATCGGCCTGCGGCTCCGCCCCCACGTCACCTGGAAGGGGGCCCCTTTAAAGCCTGCGACCTCAGCTCCCCACACTCTCCTGTCTCCTCCACCCACCTTACCACCTGCCCACCACCTACAGGGCGCAGACTGGGCCTCCGTCCTCCGGAAGCCACAGCTGGGGGCAGGACCCTGCATCTCCCTGCTGGTGGCTGCCACGACCCGAGCCACGCACCCAGCAGAGGTTCGCCAACAGCGGCACCCTGAGGAGACACAGGCGAGACCCTGGCCGAGACCTGGGCCGCCCGGCCGCCACCAGTTCACATTTTCTATCAGTTCTGCAGGCTCCCTGATCTCCTTTCAATCTGCAACGTGAATCAGCTAAAATTGACTTCTATGCTTATGATCAAGAATTCCGATTGACATCGAATTAAGATATCAGCTGCTCCTAAGTATGTAAATAGCAGCCTGTCCAGTCAATACTCCAAGCAAACCAAGGGCTGGGTCATGTTTTTTGTTTATTTCCTACAGTCGCAAAATCTCTTTTTCACCCAGGTCAGTGCTCTAGTGCTATATAGATTTAAGCAGCGATTGATTTCAAATAATCGAATGATCAATAAAAAAGTTTTCGAATATAGTTTGAATGAGAAAAATAAAGTAATGGAATCTGCCATGTTATCACTCTGTTGGCTCTGAAACTTACCCACTGCTTTTACTAATTTGTGATTATAATGATTATCCTTTCCCCTTAATTCCAGGTTATTTATAATTGCAGGTGTAACGACAGGTGGGTTCGTTTACTGATCTGAGAAGACCGCTGTTCCATTACATCTAGGTTGCCTCCAAGCAGAGAATGGGAGAGAAAAGAGAAGCCAGCTTTCTCCTGCTGGCATAAGTTAGATTATTAGATGTGCTAGGTGTCACTTTGGAATGACTCACATTTGAATAACACTTTACAAGGCATTTCAACAAACACCATTTTGTCTTTATAACAAAAGTTTGTGGCAAGAAGAGCAATGATTATCCTCATTTCACCAGGGGAAAACAGAAGAAAGTTAAATAACCCGACCAAGGTCACCCAAATACAAAGGGGCAAAATTAAGACCCAAACTACCTTTTGACTCAAAAGTTAATATTGTTAAGCAATGTAAAGAGACAAATGACAAACTTAAAACATATTTGCATCTTACATCATAAAGAATTATTATCCCTGATATATGGAAAGCATCTAAAGATTCATAAAAAAAAAGACCATTACAATAAAAAAACTGGGCAAAGCGTATGCACAAAAAGTTTAAAGAAAAAAGAAGGCAAATGACCTTTAAACTTTTTTTATGACCTTTAAACTTATGAGCAGATACTCACATAGCTCGTTTATGAAAGATAACTGCAAGTTTAAACTCCTCTAAGATGGGCCCCTGGATATCTCAGTAGGTTAAGCATCTGCCTTTGGCTCAGGCCATGATCACAGGGTGCTGGGATCAAACCCTGAGTAAGGTTCCCAGCTCACGATGAGTCTGCTTGTCCCTTTCCCTCTGCCCCCTGTCCCCCACTCATTCTCAAATAAATAAAATCTTTAAAAAAATAAATAAATAAATTCCACTAAGATGTTAGATTGGCAAAAATCCCAAAGTTTGCCAACATTTTGGTGGTGAGTTCTGAGGAAAAAAGATATTCTGATAAGTTGCTAATGAAAGGCAGAATGACCCAACCCCCAGAGCAGTCCTTTTAGCTTTCTCTAGCAAAATTATACATGTTTATTGGTTGAATCATCAATCCTACTTGTAGGAATCTGTGCCAGAGATATACTCACAAACATTTTTTTAAAAAATGACTTCTGCAGAGGCTATTTGTTACGACACCATCAGAGCAAAAGACGTAAACAAGCCAGAGGACTGAGTGAATAAACTATGGTGTGATCAGCATCAGACAGCTGAAGAGGAAGGAGGAAGCACGCACGTGGACAGATGGCCCGTAACCACGGAGACGCGCCACTTCACAGGATCCTGTGGGTCTTGTCCTTCCTTTCACTAACGTGGGCTACCCCAGTGATGGAGCTGCAGGTGTGAAATCACCCCGTTGCCCTCCTTACTTCCGCTGAGAAGTCAGCCGTTAATCCCGCTCAGATTCCCTCATAATTAACTTATTTTCCTCTTCGGTTCAAGTTTTTCTCTTGCTTTCAGCATTTTTACTACAATGTGTCTGTGGGTTTCCTGTGATCATCCTGCTTGGAGTTTGTTGAGCCTCCCGGGTGTGAAGATTATTGCTTTTTCATTAAATCCGGGAAGCTTTTAGCTATTCTCTTTGAATGTTTTTTTCGGCTTCTTTTAAAGACCATGGTTCTTCTGTTACTCCTATTATATGCATGTTGGTGTGCTTAATGGTGGCACACATTTCTCTGAGATTCTACTCATTTTTCTTAATTTTTTTTGTCTCTGATATTTGGATTGCATAATTTTTGTCATATAACTTCCAAGTTGCTAATTCTTTCTTTTCTGTAAATTCAAATTTACTGTTGAACCCCTCTACTGAATTTTTCATTTCAGTTGTACTTTCAACTCCAGAATTTCCACTTGGGTTCTTTTTTTATTATCCTATCTCTATTCATATTTTAAATTTAATGTGACATTGTCATCATATCTTCCTTTGCTTCTTTAATCATGATTTCTTTTGGTTCTTTGACCATATATAAATGGCTACTCAAAAAGCTTTGTCTCACAACCCCAGCATCTTAGTTTACTCTCACAAGCAGTTTCTGTTGCCTCCTCTTTTTTTCTATTTTAGGGATCACAGTTTCATACTTATTTATATTTCTTAACTTTTCTTGTTGGAAACCATACATTTTAGATTATATATCATAGCAACTCCAGGTACTGCCCACCCACCACCTCTGAAACTTGTTACTCATTTGCTCTTTTATTTGTTTAGTGACTGTTGGATTATCGGACTCTATCCCCCCAACCCCATCTACTTACCGAGGTCACCCTCCGATATTTCCCCTTAGGAAACAGTCCCGGCACAGCTCTCTTTGTCTCTTTCCCTAATTATACTGCTCTACTAAGCTCCTCTGATTACCAGCTGATTGCTCTATTATTTTCAACAATGTCCAGGGCATAAATTGCTCCACAGAATAAAGCAATCAAATTTGAGTTCCTGTGTAGGGAAAGTTTCTCAGGTCCTTGTTTGAATTTTTCTTCACCTCTGGTAAGCTCCTTCCATTTGCCTTGTGCCCATCGCCCCTTCTTAGGAAAACAATATGCTGACAGTTTAGCCTATAGATGTCCAACGATCCCACCAATCTCCTCCCAATTCCCTTTCACCATCATCTATCTCCATTCCTTTTGGAGCGTCCTTAAGCTTAAGGTCTCCACCGTCTACTGCAAGTGAACCCAACATGTTGGAAGAGATTAAAAGGTCCAGTTTAGATCTGCTTCTCCCTCTGGGCGAAATCTCTGAGCCACGGCTGTGGAGCTGGAGACGGTGGCATGCTACTCATTTAGTGACACCACAAATTTAGGAGCTGGGCACTTGAGTGGGGCAGAGACCTCAGGTCTTCTTGGCTGGTCTTCCCTACATGGAACCACCACTTTATGAGCCAGGGTGAGAGCAACCGGGGACCTAGTATTCTCGCTAGGCCAAACCTAAACTAAAGCCTCCATCTCGCCTCTTAGCAACGGTTGGCTCGAATTTAGCCTCACCAACTCGTAGCTGGGGGCAGCATGAGGAATACTGATGTGTTAGCCCTTCCTAGAAGACAGCTCTCTGACTCTGAGCTGGGAAGAGAGGGAGACCTGTGTTATCGGCTTTACCAGTCGACAGTTCAATCTCGCAGATCTGAGAGGTAAAGGGAGGAAGCAGGTCTCGGTTCAAATTCTATAAACTCTCATTGTTCCTACTGAATTTTGGTAGTTTTTTATTAAGTGTTTCTCCATTTACTAAATTTCCTTAGGACCAGACCATTCCCAGAGGCTTTAAATGATTGTTTTTATTATTTTAACCAGTTTATCTGGGGTTTGGGCCCATAGAGCACTTCATGCTGTCATACTGCAAGTCTCTCTAAAACTAATTTTAATAAAGTGCCACCTATGCAGGGAAGGAAGTAATTCTTTTCTGAATATAATTTTGACTTTGGAACCCATGTAAACAATTTGCATAATTTAAAACACATTTTAAAAAGCAATACCTAAAAATGGAAAATAAATAGAAGAAACTGTTTACCAGGTTGGTGGCATAGCAACATGGAAAAAATAATTCTTAAGTAACCTAAAAAATAATTTTTTGACTGTACATACCCAGTGTGATATATCCAATGGTTTGCTGGAGTCTCTTTACTGGAGCTAAATCAAACTGTTAATATCGTTAGGAACCAAGATTTAGTGTATAAGTGACATCAGCATAAAATTAAAGAAATTAAGTAAAAACTGTATAATCTTACTTTAGAATTGAAAAAATCAGTATGAATTCACAATTTCAGTTAAAATATATATATTTATTTGCCCTGTCCACTAAAAAGACTTAGAACAAGCTTCTACATCTAATTCCCATGTGATAAGAACTGTAAGGGATAGAAAAACATGTTAAATGATACCATGGAGATGCAATCAGTCCAGTCCAGAATTTGGGAAATTCTGGAGGCCAAGTGACCCAATTTCTTCCACCAATAAGTGACAAGAGAAAACGAGAGGGAAAAGAAACCATTAAAGTTTAAAAGAGGGGCACCTGGGAGATTCAGTTGGTTGAGCATCTGACTGCTGGTTTTAGATCAGGTCATGATCTCAGGGTCCTGAGATGGAGCCACCATTGGGCTCTGCACTCACTGCATAGTCTTCTTGAGACTTGTTTCTCCCCCACCCCCCACTCTCTCTTTCTCTAAAATAAATAATAAATAAATAAACAAACAAATAAATAAAAACTTAAAAGAAATTTTAGAAACTTATATCAAATGCAATGTAAACCTTTCCTGAATACTGATTGAAACAAACCACCTACACATGAGACTCTTTGGGAATAATCAGGCAAATCTGAACATTGAACAGTTATTAGGTGATATTCGTAAGTAATTGGATGTCTTAACAAATCATCAGGTGAGACGATAGCATTGTAGTTAAGCTTTTCAAAAGGTTTTTAATGTTTTTATTGTATTTTTAAATTTTCTGACTTGAACAATTGAGCCTCAAAGTTATGAGATGATCAGGAAAATTTAAACAATGAATGAATATTGGATAATGAGGAATTATTGTCTTTTTTATGATATTATTAGGGTTGTATTCTAAACATAGAATTCTAAGTATTCTAAAAAATACTTATCCTGGGGCACCTGGGTGGCTCAGTCAGTTAAGAATCTGACTTCAGCTCAGGTCATGATCTCAGGGTCCCAGATGGAGCCCCAGGCTGACTCCCCGCGCCACAGAGTGTCTTGTCCTGTACCTTCTCCCTCTGTTCCTCCCCCCATTCCTGCTCTGTCTCCCTTTCAAATAAATAAATAAAATCTTTAAAACAAAAACCTGTGGCACCTGGGTGGCTCAGCTGGTTGAGGGGCTACCTTGGGCTCAGGTCGCGATCCCGGGTCCTGGGCGCCCCACGTCGGGCTCCCTGCTCGGCGGGGAGGCTGCTTCCCCTCTCCCTCTGCTGCTCCCCCTGCTTGTGCTCTCTCCCTCTCTCTCTCTGTCAGATAAATAAAATCTTAAGAAGAAAACACAAAAACTTACCTTGGGATACCCGGGGGGCTCAGTAGGTCACGCGATAGCTGCTGATCTCAGGGCCTAAGTTCAGGCCCCACACTGGGCTCTACGGTGGGCACGGAGCCTCCTTAAATACAAATAAACAAAAGTATGTGTCTACTGTATTTATATAGTCGGATGGGCTGCCCACCGTCATCGCACGTGGAGACCTCCCCGGGGAAGGGTCGTTAAGCGCTCGCGGAACGGTTTATGGGTGAAAGGATGCTGGGCCTGGAAAGGGGCGGGAGGGGAGGGGGAGGCGGACGGGAGCGGAGGGGTTTGCTGGGCTGAGCCAGGGCGGGCCAGGGTCGCGGGCCGGAGGCTCCCTTGGGCCGTGTCCCCCCCACCCCCCCACGTGTGCCGAGGCTCCCGGACGGCGCAGTCTCAGAAAACAAACGAGACGTGCCCCGTGACGCCAGCGCTGTGTCCGCCTCGGAGAAGGGCCGAGGGAAGCCCCGACGGCCGGGGGGGGGGGGGACCCGGGGGGGCTCGGACACGGGATCCGCAACGCCGGGCCCAGCTCCTGCCTGAGGAAAGGCTTCGGGCCGCACCGCCGACTCCGCCGGGGCCCACGGGCGCAGCAGCCGCAGCAGCAGGGCAGGTGCAGCCTCGTCGCCCCCGCCCCGCCCGGCCCGGTCGCCGAGATGCTGACCCGCCGCCCCCGCCTCCAGCGCGTCCGCCCAGCCGCGTCCTGCCGCCCGGGAGCTCGGATCCGAGGCGGCTTGCAGCGTGTAGACGGCAGCACCGCGCACAGCCCGTGTAGACGGCACCACCCTATGCAGCCCGTGTAGACGGCAGCACCGCGCACAGCCCGTGTAGACGGCACCACCCTGTGCAGCCCGTGTAGACGGCACAGCGCAGGCGGCAGCTCGGCCGTCCGGGGAGAAGGCGCCCGCGAGGCCGCACAGCGCTGCCCGGCACAGTCGCCCACGGGGCGGAGGGGGCGGAGGGGGCGGCCCGAGGCTCGCGGGCTCCGGGCTGCAGATCCGCGGACCCGGGGACCGAGATCCACCCGGCGACGAGCACACCCCGTGGGCGCCCTGGGCCTCGCGCGTGGCCGCCACCTGCTGACCGGGGAACCGCGCGGGCGGCGGCAGCGGGCGGGCCCGGGGGTGGGGCGGAGGGGGCGGCACCAGGAGGGCGCCCGCGCCCAGCCCACGCCCACGCGCGCGGCCCCGCACCACCGAGAAGACCTCCGGCGCGTCCTAGAGTGGCCGCTCGCCGGCACCCCCCGCGGCGCACTTCCGTCGGCGGCTCGGGCTCCGCACCACCGAGAGGATCTCCAGGGCGTCCTAGAGCGGCCGCCACCGGCACCTCCGGCGGCACGCTTCCGGCCATGCCGAGCCTTCGCCTGGGGCCCGGCACCACCGAGAGGACCTCCGGCGCGCCCTAGAGCGGCCGCTCGCCGTCACCGGCCGCGGCGCACTTCCGCCCACGCCGAGCCCTCGCAGGGGGCCCGGTACCACCGAGAGGGCCTCCGGCGCGCCCTAGAGCGGCCGCTCGCCGGCACCTCCCGCGGCGCACTTCCGCCCGCGCCGCCGGGTGGACGGCTGGGCCTGGCCGCGGGCCTCGGGAGCGGGTGAGTGGGCGCGAGGGACAGCGCGCGGCCGCGGTGCGGGGGGCGCCGCCGGGGAGGCCGCCAGCCGCGGGGGCCCGGCGCAGCCCCGAGGGGAGCCCGCGGCGCGGGGGGCCCGCGTGTCCGCGTCCGCGTCCGTGTCCGTGTCCGCGGCGGCCCCCGCCCCCGCTGCTGCCTGCGGGCCACGGCCTCGCCGCGGGTCCCGGGGCGGGCGAGCTTCTTGTGTCTGAAATCTTTCGTAGTAGCTTTTTGCTTGAACACGGACTGCTTGGCTCGCGAGTCCAGGCCGGCCTGATCCCTCCTCTGTGGCCCCCCCGGCCCTTCCCTGAGTGATTCTCCGGCCCGGCTGCGCGGCAGCATCCCAGGGGATGAACGTGTCTTTCTTTTTCTTAGATACTAAAGCACGTTCCTGCGGAGTTTCCCCCCGGTTGTCCCGGGATGGAGCCCCGGTACTGCCGCGGGTTCACGGCTCCCTGGTGAGCCTCCAGGCGGCTGAGGCGCCCGGGCTGCCGCCGCCCGCCCTGTCCTGGTTTGCGAGGGTGGCAAAGGGCCGGTACTGTTCCTCCTCCGTGTGTCAGCTTCTGAAGTGTCGTGACTTCCCCCATTCCGTCACGCTCGCCTCTGTGGCAAGCCGCAACCTGACAGCAAGGCCTCGGCAGGTCAAACCGCCCAGTACCGGGGAAGGCTGCTCTTGGAGGCCGAAAGCATCCCCTAAGACCTGTGCGCGGGGTGAGGGGCCAGGACGGCCGACGGGTCCCCCCCCAAACGGAGAAAGAGGAGCTGAAGTGGTACTTGGACGGTGTGTTCAGAAAGGAAAAAAAAAAAAAAAAAGTATGTTCAGGCTTACAACACGTTTTTTTAAAAAATAACCAATATTGAGTAAATATAAAGTACATTGAGAATAAAGACATCAAATGCTGTTCATCACAAGCAAAACTAATAAAAAAAAAAAAACTTAAAAGAGGGACACCTGGGCGGCTCAGTGCTCGAGCACCTGCCTCTGGCCCAGGGCGTGACCCTGGAGACCCAGGATCGAGTCCCGCATCAGGCTCCCTGCGTGGAGCCTGCTTCTCCCTCTGCCTGTGTCTTTGCTTCTCATGAATAAATACATAAAATCTTTTTAAAAAATTTAAAAGAAAATTTAATAGCCACTCCCCACCATCACCATTTTAAGCGCCCCTGAGATGACCATTATTAACAGCGAGGCGTCTGTCCTTCCACCCAGGCTCTCTCTGTCTTGCGTGAATGCACAGGTTTGGGGCATCGTAACAATGAGGTCGTGCAACAGCCACCTGTAACTTCTCTTTGCCAGCTCTCCAGGACAAGAGTTACAGACCTGACTTAACTGCAGGATAAGTAGTTCGTGGTGTGAATCCGTAATAAGATACTTAGTCATTTCCCTATCGGAATGAATATGTTAGGATTGCTTCCAAATGTTAGCCGCCTTAAAGGCACCACCAGAAACGTCATTATACATAGGTGAGTGCTGTGCCTCCACCACTAGTAACGTGAGAATACCCGCTTCCCCCTGTGCTTCACCTCTTCATCCTTCCCTCCTTCTCCCCAAACCACTGTCAACTT
Organism: Canis lupus baileyi; assembly: GCF_048164855.1. Classification (NCBI taxonomy): domain Eukaryota; kingdom Metazoa; phylum Chordata; class Mammalia; order Carnivora; family Canidae; genus Canis; species Canis lupus. The sequence goes on along the minus strand of NC_132838.1, from coordinate 24,725,569 downwards.
TTGGTCTATGTACCAGTTTGACCTTTCTCAGAATATCGTATAGTTGGGATTCAGCGACAGTTTTTAATTGACTGGATTTGGCAGTTTTTAAGTTTGTCTTTGTGTGTGCGAGCAGTCCTACAAGGTTTGGTGACTTGTGGTTTTTAACTCAGGAAGTTATTAAAAGTCCTACTTGGTATTTCTACAGAAAACCGTTAGAGAACAAGAATCCAGCCTCTTGTGAATAATGAAAATGTCAGTAGCAGTGTATTTCACAGCGTATTTTTGGGGTTTTCAAGCAGCGATGTGTAATAATCCGTGGGTAATCTTTTCATTGCAGGGTGGAAGATGTCTATGGATGTGACGTTTCTGGGTACGGGTGCAGCATACCCGTCCCCAACCCGGGGTGCCTCTGCGCTGGTCCTTCGGTGTGAGGGCGAGTGCTGGCTCTTTGACTGTGGGGAGGGGACTCAGACACAGCTTATGAAGAGCCAACTTAAAGCAGGTTAGTGTGTATTCAGCTATCTCATTAAGACTATTTCATATTCATTTTCTTGGCTTGCCTTGGGCCTGTTGCTCAGAAACAGCACTGACACTTGCATCCCACCCTAGTGCTAGAGCCCTGGGAAGATTCGGAAGGCCCTCAGGCGTCCGGCTATACCCACTGAACTTTATTTACTTTTTGTTTCTCCTGTAAATGTTGAGAGCAAGGATTTATGTAAGCATAGGGGGTGGAGGCTGGAGGGGGATACCTGAGGTATATTACGTGGGTACTGCACAAGCACAGGAGCAGTGAACATACTTAACCTCCACCAGGAGATAGTTGTAAGTATCACAAGAGGATACAAAGAACAATAGGCATTCAGAAGAGTGAGATGTTCTTTTTTATTTGGGGCTGTCAGGGTAGTCCTCTCAAAGAAGGTGACCCATGAGTTGTTGAAAGAGGAGGAGGGATTCACTGGGCTGGGGGAAGATGGGCATGCCAGCCAGGGGGAATGGCACGAGCAGAGGTCTAGCACCAGGGAGGTCAAGGAGTATGGTGGTGCAAAGCCCTGGCCGAGGCAGGCCAGCCTGGGATGCGGTCCCAGCTGCGTGTCGGATTGTGGCCTTAGCGGATCAACAAACTCAAGCTTTTATCTTCCTCCTCTTGAAAATAAAGATAAAAGCTCAACTAATAAGGGACATTGTAAGAATTATATATAGCAATCCCTTCTCTGTATGGTTGTCTCTTATCAGTTAAATCTTAGTTCAAGGGCCATCTCCTCAGAGGTTTTCCCTGAACCTCTGGGGTTAGGTAATTCCTTGTTCATCCCAGATGTTCTACTGCCTTGTGCTAGTTTTACTGACTTTTTAGCATCAGCATGTAAAATTGGTATTTAAGTAGTTGTTTCTGCGTTCACTGTGTATTTCCCGGTATGAAGAAGTAAGGTCAAGGATCACGTGTATACCTAGTAGGTGCTTCATAAATATCCGTTCCATTGATTCATGAATAAAATGCTCAACGTGTGGTGCTTCTCACTTACTAGGTCTTGATTAATAGTAGTTATTGAGATTAATGGTAGTTATTGAAATTATTCCTGTGATTCATCACAGTATGTGACATTGATGACGAAAAGTCCTAGCATCCAAGGATCTCGTGGTCTAGTGGTGGAAACCGACCTGTAGACAGACATAGGGTAATGGGATAAAGACAACAGTGGAGCTGTTTTCTTCTTCTTTTGTTCTTGTTTTCTAAGTACTTGTGGAGCACAGAGGAGGGGGACATTAAGTGTGTGTTGAGAGAAAACATCCCAGAGACGGAGACAGTATAGCTAGGATCTAAGAGACGATTAGAAGTTTCTCTGGGGAGGAAAGTAGAGATGGACTTTCAAGGAACAGGTGAGGCAGTGAGCAAGAAGGAATAGAGTTTCCAGGAGAGAAGTGACATGTTGAGTGAATGTTGAACCATCCAGAGCATTGAGCGGTTGGCCAGGATAGAAGAGAGAGAAAAATGCTGAAAAAGTTAGGGCAGACTATGAAGTCCTCTGTGGTCTGCTGACATATTTGGGCCTTCTTCTTCTACTGGCAATAAGGAACCATTCAATGTTTTTAAGGAGGGAAATGATACAGTCTGGTTTATATATTAGGACTATTTTTCTATGGCAAATATATTGGAAGAGACCAGTTTTGTTTTTGTTCTTGTTTTTTTTTTTAAGATTTATTCATTTGAGAGAAAGAGTGTGTGATTGGGGGGGCGGGGGGGGCAGGGGGAAAGAGTCTCCAGCAGATTATCTGCTGAGCTTGGAGCCTCAAGAGACTTTTTTTTTTTTTTTAAGATTGTATTTATTTATTTGAGATAGATGGAGAGTCCAAGGGAGGTGCAGAAGGAGAAGGAAAAGGAGGTGTAGGCCTCCATCCCATGACCCTGAGATCAGGACCTGAGCCTAAGGCAGACACTTAAGTGACTGAGCCACCTTGGTGCCCCAGGAGAGACCAGTTTTAAGGCAGTTGCATTCATGTGAGAGAAGAGAGAGAAGATGAAGATGAAGCAGGAAGTAGGGATAAGGATGAAGATGAGAGACTTGATTTAAGAAACATGAAACTAGCAGGGGTGGTGACTCATTGACTGTCTAGGATGTGAAGAAGTGAAGGATTCCTATAAGTTACAGGGGTGATGGTGCCCCAAACCTAAGTAGGGCATCAAGAACAGAGCTGTTGGAGGAAGGAACTAATGTCTATCAGGTGGGACTCATGGCCTTGAGGTATGCACTGTTCAACCTAAGACCCTGAGGCGAGGACAGCTACTATGCTTTATTTCCCTTGGGTCATACAGGGTTCCTTTCATGGGATCTCTCAGGGACAAACAGGCTTGATTGAAGTCTATGATATTTCACATTTTATAAAGTAGGGATTGAGGAACAGTTTACAGAAACAAGAAACTGTTACATGTGGGTACCAGATTTCAGTGTGGGGTAAATCTTTACTTTTTATCTTAACACCTGTATCAGTTATCAATTCTGCATAACAGATTATAAATTTAGTGTCTTTTTTTTTAAAGAATATCTTATATATTTTTTAAGAGTTACCTATCTTTTTGAGAGAGAGAGAGCACACAGAGAGAGAGGGAGAAGCAGACTCCCCGCTAAGCAGAGAGCCTGATGTGGGACTCTATCCCTGGACCCTTGGCACTATGACTTGAGCTGAAAGCAGATGCTCAACCGACTGAGCCCCACAGGCCCCCCTACATTTAGTGTCTTATTTGCATTTATTATCTCATAGTTTCTGTGGGTTGGGGAGTTGGGCCTCAGTTGGCCGGGTTCTCTACTTCAGGGTCTCTCTCACTGGGTTGCAGTCGGTGTGTGGCCAGGGCTGAGATCTCATAAGATGCTCAACTGGGGAAGAATCTGCTTCAGAGCTCACTCAGGTTGTTGGCAGAATCTTTACAGCTGTAGGACCAAGACTGCCGCAGATCCTAGCAGCCTCCTCTGGTTCCAATGATGCGGATTTCTGCTTCATAGCAACTTGATTCCATACTGTCAGGGAGGAGCTCAAGAGCAAGTCTGCTAGCCAGTTGGAGTCTTATAATATAGTGTGATTGCACTGCATCCCTGTGCCATATATTACTGGTTAGAAACAAGTCACAAGTCCTACCCACACTCAAGAAAAAGGAATTGTAGAGAGAGATGAGCATCAAGAGGCAGGGCCGTGTGTACCATCTCGTGTCTATTTGCTACAATACCTTTCTCTAATGTCTTATATTTTATAGCTATTTTATATATAAGTAAACATTTTACAAAGCTAAGCCTCACCAAAAATAAATAAAATAAAGCCTGAGGGAACTTTTAGTTTACTAAATTCTTATTGGCTAAAAAAATTCCTGGTCACAGAGAGGAGGGTAAGGTGGTAATCACAGAACGTTATCTATAATCTTTAGCATTTCAAAAGCTCCAGTCTCAAACTGGCATGGGGTGCCCTCAGTTCATCTGCCTTACTCTCAACCCAACACAGACTTATCATTGTTTGATTCATGAAAACGCTTTCAGCTTGTACTCCTCCTGGGGTGATAATGTTTTATGAGTTTCATAAGGAAGTACTTTTTATTTATCTAAACACACTTCTTTTAAGCTTCCTTGGTCCTAATGGGCAAGCATCTGATTAACAAATATAGGTTTGTCAGGTCTATTCCTTTCATAATTTTTTTTTAAAGATTTTATTTATTTTTTCATGAGAGACACAGAGAGAGAGAGAGAGGCAGAGACAGGCAGAGGGAGAAGCAGGCTCCATGCAGGGATCCGATGCGGGACTCGATCCCAGGACCCTGGGGTCACGCCCTGGGCGGAAGGCAGGTGCTAAACTGCCGAGCCACCTGGGCTGCCCTCTTTTCTTAAAGAGTGACCTTAAGCCTTCCTTTTTCTTAAAGGATGATTAAAATGATGATTTTTAAAATGATGATTAAAAATGTCACAGAAAAAAATATTACAGAAATGTAATGAAGAAATGATCATAAAAAGTGTACATGCAAGGCACCTGGCTGGCTCACTCCAAGGAGCATGTGACCCTTGATCTTGGGGTCATGAGTTCCAGCCCCACATCGGGTGTAGAGGTTACTTAAATAAATAAATAAGAACTTTAAAAAAGGAGTATATAGCCTCATTGTAAAAATTCAAGTAAAGCAGGAAAATAAAATAAGAGAAGTCTGAATTCTCCTTATAGGTAAAATTACCTTATTGGTAAATTTTTTGTAGATGTAGGTATGTTAATGGCATAGTTGTATTTGTGTGTATGTGTGTGTACAATTTTGCATAAATGGTGTCATGTTGGGTGTAACTTGCTTTTTCCACCGGAACAATTATATTGCAGACATTTTCCTGTGGCAGTAAATATAACTGCGTCCTCGCTAGGGGTAGTATTCCACTTTGCTCTGGGTGACATGTCCCCTGTAACTTTCTTGTTCTCAAGTAAAAGGGAATTCATGTACTCCTCTTTCTTCACTTGATAGTGTCCCCTGACTTTGATCATTGTGGTTACCATTCCTTCTCCCTGCAAAATCAAGTTTCTTGAAAAATGAAATGTTTTCCCTGAAACTGTGATAAGTGTAGGAGACAATTTTTGACTTCCTTAATTGGTCTCACTTGCTTTGGGCTCACAGATTGTTTTAGTGTTGGCCTCGCTGTGCACCAGGTAGGGACAGGAACAGAACATCTTACTTGGCAGTTGGGAGGTTAACGTGAGGTCAGGTAACCATCGAAGTTCTCTGCAGAGGCCTCAGGTCATACTTACGGGTGCCTTGGCAGCCCAGAGGGCAGGAAGGGGAGGGGTGAAAGGGCTCCAAGAAGTCAAAAGAGCGAAAGCAAGGACTAAAGAGAGAGAAAAAAAGAAGGAGCATACCGAGGAAACTTCTAGAGTGCCTCAGGATTCTCCACATCTCAAATCAGCCTCTGTCCAATCTATTGTTCCCTGCCACTGGGGCCTGGCCTTGGTGTATTAATGCTGGAGAGACGTGCTTGGAGAACACATTTGCCTTGATGTCACCGGACAAATCACTTTACAGTAATAAACTGTTCTTTTATGGTATCAAATATTTGAAATAGGTGGGCCGTGAGCTAGGACCAGAAGCCTCTGTTGCACGAAAATTGTGTTAATTGTGATTGCTACTTTTAAAATGCCTTGGTGCATCTCAGAAAAATGCTAATGTGGCATCCTGCCACATACCAGCAGTAAATTCAGTTTACCGTTGGCTAAATCAAGTTACAACCTAACCCAGTATGCACTGAGAAAGCCATTGTTAGCTCGCGCTGAAAAGAAGGGATGGGCCCCGTACCTCCATGTAACACCACAGGGCATCGGCCCCCTGATCTACCTTCTAGCATCTGTTGCCCACCTCCCCTCGGGGTCCTTCACCCCTTTCCTCCCCCACCCCCTCCTTCCTCCCTCCTGCCTCATGGGCTTCCTTTCGCTCCTCCCTCTTCTAACTCAGACCGGCAGGCTCTGCCTTAGTTCATCTCTACCCCGGGTAGAGTCCTTAAATGGCAGTTGGGGTTCAGGCACTGGTCGAGTTGGAGCCAGGGGATCCTTTGTGTTGCCAGAAGTGTTATATTTGTTATTCCCGAGAGGGAGCAGTAGAGGGCACTGTAGCTGTCAGACGTTTTTGATGTTGGAGGCCTGTCTGGTTTAAGTGAACTATATTTTGGTACGCTTTCCTATTTCTCTCTCTTTCTTTTCTTTTCTTTTCTTTTCTTTTCTTTTCTTTTCTTTTCTTTTCTTTTCTTTTCTTTTCTTTCTTTTTTTCTTTCTTTCTTTCTTTCTTTCTTTCTTTCTTTCTTTCTTTCTTTCTTTCTTCTTTCTTTCTCTTAGTAAGAAGATATGTAGGAAAATATTCTTAAAACCAGTACTGTGTAATTTGAAGATTTTTTATGAAAAAAGTTGTATCTTATTAAAACCATAAATCCTGTCTTTCTTGCTTCTAGAATCATGTAGAAAAATATAAAGAAATAAGTTTATGGTGATAAATAAAACTCTAAACTCATTTTGCTGTTTTCTGTGTAAATTGTTACACATGTTTTAAGTAGTATTGTATTGGTCTTTATTTCTGGAAAAATTCCCAATTTTATTTCTCTGCCTCAATCAAAAGGGAGAATTACCAAGATCTTCATTACGCATCTTCATGGAGACCATTTCTTTGGCCTTCCTGGCCTCCTCTGCACAATCAGCCTGCAGAGTGGCTCTGTGGTCACCAAACAGCCTATTGAAATCTATGGCCCTGCCGGGCTTCGAGACTTTATCTGGCGAACCATGGAACTCTCCCACACGGAGCTGGTCTTCCCTTACGTGGTCCATGAGCTGGTGCCTACAGCAGATCAGTGTCCTACAGAAGAACAAAAAGAATTTACGCATGTGAATGAAATGGACAGCCTTCCCAAGGAGGGGCAAGGAAGAACCATCCTATTAGACTCAGAGGAAAACTCGTACCTCCTGGTTGATGATGAACAGTTTGTTGTAAAAGCATTTCGCCTCTTTCACCGAATTCCGTCCTTTGGGTTTTCAGTTGTGGAGAAGAAACGCCCAGGTAAACTCAATGCACAGAAACTGAAAGACCTCGGTAAGTTTTTGTTTTTGTTTTCCTTCCTTCTCATTAATTAAACTGTTGTTAGGTAAAGTTGCTAAAAGTGTCATAATGACTTTCCTGTCTCCCAGGCCTAAAACTGACATTTTCTCCACTTATTTCTTTGGCCCAAAGTTTTCTTATTAAGGGAAATACTTAGGGCCAAAAGATCCTATTCAGGCCAAAACCCAAGTATACATTTGAATCCTTTTCTCTTCGGCTCCCTGGATCCACATTTTTGGTCTGTCTTACCTTCAGTTATCTGGGTTGGCAGAGGGGTGGTGGTTGTCTTAGGTCTAGGCTTTTATGTTTTCATGTCTTCCTTTTGAAATCTGTTTTCAGTGACCTCTTTGGCCTGAGAATTTTTGCCATACTTCTTAGCCTTGCAGCTGCACCCAACTACTTTCAGGGTTTTCCTTCTTTATCAACTTTGCCTACTCATTCAACCTCGGTTAAGTCAATTTGGTGTTCAGAACACTGTGCCCCCACTGTTTTATGTGCGTGGGTTCCTCATAGGTGGAAGCAAGAGCACAGAGACTTGGGCCCCGTCTGAGGCTTTGTACCTCCTCCATGCCAGGCCATCATGCAGGAGGGGCTCTTCTGCACCTTGCTCGAAGTGGTGTCCAGGTCCCTTCTACCTCCAGCATCACCACCTTCTTGGTCATGCCCACGGCGGAGCCTGTACAAAGCATGATGGTGTCTTTTGTATATTTGTTTCTTCATACAATCTCTTCCTTCTTCGCCAACTAAAACAAAATGCTAACTAATGAAGAAAAGTGACCTAGGCCAATGGTATTTCTCTTATCTAGAAACCTGTAGAAATACTATTATATTGGGAAACTCTAAACACGATGTATGCTAGAATTAGTGAATACATTCTGTCTGTTTGTAGGTGTTATTCAGAGTGATGGTCACATGTTGTTCTAGATGAATGTAAGATAACTAATATAAGATTTACCAAACCTAGTTTGGTAAACAAGGAACTGCCCCTGCCTACAAAGAAGATTGATGTATGATTGCTGGAAGTGCTCCTTGATCTTGTGATCCAAATGACCCTCTCACACCATTTTTTAATTAAGGTCGTCACTTTGTCATTATTTAAATGGACTCACTAAATTTACTCAAAGAGAGCTTGTAAATAAAGCGTCTCAAAAACTGTTACTTCCCGTTCACAGTAGAGCATCAAAGCTGGTAGCTTGTCTGGAAGGCCTTCATCTTAGTGGGACTTAAAAGCTTAAAACTTATGTGGCCTGTGTGCTTGGGAAATGTTTTAAGTACTAGGACATCACTAATACCAATAGCCAACACTGAACTTTTAAAAATATATAAATATTCCAGCTTTCTATAAGTAGTAAAATATAACAATCATGAAAAGAATTGGATGCCTTTTCCGTTTTCTGTGCTGTTAAAACAGACTCTCTTAACAAGTCATAGACTCCATTCCCATGATGTGATGTTATCTGCCTCCATCATTAGGTGTGCCTCCAGGTCCTGCCTATGGGAAGCTGAAAAATGGAATTTCTGTTGTTCTGGACAATGGAGTTACAATTTCTCCCCAAGATGTCTTAAAAAAGCCTATTGTTGGAAGAAAAATCTGCATTTTGGGTGACTGTTCTGGGGTTGTGGGTGATGGAGGAGTGAAGCTGTGCTTTGAAGCAGACCTGTTGATCCATGAAGCAACCCTAGATGATGCTCAGATGGACAAAGCCAAGGAGCACGGCCACAGCACACCACAGATGGCAGCAGCATTTGCAAAGTTGTGCCAAGCGAAGAGACTAGTTCTGACTCACTTCAGTCAGAGGTACAAACCGGTTGCCTTGGCCAGAGAAGGAGAAGCAGATGGGATTGTAGAACTAAAAAAGCAAGCTGAATCAGTATTAGATCTCCAAGAAGTGACTCTAGCAGAAGACTTTATGGTGATTGGCATTCCGATCAAGAAGTGAAACCAATATTCCTGAATGCGTCCTGACATGTCTGTGAATATGTTACTGAACCAACAGTCAAGTTGGTGGTGGTGGTGGTGGTTGTGATTGTTTTTGGTCTAAAACTATTTGGGTCCTAATAATCCTATAAAGGATAGAGCTTCATTGCTGAACTGACCCAGCAGTGAGAGGGAGCAAGCTTTTTGATAATAAATCATTTTTAAAGAAAGAAAAAAACCCAGCATCCTATTAAAGCCCAAATTTGGCAAAATGATAGGCTATTCAGGTATCCTTCTCATTTTGTGGCTGCTGCTTCAGTTAGAAGCCAGTACTCCCACGCGATCCTGGCTCGCTTCTGCCCAGTTTTATTGCTGTTGTTGGCAAAGTACAAAGGGCTTGGCCCTCCCGGCTAAAAATGGTATTTTGGCAGTTTGTTGAATCTGTTCATGTTATTAGCAGAGAAATGTAATGAGATACGGTACATGCAGGATTGAAGCTAGCGTATTAAATCCTGATTTGTTTGCTGGTATACTAAATGCAGGGTCAGGGTAGGTGTTTATCCTTCAGTTAATGTTTCTGGAACTTTCTGGTTTGTTCTAAACCTGTGGGTCCCAGCTGGGAGTGATGCCACTCCCCTAGAAATTACGGGGATGTTTCTTATCAAAATGACTTGGGGGCAGGAGAAGAGTACTACTAGAATTTAGTCAGTAGGGGCCAGGGATGCTAGATCCTACAAAGTTTGGGTCAATCATATACAATGAAAAATGATCTTTCCCCAAAATGCAAATTGCAGATCTATTGAAATACACAGCAGGTTAAAACTTATACTCCCGCTGTGAATGAATATACTTTATCAAAATTAGTGGCGTGAATGGAACCACTGGTTAGGTCAAATTCTGCGACTAACATTAAAGAAGTGAAGATGTTGTGATTTTATATATATCAAATATCAAATATTATTTGACAGCAATGAGGCATGAACTGGAACTTACGAATCTGGAGGTAAAGAAATGATATCAAACTGAGGTTTAATTTATGTGTCCCTATTAATAATTCTCTGAGCACAGTGTTAATAAGCTCGCTTTGCCTTCTGAGCTGCCTTCCACCTCCCTTCTGTCTGCCATGGAATATCTCTGATTCGTTGACCCACAATATTTCTCAAAATGGGTGACATGGAAAGCTAGTCGCAAGCACAGGTTCTTTTAAAAGGATTTCCTAATCACAGTTTGGGAAACACCGTATGCTGTATCTCCCTCTGGAGGTGTTCTGGTGCCCGTCGATATATTAAAAACAGTACTGCTTGAATGATCACAAGCCAGTCTCTGGTGCCAGAAAGACATGATTTCAGAGTCCCATTCTGTATCTTCTTGTCTGGGGCAGGTTACTTACTCTCTGTGAGCTTCAGCTTGCTCACTTCTAAAATGGAAAAAATGATTAGACCTACTGTGTAGGATCTCTGTGTAGATTAAATGAGGCAGTGCATAAAAGGAAAATAGCACATTGCGCACAGGTGTTGAGAAGTTCTGCAGTAGAGGGACCTGTCAACCGTTTTGAACCCCTTTCTCAGTTCTGTTTCACCATATACTAGCTATTGACATTTCAGGAACCTACAGAGTTTTATAGTGGACATACGTAGAAATTCTATCACAGTATATACTGTTAAATTCTTCTGCGTTCTGGGGTTTCTCTCATAATTCTGAAGCAGTATCCAGAATGGTCTGACTACCCTACTCTAGGCTCTTGGGCCAGCAAAATTTGGCCAACTTAAAGTGTATCTTGGTTTCTGAACTCAATTAAAACAAGCATTTATTAGACAGCTAATGTGTGCCCAAACCTGTACATCGGGGAATGGCTGCTACTTTATGGAGTTCTTGAGGGTAAAGACTTGTATCTTAGTCATCTCTGCATTCTTGGAATTACCCACTCATAATAAATACTCAGAAATGTTTATCGAATGAAATGAGGCCTTGATGTCATGACCTGTATAAACTTTGAGACCTAAAGTTTAGGACCTGTGCCTAGCCCATTTCATTACTGTATTTGTCCCAAAAATTTGGTGTTCACATGAGTACCAAGTAAGTGCCAGTGTTAGGTTTTACTGTACTGGGACTACATAAATGAATATGAGACAGTTAGGCTCACTGTCTAGGTAGTAGATACTGATCGTGAACAAAAGTAAATATACCATTCCTTTACATATTATCTAATCTTGTAGCCTGGCATTCAGTTTTGCTGTTCTTGAGCATATTTGGTAGCTGACTTGAGCCGTGCCCTTAGAAACAGGCCCTGTTAATATGTGAGCTAAGCCCTCAGAGACCATGGGAATGTGGGAACAAATTGATACGATGGATTGATCAAGCACAGGGATCAATTCATGGGGAGAACTCCTTCTTGGGCTCTCTTGTGGCCTAGAATTTTGTTCATACTTGTAGGACACATTCTAAGACTTTGTGGAGCTAGAGTTAAGAATGAAGCTTATACTGGATGTCCCAGAGCCTGTAATCTGCTCACGATTGTATGACTCTACGAGGGGATTAGGAGATGTATTGTGTATTGTGCCCCAAACTTACTTGATCACAACCCTCTTTTGCCAAGGAACATCTTGGAACAGGGAGAAATATTGTTACTTAATACTTTTTCAATATTTACTATATTTACTTTTTTTTTTTTACCTGAATAATTTATTGAGGTAATGAATTCCATATCTACACTTAGTATTTTCCTTATCCTAAACTGACTTTTCAATTGTCAGGAATCTCCAGGTACCTGCTTACTTTAGATTTTAAAAATACACTTTCCAGTTCTGAAAAGGTGTTGAAACTTCCCCAAACAGACCCCAGATCTCCTGTTTTTCTCATACTCCTGCTTCTTTAATATGCTTTTAATGAATTTTTAATTATAAAAAGCAGCGTGTGCTCGGTAGATAATTTTTTTAAAGGATTCCAAAAAGAAGATGATTACTCATAATTCTCCCACCCTGAGAGCAACCACTTCTCCCTCAGTGATGGTAGGCGTTGGTATAAGTCAAGGTAGCACATCAGTGGACAAGGTAGTACGTGGGTGGACAAGGGTGTGTAGGTAGGCAGAAATCCTTGGACTGTGATTCCAAAGCCTCTAATTCAGTTGGTCTGGGGTGGAACCCAAGGATCTGCGTTTTCAGCAAGCCCTCCAGCTGATGCTGAGATATACGAGTAGCAGACCACATTGGGACAAAAAACTGGCTTTTTCTATGCACTAAAAAAAAAAAAAAAAACAAAAAAAACGGGAGCGTGCATAGATATTTTATATATAAACATGCTATGTTTATATATGTGTGTATATTTTTACATATATATAGGGTAACCTCAATTTTTTTTTTTTCATTTCACATTGTGAGCATCTTCCCATGATGTTAACTGTTCTCTGGAAGCATGAATTTAATGATTTTATAGTAGTCCATTCTATAAATGTCACATAATTTAACCATTTTCCTACTTTGGGGCATTGAGATTGTTTTCCATTATATATAAATACTACCATGAATATTTTAGGGCGTAAATCTTTGTATCTCTGAATATTTCCTCAGGGTTGATTTATTGGAAGGTGAGAACGTCTAACTGGTTGTTTTAGATTCTGCATGGGAATCACCGGTTTGTTTTCTAGCTCATATTCAGCAGCATGAGACAGGCCTATTTATGGGTGGATGATACAGTCCATCAATTAATTACCTTTCCAACTTCAAAGACATTTGTCTTATAAAGATTATTTTGGCCTCCTGCTGCAGATAGCTTTATTATGTCTTTCAGCTTGCACAATGTAATTCAATTGTAATTTCCTTGAATATTCTTATGCCAACTTCAAAATTTGAACAGTATTTACTTATGGGGTACAAGCCCTTACTGCTTCAAATATGTTCATGAGTGATGTACAGGGAAGGTACTTTTGTCTTCACAAAGACATAAATTTATAATGAAATGTACTGGTTCTGTCCCTATTGATTGATGGATTTTTCAGGTAATGAATGATTCAGAGTATTTTTTCTTACATGGTAAGAATAAAAAGCAAATGCTAGTAATGTTTTGAACGTTCACTCTTGGCAGGATAAGAATAGAGTTTGGGCATGGTGGGACAAGGGGTAAGTAAGATCAAGAAATTCTTTTCTTCCCTAGTAGAAAGTAAACAGTGTTTAAAGCTGGAAAATAAATAGCACTTTAAGTATATTATGTTAAAAAGAAAAAAAGGGGGGTATTGTAAATACCAGATGCATAGTTAAGAGTAGAGGAAGGGATCCTTAGTGGAAGGCGTGAGAGGTATGAAGAGGGTTGATCAGAGGACTACTGTTTTTTATTTATTCAGACAGAGAGAGAGAGGCAGAGACACAGGCAGAGGGAGAAGCAGACTCCCTGCAGGGAGCCCGACATGGGACTAGATCCTGGGTCTCCAGGATCACACCCTGGGCTGCTGGCGGCGCTAAAGTGCTGCGCCACCGGGGCTGCCCAGGACTACTGTTTTTTTATAAGCCTGATAGTACTGGTACTATTTGCTATTTTGAACGGTTTGTGTGTGTGTGTATTCACTTAGTTTTTTTTTTTTTTCACTTAGTTTAAAATTATATTAAAACACACATAGATATGATTATTCTACTCTGAATAATTGTAGCAGTTGCTGGTTTCCACATGGGTGCTCCAGGTATTTGACAGTTCCTCTTGAGCCTTTTTAACATTCCGATCTGGGGCGCCTGGGTGGCTTAGTTGGCTAAGCATCTGCGTCTTGATTTCAGCTCTGGTCATGAACTCAGGGTCCTGGGATCGAGCCTGTGTCAAGGCTCCGCACTCAGCAGGGAGTTGGCTTGAGGATTCTCTCTCCCTCTCTCCCTCTGCCCCTCCCACTCATGCTCTCTCTCCCTCTCAAAAAAAAAAAAAAGAAGTCTTAAAAACAAAAAAATTCCAATCCTTTCTCCATACTGCAAAGTGATTTTTTTCAAAATGCAAATCTGAGCCTAGCATGCATCCCTCTACTTGAAACTTTTTGATGGCCTCGCCTCACCCGCCCTTTCCAACCTCATCTTTCTCCACAGTGCCATTCATTTTTGGAGCTCCAGCCACAGGGACCGTCTTTTAGTCCTTTGTCAGAGGTTTCTGTTGTTACCCAGTCCTGGGGAACTGTTCCCTCTGCTTGGAGTGTTCTCTTTCCCGTAAGCTAACCCTTACTGCCTTCAGATCGCGGCTCTGCAGTCATCCTCAGGGAGGCCTTCCCAGACTTCCCACTAGGTAGCTTATTACTCCAACAGCACCAGCTCCCCACCTTCCTGGTGTTTGGCACTCATGTTTTCGTTTTGTTTGTTTGAGTATTTGATTCATGTTCCCCTGTCCTGCCAGCACTAGGGTTCCCGAGAGCAGAACCGTGTCTGGTTTGTGCATTTTGTGCCCGGGCTCCTAGCTCATTGCTTGGAGCATGCTAGGCCCTCAATAAGCAGTAGTGACTGGCTTAATTGTCCTTACCATCATGTTCCAGTAAGATCCAGTGCCTCATTCTCCTAGAGATTTTTCCTGATCAGTACTAAAAACAAAAGAAAAATCTCCACCCTTACTCTATGAAATAAAATTGGAGAGGAAGAGAATTGTTGTGACTTAATAAAGCAAATCCTTCCAAATAATCATTCTTAAGCTCTAACTTGGTGTCCTGTATATGCAGACAGATACCTAGCATCAGAGAAAGGTCTAGAAAAAGAAGTTTCAGTGCCTAAGAGATTGTTGACTTTGGGCAGGCATAGAAAAGTCAGAACAAAGGTAGTAAAGAATGAGAAGAGAAGGCCAAGCCCCAAGCAGGAATCTGAAGTCCCATGCAGGGAAAGGAAAATGTGGGAGAACCTTAAAAATACACGCCTGATATTCAGTGTGATAGTGGTGGTGTTGCTGGAAGTAAGTCCCTCCAATTCCCCCAAACTGTCTTTGACGTCTGATAGACATGTAGGTTCAGGAGATCTCCCCTCAGCCCCACACACCAAACGAGAACAAGCTCTGAATTCCCTGACAGGGTTGGCCTGGGTGGAAAGGGGGGAGTGGAGGGAGCACCTGGGGTGACGCGATCCGGGGAGCGGCTGACTCTTGGTTTTGGTTCAGGTCACGATCTTGCGGTCATGGGATTGAGCCCCAAAGCCCCGCATTAGACTCGAGTCTGCTTCAGATTCTCTCTCCAGCTAGTGCATTCTCTCGCTCTTTCGCGCTCTCTCCCTCAAATAAAATCTTGAAAAGGGACAGCAGAAATGAGAGAGTGAAACAACCCTAACCTAGTACAGTTCATAGGAGCTGGAGTCAGGTGAACACAGAACCAAAGCATCCCAGGAATTTTCAGAAAATTGCAAGGAGGGCATTGGGCTTTATGTAACTCGTGGGATGGGGAGGCAGGAGAGGTTTGAGACAATTGCACGTGTATCTTAAAGGACAGGGCAACTTTAGCTAACATCTGGATACAGACACTTCTGTATGCCCTTGACAGACATAGTCTAGGGATTAAAAAGCTGTCATATCCAGGATAATAAGGAAGTTGAGGGGGGTGCCTAAGTTTACCCAAAGTAAAAAATATTTCCACTCCTAAATAAAGCTGAGAAACACTGTTGCTCAGATGTCAGCATGCTAATTATACACTCAGCAGACATGGCAGGTACAAAGATTAAATTCGCCCACGAAAAAGTAAAAGGGGAAAGGCAAGGATCAAGTTTCCCAGCTATATAAATCCCCCCGTAACTGCCAGAAACTTCAGGCACCCTCAGGTGGAGCTAAGCAACATTTAGTTCGGTGTCACCAGATAAAACCAAGGTTATTTTGTCTAGGTCGTTCTCTACATTGTTGTGGCTTCCAGAAATCATAGGTTTGTCTGAATGAGACCATATCTCTGTCAAACATCCTGGACTGGAGCTGACTGTAGAAGTATCCACGTCTGGGTCAGCCGCCTAAATGCTTTCCTAACTGGCCACCACGGGCCTGGCTGTGGAGTGTGTCTTCACACAGCTAGTAGATACTGGAACGTGATTGATTTTCTTCCACATGCCTCTACTAAGAGGCAGGTTCGCCTACTGCAGTGGTCTTCAAACTAGGGTTTTTATATTCCTGGGGACATGCAAAGACTTCCAAAGATATACAGGCTCGCTTCCATATGAAGTATTTCCTAAAATCATCTTACAAATATTAAAAAGTTAAAAGAATACTACAACTTTTATTTTAGATAAAATTACTAAAAGAACTTCCTAAAAAAACACAATTTGCTTAGACTCACACACACAAAAATAAAAGACTATTCAGATTTTCTGTTTTTTAAAGAAATTTAACTTGTAGTGAAGACACTTCTTACAAAAAAACTCCCTAAAACCCAAAATCTCCAGGCTTAGATGTTAGATGGTTTCACTAGTGAATCATTCTAAACAATTAAAGAAGAAATACACCTTTTTTCCACAAATACTTCCAGAAAATGGAAAAAGAGGGAACACTTCCCAACTCATTTTATGAGGTCAACATAACCTTAATGCCAAAACTTAAGGACATCAAAAGAAAGGAAGATTACAGTCTAATCTCTCGTAAAAACCGTAAAGAAAATAATACGCTAATTGAATCCAGTAATATATAAAAAGAATGAAACATCTTGACAAAGGGAATTTATTCAAAGAATGGAAGATTTACTTAATTTGAAATCAATATTATTCACAATATTAACAAAATAAATGGAGAAAAAGTAGTAAGATGATCTCCATAAATACAAAATTATTTCTGATAAATTTTTTTAAGATTTATTTATTCATTTGATAGAGCATGGGCAGGGTGAGGGGCAGAAGGAGAAGCAGACTCCCTGCTGAACAGGAAGCCCAATGCAAGGCTTGATCATGGGACCCTGGATCATGACCTGAGCTGAAGGCTGATTCTTAACTGAGTGAGCCACCCAGGTGCCCCTCTGATAAATTTTTTAAAAAGACCTATTTATTTAAGAAAGCAATTGAGAGCATGTGAGTGGGGGGAAGGGCAGAAAGGAGAAAGAAAGAATCTCCGACTCCTTGCTGAGTGCAAAGCCCAATGTGGGCTCAATCTCATGACCCGTGAGATCATGAGCTGAGCTGAAACCGAGTCAGATGCTTAACCAACTAAGGCACCCCTCTGATAAAATTTAATACCCCATGATAAGAACACTTAGCATATTAAGAACAGGAAGGAATGCCCTTAATCTGATAAATATCTACAAAATAATTGAGTAATATTACATACATTTAGCAATAAAATATTGAAAGTTCTCCTCCTGGGATGAGAGACAAGGATGTTCATTTAATACCACTTCTATACAACCTGCTTTGAAGGTCTTAGCCAGTGTAACAAGGCAAGAAAAATGAAGGTATAAGGATTAGAAAGGAAGAAATAAAACTGTCATTGTTAGATGGTAAGATTATGTGCACAGGAAAATCCAAAAGAATAAGCAGATAACTTGTTAGGATTATAAGCAAGATGTCTGGATACTCAATCAGTATAGGGAAAACCAATTTTGTTTCTATATTCCACCAGTAAATAGCTTAAAAATTTTTAAATTAAACCATTTACAGGAGCATCAAAACCATCAAAGACCTAGGAATAGATCTAATGAAAGATATGCAAAACTTTATTGAAAACTATAAAACATTATCAAAATATATTAAAGAGGATTCAAATACATAGAACCACATACCATGTTAATAAATTTTGGGTATTCAGTGTTGGAAAGATGTCATTCGTCCCTAAGTTTATTTGTAGTTTCTTAGTCGAGGTGGGAGTTATATGGGTACCTTCACAGTATGAAAATAAACTGTTCTGTTGTGATTTGGGCATTTTTCTATATATACATTATACATCAATGAAAACTTAAGAACATTTTGAATTGTATGTCAATTATATCTTAAAGCTGAAAAAAAAAAGGGAACTTTTATGAAGAAAAAATTCTTGGCAGAATTCTGAAGATTCTTATTTCCTGGCAATTCAGCCAAGCACCAATCTAGGTGTTGCTGTGGATTCTGCAAATATGATTGAAGTCCCAAGCCAGTTTACCTGAAGATACGGAAATTATCTGTGTGGATCTATTCCAATCAGTGGTGCTATTGGAAAGCAGAGAATTTTCCCTGGCGAGCAGCAGAAGGGCAAGTTAGAGAAGTTTGAAGCGTGAGAAGGATTTGAGAGTCCATTGCTGGTTTTGAAAACGGAAAGGGCCACATTCAAGGACCCAAGAGTAGTGCTTGGCCAGTCGCCAGATGGAAAACAGGACTTTGGTCGTACAACTGTAAGGATCTTAATTCTGCCAACAATGTGAGCGAAGCATTTTCTTCCCCAAGAGCCTCCAGATAAGAACTCCGCCCTACTTATACCTTAGTTTTGGACTTGGGAACCCTAAGCAGGAAACTCCGTCAATAGCTTTCTTTACCCTCTCTGCCCACTACAGACGTCTTATCTACAAAATGGTGAGATGATAAATTGGTATTGTTTGGAGTTGCTAATTTTGTGGTATTTTGTTATGCAGCAATAGAAAAAGAATACAATCACTATGTAGTTTTTAAAATGTATTTGTTTCATTGAGGTATAATTCACATGCCACAATTCACTCACTTAAAGTGTGCAATTCAGTAACTTTCAGTATATTCATAGTTCTACAATCGTCACCACATTCAATTTTAGAACATTTTCATTACCTCAGAAAAGAAATTTCTTACTCTTTAGCTCTCATCCCTTAGCTTCCCATCCCCCTAGCCCAAGGCAACCACCAATCTACTTTCTGCCTCTATGGATTTGCCTAATCTAGACATTTCATATAAATAGAAGCATATAATATATGATCTTTTGTGTTTGGTTTCTTTCGCTTAGTATGTTTCAAGGTCCACTGTTATATCTGTGCATTAGAACTTCATTTCTTTTTATGACTGAATAGCAAATATTCAATAGTATGGACATACCATATTTTGTTAGGCTATTTATTCTTCAGTTGATGGATCAAGACTTTTTCTTTTTTCAAATGGTTAAAAAAAATCAAAAACAAAAAACAAAACACATAACATATATTTGCCCTAACAATTTTTAAGTGTACATCTGAGTATTAACTATTACTAATAACATATTATTGTACAGCAGACCTCTAGAACTTTCTCATTTTCCATGACTGAACCTTTATACCTATTAAAAAACAATTCTTCATTGTCCCCCCCCTCCAGCCCCTGGCAACCACCAATCATATAATATAAAATAATAAAAACACATGTATGGTAAATATTAAGTGAGGTTCCAGGACAGTCTATACCTTCCTGTGTGTCTTTCTGGAAGAGCTGTTTAGCATAGTGCCAAGAGAGTGGTCTTTTAAATCCTAGCTGTATTGCTAGTCATACGAAGTCCCTTAAACTCTGATTCATTAGACAAAGCCCCTTAATCTCTGATTCATTGTCCTACTCTGTCCTACTCTGTCCTATTTTATAAATGCTACTCTGTACACTGGGTGATACAATAGTGTCTATCTCAAGGTCACTGGCAGATTTAAATAAGTTGATCATAGTATAACACTTAGAATAGTGCCCAGCACATAGTGAGTCCTCAATAAATGCTAGCAAATAGTATCCTGTCTAAATTATAAAGATTGTAAATGTCTCAGAAGCAGGGGCCCTTGCCTTCCTTACAGCTGACATGTAGAGACTGCTCAAGCTTTTTCTACTTGCTTGGCTCAGCAGTATTTATTAGCAGATGCAGGCTTTGTCTTGCTTGCTGGTTTCTCCATCTGCTCTAAATTTAGGACTAAATAAAGACAGTTGTGGGGGTGGAGGAGGTTTTAGAGATCTCTGGTCCAAATCCATTGGGTTTTTGTTTTGTTCGAAAGCTGTAATCCAGAGAGAATTTAGAAGCATCTGCTGAAGACCATTTTTAGGCATGTTTTGCAGAAATTTGTAGCATCTATTTACATTGTTATGTGCATCCATACTTTGAATTGTCAACCATTTGCATATAGTAATATCCTAATTGGTGTTCCAAATTTGATGCTACTCTATATATGGTAATTCCTAACTCATTATAACATATGGATATTAAATAAACTGATTTATGAGAAGGAATTCACTTTTTCAATCTTGGTAATTAGAATAGTCACAGTCTTACAATCCCAGATTTGAATAAAGATGTCTTAAGAATAAGGCATCATAATTACACTTTACATTTGTATAGTGCATAGTAATACCTTATATTTGTATACCTTGTTTAATGCTTAGGAGTGCTCAGTGAAGTAGGCAGGTAGGAGAGTATGATGAATTCCATTTTACAGATGAAGAAATTAGAATTAAGAGATATCGACTGACTTGCCTAATTTTCTAAATCATAATAAATGGCAGAGCCAAGACTGTGCTTAGGTTTTATAACTGCTAACCTGTGCCCTTTCCATTCTGCTGGCAGAGGAAAAAGTTAGGAATTCCTACTTTCTTCCACCACGTTTTACAGCCTGACTCTTCTAAGGACCAGCAGTGGTCAGTATGTAAACCCCAGGCCTCCTTTGGTGAATCCCATTTTATAAATGCTACAGCCTCATCCCTCTGGCAATGAGGATTTATGCCAGCCAAATGTTGCAGATAACAGTGTTTAACTGCATTGCTAGAACTGAGAAACTTTGGAATTGAAAGATCAAAAACAATCATTGATTAAATAATTTGAATAATGAGAGAGAGTCTTCTAGTCAATACTCAACCTTTTTGCTCCTCACTTCAGGCGAAAGATGCCTGTAAAACCACATGTAATGTGGCTGCAGAAGGTATTTTGTAGGTACTTTGAATAAAAGCGATCACAGGAGTTTTGCAGTTTGTTTCCCTGGAAGAAAGCCACCCTCCCAGAGTTTCTTGTCATTGAATAGGTGAGAGACAGCAGGATTAGAAGTAGAAAGAGAAGTAGCCTGAACATCTAGTTGATGGGGACTGCCTCTCTGTGGGTGAGACAAAGTATTTATGGTGTAAAGGAATTCTCTTGAATGGCAGAGACAGAATGACTAAATCTCTATGCAATTAGCATATAAATTCTGACCTGACAAGTATAAACTGGCCTAGACAAGTATGAAGCTTTTGATGTTGGGCATAGAAACTGGTGAAGAGAAAGCCAGTGTAAAGGATCCATTTCACATAACACACCAGGATTATAGGAGTCTTTGTATTTCAGAGGACTAAAACCAAATTAAATGAGCTTAAACAATAACAGAATTTATTGATTTCTTATAAGTCAAAAGAACAAGGATGGTACCAGCATCAGATGCAACTGGATCCGGAGCTCAGAGGATATCAGAGTTTTCCTCCTCTTTCCTTCTAACTTTGAACTCCATTTCCCTCTTTATTATCCTCTTTGCTTATACAGATGGACTTCTCTACGCAGCCAGAGAAGATGGTTGCCAGCAGGGCAGACTGATGCTCCGTCCTAGCATAGCAATCCCAGCACAAAGGGCGAGCATGGCTTCCACGTATAAATTCCCAGAGAAGGATTGTGATGGCCAAGGTAAGCCATGTGTCTGCCTGCAGAGCAGGCTAAGGCTCAAGGGCAACCTAGTGCCAGAACGGGTCCGTTCTTCCTTATATCTCCACACCCAAATCAACACAGACGGAGTCTATTACCAGAAAATTGATGCTGAGGAATTTGGCTGGGCTATCACAGTCTGCTAAGCTGTGGTTCCCAGATTTACCTGAGGATAAAAATCGCCACAAGTACGCCAAGTGTGTTAGTTTCCTATTACCACTGTAACAAATTGCCAACATCTTAGTGGCTTAAAACAACACGAAGGTACTGGCCCACGGTTCTGGAGGCCAGAAGTCCAAAATCAGTTTCAGAGGACTAATGTCAAGGGGTTGATAGGACTGTTTTCTTCTGGAGGCTCTGAAGGAAGAATCCGTTTGTCTTTTTCAGCTTCTAGTGGCTTCCCCGGGGGTGTTCCTTGGGTTGTGGCCTCTTCCTCCCTCCTCACACTGCAACATTCCAATCTCTCTTTCCATCGTGACATCATTTTCTACTCTGACTTTTCCTGTGTCCCTTTGATGAGGACCATTGTGATTACCTCAAGGCCCACCAGGATAATCAAAGATTATCTCCTCACCTCAAGATCCTTAACTTAATCACGTCCACAAAGTCCCTCTTGCCATATGATGGCATATGACGGTTCCAGGGATTAGGATACAGACATAGTTGGGCCATTATTCATGCTACTATGCTACTATACCATGTAATTATTATTAGGTAAATTTGAGAAACACCACGAAGAATAGCTAGTCAATATTAGAACTGCAATGTAAATATTCGAAACCACAAATATACAGACGGAATTAATTATTTAACATAAAGATGCCCCAACTGGGTGGCCCAAACACCACATTTTTCCACGTATCAAAAACTCATGCCTTTTTTATTTTTCTGTAGTAGACCATTGAATGAATTTACCACAATCTGTTTGTATATTCACCCATGGATGGACATTTGGCTCATTTCCTTTTCTGTTTATTTTAAATAAAGCTACTATGAACATTTGTGCACAGTCTTTGTGAAGACATATGTTTCCATGTGAGGGTGGGAGTAATATCGACAAGTGGAATTGCTGGGTTATATGATGAATGTATATGTCACTTTTTAAGACACTGCCCAACTGTTTCCCAAAGTGACTGTACCATTTTACTCTCCTACTAGTATCCCAGGAGCTCCACAAACTTGTCAGCACTTGATACGGCAAATCTGTTTAACTTTAGCTGTCCTAGTGGCTACAAGAAGGTATCTCATTGTGGTGGTATTGGTTTTTCTTAAGTAAGCTTTACACCCAATGTGGGGCCTGAACCCATGACCCTAAGATGGCGAGTTGCAAGCTCCAGGGACTGAGCCCGCCAGGCACCCCTTGTTGTGGTTTTAACCTGCATCTCACTGATGTCTCTTACTAGTGAGCCTCTTTTACTGTGCTTTTGGCCATTTGTATATCTTATTGTGGCATTTTTGGGTTTTTTTGCCTTTTTTTAATTTGTACTCTTTCTCCCCATTACCCTTTCCCATTTTTTTTTTTTCCTGAGATCCTGTTAGTGCAAATGCCCTTGAGGCAGCAGTGGTAGCTACAGAGAGGGCTGTTTCTGCTAAGTGAGGCCTTGGGAGGAAGGGATTTAGGGTAGATGAGGTTGGGAGGTGGCGACAGATGGGGTTCAGAGTGTGGAACCATGTGGGACTCTGGATCAGGAAAGTCAAGACTAGAGCTGGGGTAGTTTGGGTAGGGATGAAAGCCTTCTCCGTCACCTTCGGGCTTCCTTCCTCCTGGGTGTCTGTTGAGGTTTTGCTGCTTGCAACCCCAAGAGAACCACCATAGCCTACTAGGTCGTTGTGCTCGCAGTCATCCGATCCAGTATAAGCTCTGACAATCCTTGCAGGGAGCAGCTGTGAGACGTTGTTGGATTTTCATCTTTCTGACAAAAATTTATTATTTTCTTATCTGTTGAAAATGAGTTCATGGCACCCTCCTCCGAATAATTAAATAACTGAAGTGTAGTCATTCATGCACAAATTCTTAGCAAATTGTGAGGTGCCCGAAGGGTATACGGTATTGCTGCTGCTAGAAGTTTTAACCTGGAAGGGATTGACAATGGGGTTCCCTTGGGCCATCGGCTTGTGAAATGGCATTTCCAGATCCCTTGTGCCAGCCCCACTACTGCCAGGTGAAAATGTCTGAGAGCCACTTGGAAATAAGAGTTGGCCAAAAAGGATGCAACCAAAGAGTAAATATTTGACTGATTCCTGAATGGAACTCACTTGATTGTCACAACAGCCTTAAGCTTCTTTTGAGGATAAAAGCTCAGGAGCGGAACCTCCGGGTTTCAGGGGTACCTTGTCCTATTTCTACACGGTGATGCCAACTGCCCTCCAGAACGACTGCCCAGTTCATGCTCCTACCAAGAACACTTTAGAGGTCCAGTGCCCCACTCACTGCCCGCAGGGAATATCCGACTTCCTTTTTTCTTACTTCAGGTCTGAGACATGTAAAATGGTATTTAGCTTTGATTTACATTTCGCTGATTACTAATGAGTTTAACATCTCTTGGTAGACTTATTTTAGTCATTCGGATTTCTCCTGTGAATTTTCTCATCATAGCCTATGCTCATTTTGTTTTCTGTTGGATTTCCTGTCTTTTCCTTAAAACTATCTTGGAATCTTTTTTGATATAATAAATCTTTATTTTGTGTTGATTTTGAATATTACAAATAACTTTTCCCATTTGATCACCTATTAGTTGTGTTTATGATGGCCTCCATAAGATAGAAATAATTTAAATGAATCAAATCTACAGATTTTTTTTTGTCCCCTTAAAATGTGCACATTTGGCATCTTTTTTAAAGAAAAATTTCTCAGCCCTAAAGTCCAAACAATATTCTTTTACATTTCCTTCTGTTGGCTTTATAATTTTGTTTTTCAAATTTAGGACTTTAATCTGCTTAGAGGATTTTTTTTTTTTTGCATATGTTGTAAGATTCAACTGAATCTTTCTCCTTAGAGTGAGACAATTTTCGTATCTACTAAATAATTCATCTAGTTCCCACTGATTAATGGTGTCTTTCTATGCCGAGTTCCCCATATTAATAACTGCTCTATTTGCCCTTCCTGTGCCCATACTATACTGCTCTGATTATTCTAGATTTGCAGCATGTCTCATTATTTGGTAGGGTACATCCCAGGCCCCTCTTTTTCCTCTTCTTTTGAGATGTATCTTAACTATTTGTAGATATGTGTTTTTCCATATATATTTTAGAATCAAATATTCTAAAATATAGAGAATTCTAAAATAAAGAGAATCAAATTCTCTTCACTTAGGATTATGATGCAATTACATTTAATTTATAGGTTAATATTGGGAGAATTGCTATTTTTATAATGTTAAACTCCTTCTAGCAATGAATATAACAATATGTTCTCATTTATTCAGGTTTTATTTTATGCCTTTTAATTGAGTTTTACATTTTTATACAGATAATTTATGTGCATTATCTGCTAGTTTAATTTCTATATATTTTATAGTTTTATAACTACTGTAAATGGTATCTTATACTGGGTTTTGTAGGTGTAGAGAAATGCTATGATTTCTGTATGTTGCCCTGCAATGTGGCAACCTTCCTGAGCTTGTGTGAGATTTATTAATTTGTTAATTCTCCTGGGCTTTCCATATGAGCGACAATAACATGTTTCTCTCTTTCCAATCCTTGAACTGTCTTTCTCAGGGCATTACATTGGTTAGTCCTCTATCTTCGTGTCAAATGGCAGTAGTCTGTTTTGTTTTGTTTTTTTAAGATTTTATTTATTCATTCATGAGATACACAGAGAGAGGGAGAGAGAGGCAGAGACACGGGCAGAGGGAGAAGCAGGCTCCATGCAGGGAGCCCGACGTGGGACTTGATCCCGGGTCTCCAGGATCACACCCTGGGCCAAAGGCGGTGCTAAACCGCTGGGCCACCCAGGGATCCCCAGTCTGTTTTGTTTCTGAATTAAAAGTGGTCACATCTAAGGGTTCACCATCTAGAGTCTTTTGACTTCTATTTTCTTTTTAAGATTTTATTTATTTATTTGACAGAGGGGGGAGTTGCAGATAGAGGGAGAGGGAGAAGCAGGCTTCCTGTTGAGCAGGGAATATGATGCGAGACTTGACCCCAGACCCCGAGGATCACAACCTGAGCCGAAGGCAGATGTTTAACTGACTGAGCCATCCAGGCACCCTTTGATTTATTTAAAGTTGACTAATTTCAGAACTTTAATTGTATCTGTAAGATTCCTTTGTTTCCTTTCTTGTATCCTTTTGCCATATAATGTGACCTAATCACATTCTAATAGTTAAAACTTATAGAACACTGACTGCAGGCTAGACCTTCTCCCCACCAACTCGGTCTCTGGTCTTACCTCCTCCCTAGCCCCTCTCTTACCCTGCCCTAGCTCACTGGCGGTACTGCTGTACACATCGACTGCCTTGCTACTTCAGGGTCTTTACACCTGCTTTTCTCCCCAGATTTTTGCACAGCTCACTCCTTTATGTCATTCAGATCCCTACAAGAGGTGTCCTCTTCAGACACCTTTCCTGAGTCACCCCATTTAAAGTACTACTCCATGCGTCTCCTAATCATTCTCTATGGGTTTTTTTCTTTAAATAGAAATTATCACTAGTATTAGTTGTTTGGCTACATGTTTGTTGTCTGTTGCCCACCAGACTATAAGTTCTTTGAGGACAAGGAGTCTATCTCGCACATTCCTGTGCCCTTATCTACAATAGTGCCTGGCAAACAGTAGACACTCAGTAAATTTTTGTTGGATGAGAGAATCTCCCTTTAATCCTCAGGGAAATAAAGTTTTCAACAAGTGTGACAGTACCTACTTTTATAGAGGAAGTCATTAAAGCTGAGAAAGTTTCAGTAACCTGCCCAGGAACACACAGCAATGGAGCCAGGATTGAACAGGTGCTCATTTGACTCCAAAGCCCGTCCATAACCTCCACCTTTCTCCTCCATGCTAAGAAGTAGAATGTGAACACACAGGACCATAAGGAATCAAGGGCCTGCTGCGTGGCTTGTGGTTTTTTAGATGAGATCAGCTGGGCCGGAGCCGTTGGTAGGGGAGAGTTGGGCCTCTGGATGGGATGTGGGATGATGGAGGGAGGGAAGAAAGCAGAGCAGGCAACTGTGGCCTTTTCCTTGGCTGAAGAATGGGTTGGGACTTGCTCCTGGGGGAGCAGGGAGGGAGGAGGGCGGCTGTAAGCCTGCATTCCTGGGCCTTTGGGTCGAATGCTCCACAAAGAACTTCTGCCAAGGAGCCTTTGTGGCCTGTGGCTAAGGGAGTCGGGCCTGGCATTCTAACTAAGGCCTGTGGCCTCAGGCAAGTTCAGAGCCACCGACAGCTCCCCTGCCGCCCGTGACTGCGTGCGGCTACAGGGCACCTCAGAGCCAGGGCACCTTTCTCAGAGCATGGGTGTTACTGTGGAAGCAGGTGGGCGCCGACCTGGGAACCAGCGGGCAGGAGGGCACCCTCCACCACCGCACTGGCCCTCACTGCCTGCGGCCGGCGGGGTGACCTCCCTTCCTTGCTGGTGGAGGGGGTGCAGGTAGCCAGGCCTGGCAGGAGGCTCGGCGGGCAGCAGGCCGCCCCCGCCCCAAGCGTGGGGACAGTTCAAAGGTGGCAGCTGGGTGCAGCTTGTCCGAAGGGCCCGGGAACCGAGAGTCCACTGGGCAAAGGAGAGGGGAAGAGAAAAACAGTGGAGAGGCTGGCGGCGGCAGCCAGCGGGAGGCAAGGACAAATCCCTGGGTGGCAGGTGTTGTGGGAGCTTCGCACCTATACTTGGAGGAGGCCTCAGGGCTGAGCCTCGGAACCAGCCTGGAGCATCCAGCCTGGAGCATCCGTCACACAGCCTGTTCCCAAGGAGCAGAGGCGAGTTAAGTGCTTTTCAGATGCGCACAGCATCCCTCTTCTCCTTCAAATACCTCATTTCCACCTCTGAAAAGGTGGCACTTGATTATCCTTGAACCCTTGAAAAGAAAATAGTAACTGCAATTTTCGTCCAAGGTAAAGTTAATTACTTTCCTCACGGCTGCCTCCCAAGAAAAATGCTTTAAAAAAAAAAAAAAGATTTTGGTGATGTTAAGATAAGATGTTTTTCCCCTCAGAGTTGAAAGCTCAACCCCTTTGCACAAATACTCATTATAAGATTTTTTTCAGCACAAAAAGTGATGCCAACTCCACCTTTTAAAAACATGTTTTGTTGGGGCGCCTGGGGGGTCTCAGCGGTTGAGCATCTGCCTTCAGCCCAGGGCGTGACCCTGGGGTCCTAGGATCGAGTCCCACGTTGGGCCCATGGAGCCTGTTTCTCCCTCTGCCTGTGTCTCTGCCTCTCTCTCTCTGTGTCTCTCGTGAATAAATAAATGTAAAAATCTTGAAAAAGTTTTTTTAAAAAACATGTTTTGTTTTTGCCTTTGATGAAAGTGTTATTTCCAACACCGCCATCACCACCACCACCACCACCACCAACCCCCTGTGCAAAGTTCTCTCTTGTTCCCGTGACATTGAGTGAGACAGATGCCACATTCACTTGTTTGAACCAAAAATTGTCTACTTTTAAGGCTGATTTGGAGTCTCCTAGGGAAACAGAAAGGCTGGATAAATTTTACATGGTTCAATTAATATTCATCACCATCCAATTCCTCAACCAAGATAAAAGCATGGCACCCGGTAGGCTCGCGCTCCATGTTCCTGAAGGAAGGGATGTTTGAAAAAAGAAAGCTGAGCTTATCATTGGAAAGCATTTGAAGCAGGTGCATCACAACAGTGGAGATCATTCCTCTTCTCTGGAAATTTTGCATTTTAGGCCCTAGAGGTCTGAGCTCTAGAGTCTAGGGTCTTTCTTGCCTCTGGAACTCTAGTCCAGGGACCAGCTGGAGTGCCTCATCTAGGAGCCTGTTAGAAATGCGGACTCAAAAAAAAAAAAAAAAAAGAAATGCGGACTCTCTGGTTCTACCTTGGACTCATTGAATCACAATCTGCATGATCATGTTAAAGCTCATATTAAAGTGGAAGGAAGACTGTTGGAAGGTACCTGGGCCACTGTCTTCCTGAGGCTCCTGGTCAGGAGGCCCTTCCGGTCCTGGCTTCAGATCTGGGTTGCAGGACAGCTCCACACTGCACTGTGTGTGGAGGGCTGGAGGCTGCAGAGGGTTCAGATTCTGGCTCTGCTATTAAAGCAACTTCATCACACGGGCAAGGGACCTAAAAATTAAATCAGTCTTCTAGAAGACTTACAAGAATAGTACCAAAAGCTTCTGCATATCCCTTACCCAGATTCACCAATGATTAACATTTTGCCACATACACTTGAACATTTTCTCTCTCTACTGATATATTATTTTGCAACTAATGGAAGGCTAGGTATATACATAGGTATGCCTTTCCCCTTAATACTTCAGTGTGAACTTACTAAGAATAAGGACATTCTCTTATGTCACCGTAACCCCAGGGCCAGATTCAGAGGGAGGCAAGCAATGTCTGAGTCAGTGGCCCCGAGAGGGCTTCCTAGGAGGCCTTGCTTGCCACACCCTAGTCCTGGCCCTGCACACTGTAGTTGCCCAAATCAGGAACCCTAATGTGGATTCAATACTTTTTATCTAATCTACTGTCCATATTCCAATTTTGTGAGTTGTCCCAATAATGTCACAGTTTTTCCATGCCCAACTCATGACCATGCACAGCATTTCATTGTCATGGCTATTGGGTCTCCTTCGGTCTGGAACAGTCCTTCAGTCTGTTTTCCATGACATTGACATTTTTGAAAACTGCAGACCAATTCCTCAATATGGGGACAAGTTATTTTTAATCTCTTAATGGTTCAGTTCCACCACCTATAGATTGAGAATAGTTCCTGCTTCATGTTGAATTGAATAAATTCAGACATCTTATAGATTTGACATAGGGCAAGTGTAGGTGGATTTAAAAAGTTAGCTAATACTGATAATCACCTAATCAGTATTAACTAACATAGTATTGCTTGTCAATAACATGTTAAGTGCTTTACAGGCATGATCTCACTGAGTCCTCCCTACGGCTCAGTGACACAGGCTCCGTTTTTATCCGTTTCACAGATGAAGAAACTGAGACTTATTTGTCTGCTGTCTTATAGCTTAGTAAGGAGTGAAATGGGGACCTGAACCAAGTCAGCCTGCCTCCAAGGGCTGTTTGTTTAGTAACCTTGCTAGTGATGTTTACCTAAAGTGTAAGGGTTTGTTTTTTAAAGATTGATTTATTGATTTGAGAGAGAGAGAGAGCACATAGGGGCAAAGGGAGAGAGGAGAATCTCAAGCAGACTTCCTGCCCAATGTGGAGGCTGACTTAAGGGTTGATCTCATGACCCTAATATCACGACCTGAGCTGAAATCAAGAGTTGGATGCTTAGCCTACTGAGCCACCTGGTTCCCCTAAAATGTAACTTTTTAAGATAAAATTTACATAACATTAAATTTACCATTTTAATTACTTTATTTTCTCCCAATTGTATTGAGATATAATCGACATACAACATTTTGTAAATTTAAGGTGTATACAACTTGATGATTTGGTGCAGGTATATATGGGAAATGATTACCATTGTAAGGTTAGTTAATACATCACTCAACTCCCCTAATCACAATTTTTTTTTTTAGGTGGTGGGAACATTTAAGATCTCTCTTAGCAACTTTCAAGTATATAATACAGTATTGTAATTAAAGTCACCATGTTCTATGTTAAGTCCCTAGAATTTAGCTCATCTTATAACTGGAAATTGTTACCCTTGGACCAACATTTCCTCATGTCTCTCCAGCTACTGATAACCACCATTTTTGTGTCTATGAATTTTAACAATTTTGTTTATTTTTATTGAAGTATAGTTGATACACAATGTTGCATTAGTTTCAGGTGCATGTGTTTTAACCATTTTAAAGTGTGCAATTCCGTGTCTTTTAGTATAGTCACAGTGCTATATAACTAATTCCAGAACATTTCCATTACCTCAAAAAGAAACCAGTATCTTTCAATTCCCCTCCTCTCCTATCCACCCCACTAATCTGTGAATCTTCTTTCTGTTTCTGTTTCCATGGCTTTGAATATACACACAACAAAACACTCCTGCACAAGAAAAAGCTGTTAACTACTGATATACCCGGTAACATTTTGGATCTCAAAAACATCATGCTGAGTGAAAAAAATCCAGATGCAAAAAATTATGTGCTGTAAGATTCCATTTATATGGAGTCTTGGAAAAACCCAAACCCCAAAAACAGGAAGCATGGCAGTGGTTGCCTGGGGCCAGGGGTATGGGGGTGGGGACTGACTGCAAAGGGGCAGAAGGGAGCTCTCTGGAGTGAAGGCAGTGTTCTAAATGGGGTTGTGGTAGTGGCTGCACAATGCGTACCTTTGCCCCGATTCATCCAACTCTATTTTAAAAAGCTTGTAAATGTAAATTGTACCCCAGTAAAACTGTAAAAACTCAAACATAGCTGTCTTCCAATGGAGTTCAACTCATTAGGGTATCTTCCTTCATAGTTTGGCTCCAAATCTCTTTCCAGCCTCGCCCATCTCCTCAGTGCATTCACTCAACAAACGCTTGCTGTGTGGAAGGCCCTCAAGAGAACCTCTGTCTTCAGGGAACTCACAGCCCAGTTGGTGCAGAAAGGTAGGGCACCCAATCCTGATAAATATCAGGGATCCTAGAGGATCACTGAGTCTTAATTTTTTTCCACTTTATTTATTTTTTTTAAATGATCTCTATTGTAAAGCCCGTCATGGGGCACAAACGCAGGACCCTGAGATCAAGAGTCCTATGCTCTTTCGACTGAGCCAGCCAGGCACCCTGATTATCGATGGAACCTTAATGGAGAAGAATGAGCATATATGTTCCAGTCACTTTGGATTTCAAGTTTGAATCAAGTTTCAGGTAAATTTTTTGAACAGGTATTCTCGAATATGTTCGAGAATAAAAGAAATTAAACAATGAAAAATTTCCTCCCATCTAGTTTCTACCCTACCCCATATACCCACAGTTATTAGAAACACATATTATTTTTCCTCCTTTTAAACAAAAAAGGTAGCATAATATACACATTGTTTTGGACTCTGCATTGTCATTTGGCAGTAAACCTTTGAGATCTTTCCATACAGTGAAAATTACCACTCTACTTAGATGGTATTTCATTGTATGGATGTGCCATAACTTATTTATCCAGTCTCCTTTTGGTAAACATTTGAGTTTTTCCAACAGCCTGTTACAGCAAACAATGTTGGCATGCATATCCTCTTCTAAGTGGTGTATTGTGTTTTGTTTTATTTGTATGTGGCAAGTATACCTTTGGGCATATACTGAATTCTTTTTTCAACCATTCCACAAACACACCAACCATTTCCTATCTGTAGGCTGTTTTCTCTGCCTTGAAAGTCTTCACTTGGGTCATTTTTCTTTTTTTTTTTTTTTTTTTTTGCGGGGTCATTTTTCTAACCAGCAAACTCCTACTTTACCTCAAAGCCCCGTTCAAATGTCACTTTCTTGTGATGGCTTCGGAACTTCTGCAGGCAAGATTATGAGGTTGCTCCTTCTCTTTTTTTCTCACAGTATTCCATGTCCACATCATCAGAATTACCTATGAACACTTGCCCCACTAGACTGGGAGCTACGGAGGGCATGGGCTGCAGTAAATTTATCTCTGAATCCCTTGATAATTGGTACTTGGTAAGTATTGGATAAAATGTGTATTGGATGAATGATCAGGGCTGACAGAGGTGTTTGTACTGCTCCGGCGCTTTCCTTTTAGCTGCCTCTTGGTCTCTGTTAATACTTAGAGGACGGTGGCCAAAGGTGGGCTGTGATTTCCCTTCCCCTCCCACCTAATTCCTTCCTTCCTGCCTCCACCCCTTTCCTACCCTTGGGATTCTGTCCACAGCTGCCTTTGTGGCCCTTGCTGGACCTGGCATGGATAACGGTTACTACAGCTTTTTAGAATAAATAAATAAATAAATAAATAAATAAATAAATAAATAAATAGTGGAGCATTGACTCTACCCATCTTCTCTTGTCCTCATCAGGTCTTTGGCCTCCTATAAAGCTGAAAGCACAAATCACTTGAGAGTCAAATGCGTCTCAGTCACCCTCAAACATAATTTCCTACACTTTAAGCCAACGGAGATGATAGAGGTTACTATAGTGCTTTAGGAATGTGGGAAATGCCTACGGTGTTTAGGTTAATCAACGTTAAATGATTTTCAAGGGCAATTTAGATTATTATTATTATTTTTTTTTAATTTAGATTATTTTTTAAAACGCTGGGTTAACTCTGAAATGTCATGATGCTAACTCATGCCGAGCTGTCAATTGCTAGGTCACTTCCACATTAAAAATTATTCTAATATTTCTTCCTTGCTGGGTAGTGCTGGAGGTGGGAGCTCTCTGTCTCCACCTCTGAGATGGAAAGGTGAAAGCTCTACCTTGTCCTTACCCTGGGGAAGTTCCAAGTCGGGGAAGTGAGCCTTCAAAGAAAACAAAAGGGGAAGAAAGCTTTTAAGCCTTTGCCTGCCCAGGTCAGAGA
The DNA here is from genome assembly GCF_048164855.1 of Canis lupus baileyi. Lineage (NCBI taxonomy): Eukaryota > Metazoa > Chordata > Mammalia > Carnivora > Canidae > Canis > Canis lupus. The sequence continues at coordinate 24,692,504 of NC_132838.1, read as the reverse complement.
TGTATATAGGATTGAGATGTTTCACCTGAAGATGTCTCAGGAAAGATGGTAGCTTAGGTCCCTTGGAGTGCTTTGGGACTGTGGTCTTCAAAATTTCTTGCTTGCATGTCTTCTAAAGGAAATTTGAGAAACTGTGTTTCTTCTTGTACTTTTGAAGGTCGTATCTAAAATGTTTCATCTTAAGTTTAAATAATGGCAAAGTTTGTTATTTCTGGCATAATAAGTATTGGCATTTTAAAATAAGATCGCTACATCATTCTGGAAGGGTATCCAAGGGAATCTAAATATCATAATGTATCTATCATCCACTTAAAAATACATGAACAAGCTTTTCTTTATAAAGAAATTATACATCACTCTTTTTCTCTTATATTTCTCTTATCTTACATTTCTATTCCACTTGCACCTCAACATTATAATATCAGATTTTAGGCTGGAAAGTCTTCTATTGATCAGCCTATCATATTTCCCTAAAATTTTTTTTAAAGATTGTATTTATTTATTTGAAAGAGAGAGAGACAAGTAGGTGGAGTGGCTGGCAGAGGAGAGGGAGAAGCAGGATTCCCGCTGAGCAGGGAGCCCATCCCAGGACCGTGGGATCATGACCTGAGCGGAAGGCAGATGCTTAACCCACTGAGCCACCCAGGCGCCCCTCTCTAATTTTTTAAATTTTAATCTTTGATTGAGTCTCTAAATTTAAAACATTCACCTTGTGTTATTAATACAATTCTGAATACCTAATTGATATAAAAACCATAAAATATTATAAACTTTGATGAACTCTTAGAATTTAGAATATTTTTGCTGGAATAAGATATGGTTCAGATCAACTCTATCCCTAGTTTTCACTGGTTATGGGATAGAAGCATGAAATACCTCATTCATTTATTCAACAAATATTTATCAAGTACCTCCTATTTGTCAATAGCAACTCTAGTCACTTGGAATATATTAGTAAACACTATGGATAAACCCGTACCCTCATGGAACTTATATCCTAGTGGGGGATAATAGACAATAAGTAATAAGCAGAAACATAAACATGAGTAAATAATATAGCATAGTAGAAGTGCTATGAGGAAAAATAGAGCAGGTAAGAGGGATCTGGGGTGTAGGGTAGGGACCAAAATGAATTGCAATTTTATTTTATTTTAATTTTTTAAAGATTTTATTTATTTATTCATGAGAGACACAGAGAGGCAGAGACACTGGCAGAGGGAGAAGCAGGCTCCATGCAGGGAGTCTGATATGGGACTCGATCCCAGGACCCTGGGATCACAACCTACCTAAGCCAAAGGCAGATGCTCAACCACTGAGCCACCCAGGTGCCCAATGAGTAGTAATTTTAAAAACGTTAAGGTGAGCCTCATTGAGAAGATGACATTTGACCAAAAATGGGTATCGAGCTAGCACTGCAGATGGGGTGAAGAGGGGGCAGGAATGTGTGCCAGGCAGAGAGAAGAGCCAATGCAAAGGCCCAAGTTGGGAATATGGGTGGTATCTTCTGGGATCAATTCAGGAGGTTAGTAGGGCTGCAGTGGACTCACCCGGGAGAATACAGGAAGAGATTACAAAGGTAATGATGGGGTGGGGTGGTGGTGCAGATCTTGTAGAACCCTGTAGACTCTTGTACGGACAAAGACTTTTACTCTGAGTGAAATGAGTCATTGCAGGGATTTAAGCAGAGGAGTGATATGATTTGACTTCTGTTTTAGAAGGATCACTCTGGTTATGTTGAGAATAGACTCCAAGGGGCAAGACTGAAAGCAGGGAGAGTTTTTGGAAGACTAATCCAAACATGAGATGATGATGGCTCAGACCAGGGGGTAGGCATGAGGATGGCAAGGGACACTCTGAATCTACACTCGCCCTGAGATGTAAAAGAAAGACGGAAGTCCAGCATGACTCTAGGGTTTTTGATCTGAGCAGTTTGAAGGATGGACTTGTCATCAACAGACAGGAAAATTGGTGGGTTGAACAGGTTTGAGGGAGAATATTTTTCAGTTTGTGGCATAAATTTGAGATGTACAGTAGCCTGCTGAGGTCTGGGTTGAATTTAAATTTGGAAATGTCATCATATATGAGGGATGATATCATATATCTCTGATGGTATTAGATGTTAGGAGATTTAATGAGATCACAAATGAAATGAGTATAGATATAAAAGAGAAGAATCCAAGGAATGAACCCTAGGTTATTGCAAGGTGAAGAGGTCTGGGAAAAGAGAAACAACAAAGAAGAAATAAGACAGGGAAAGAGGGACCAGTGATGAAGGAGAAAACTGAGATGATGTGGTTTAAAAAAAAATTAAAGGGTGAATCAAGTGACTAGCTGTGTTAGCTGTTACAGACAGGTCAATTAAGATGAGAAGTGTGAATAGATCACTGGACTTAGGCATTGCTGACCCTGCCTAGAATAGTTTGGATAGAGAGGTAAGGATGGAAGATGGAAGCATGAATGGAGTCACTTTAAGAGAAGGTGGGAGGGACGCCTGGGGGGCTCAGCGGTTGAGCTTCTGCCTTTGGCTCAGGGCGTGATCCCGGGTCCAGATCGAGTCCCCACATCAGGCTCCCTGCATGGAGCCTGCTTCTCCCTCTGCCTGTGTCTCTGCCTCTCTCTCCCTCTCTCTCATGAATAAATAAGTAAATCTTGGAGGAAAAAAAAAGGGGTGGGCGACCTGCTCAGCTGGATACCTAAAATATGCCACATATGTAACTGTGTGTACATTGTTACCGTTGTTCCATATGTATGTAGTCACATGTAACATAGGCATAGTAACATAGTTATCATAGGCATTGTATTGGCATGTTTTGGAACTTTATATATATAAATTGTATCATATGACATGTATTCTGCTACAGAGGGAGGAGAACTAGAGACAGAAAGTATAGAAAACTCCTTTAGAAGTTTTGTTGGAATTGAAGCAGAGAAATGGGGCAGTAGCTGACAGTGGAAGTGGGTCAAAGAGATTTTGTATGATTGGAGAAATTACAGGCACTCTTAAGCTGATGGGAATGACCCAGCAGAGAGGGAAACATTGATAATTAGAAGAAGCGGTGGGGGGGGGGGATAATTGCTGGAGTGATGGTGATGATGTTGATTAGGCAAGCCAAGATTGGGATTTGTGCCGTACGGAGGGACTGACTTTAGCTAGGAGCTATGGAAAATTCAACTACATAATGGAGAGTAAAGTGGAGAAGAGATTACAGATGTTGATACGTGGGTACGGGTTGATGAGATTGTGGGATTCCGTGGTGATTTTCATCTTGTTGCTTCAATTTTCTCAGTGAAAAAGGAAGCAAGGTTATTAACTGAGAAATGAAGACAAAAGGGAAGGTGTACGTCGTTAGAGGACCGAGAGGTCTGGAATGCAGAAGGATGGAGGAGGGAAGTGGGATTCTGGAGCACCACTGAGGGCCCAGTGGAGGGTAAAAGTGATGAAATTAAAGTGAAACTCACTAGTGTGATTGTGTTTTTCTCCAGCCACTTTCAGATGCAGGGGTGCTGGGGTGGGGCAGGTGGAGAGCTGGCTGGATCAGGATAGTGGTTTCGGCCAAGCAAGCACAGCCAAGGGGGAAGAAAGTCCCGGGGTTGAGGGTGCATGCAAGGGAGTGATTGCAATGATTGGCTGGGGGCTTCAGCTGGGTAAGGATGGGAGCGACTGGATATGTCCTTTAAACAATCACTACAAGGAGATTTGGAGTATGAGATGGTGTTCAGAGTATAAGGTGTTTGAAACTGTGATTATGATGAAGTTGCAAAGTTTGATAATACAGTATGCCTGTGGGAGTGAGAGGCTGAGTTAGGGAGGGACAGATCCCTGGAGGAGAAGTCAGCCCTGAGAGGTCAGGGTATTGGAAAGATCATCCACATGTGCACTAGAAGCACCTAGGATTGGACAGAAGTGATATTGGAGTGGCTGACAGGAGCAAATGGTGAAAAACTGAAGGGGGATGAAAGCAGCAATGAGGGATACTGGACAACACGATGGAAAGCTGCAGGTTAGTGGGGGGGGGGCGTGGTCTCTTGAGGAGCCAGGGGGACACCTACCTCTTTCCAGGCACAGCCTGTGAGGCTTATGGGTGAAAACACAGCGGCCACTACTTGGGAGGAGGCCTGGGATGCACTGTCCCAGGGGAAAGTCGAGTTTCCCTCAAGCGAGAAAGTGAAGAGAACCTGAAGAGAAACTCCGAGGAGGCTGGGACTGCAGGGATCATTGTCGGCTTAAGTAGACATGGTGTACTGGGCTCTGATGTGGCCCTGCATGGCCCCTGCTTCCTGGCATCCGAGCCCTTATCTGGGCTCCTTCCCTTGAGTGAGGTGGGACCTGTGAGGTGCCTCTGGCCAACAGAGCACGGCAGAGGTGACTAGGTGTGTGGGGTCATGCACACATGGTTATGTCACATATGGTCGTTACCAGTGTGTTACATGGAGACTCTCCCCTTGTGGCTTTGACGAGGCAACTGCCATCCTGTAAGCCTCCCTGGGGAGGGGGCCACCTGCAGCTGACAGTGAGCAAGGGACTAAGGCCTTGGGTCCTGCAGCCGGCAGTCTGGAGGCGCCTCCTTTCCCTGCCAAGCTCTGGCCTGTGATCCTGCAGAGGACCCAGCTAAGCCGCGCTTGAACTCCCGACCCATACGACCTGTCAACTAATAAATGCGTGTTGTGTTAAGCTGCTAAATGTGTGGTCAAATCGTTACACAGCAAGAAATAGGTAACACGGATGGGAACGAAGAGGCTCAGTTACAAGGGTGTTGCTGTGGCGTAGGTGGGGCTGGAGCTCAGGCCCCGAGATAAAGACCTAAGCTGCGATCAAGAGTCAGACGCTCAACCAGCTGAGCCACCCAGGTGCCGGAGAGCCATGTTACTTTTAACTCCGTCTGAGGTAGAAGTAGGAACTTAGGAGCCACCTGCTGCTCTGGTACCCGACCACCCAGTTAAACCTTCCTTCAGTTTTGCTGATAGCAAAGAACTGGGAACCACCTGACTCACAAAGAATTTATAACCCGTTCATTCAGGTCACTCGCTCTTTCATCAGACGCCAGTTTTTGAATTGTCCCTCTGAATTGTCCTGGGGGTTTTACATCTGGAGTCGGGGTGCCCGCGCGACTGGATTTCAGCTAAGGTCACCATCTCAGGGTTGTGGGGTCGAGCCCCGCATCGGGTCCCACACTCAACACGTCGTCCGCTTGGGCTTCTCTCTCTCTCTCTCCCTCTGCTTCCCCTCCCATCCCCACATTCCCTCTTACTCTAAAATAAAAAAGTAAATAAATACATCTTGAGTTGATGCACCTGCATGAGAATGTCACTTTATTCCGACAGATGGGAGAATGACAGTTTTGGAAGAGGATGCTCTGTCCTCAGGTGACTTCTCAAGCTGAGCCATTGTGTTAAGTAGTGCACTAGCAACGGGAGCTCTCTAAGTGAATTCCCTTAAAACTAGTCTTGGAAAGTCTTCCTGGACCCAGGAGCAGGGAACACGGGAGACGACGGCGGCGGGACACGCAGGAGTGCGGGTTGCCGTGGTGCGGGGGGGGGGGCAGCTCGGGAACGGGCGGGATGCCGAGGGGATAGCAGGGGGGGACACCGTGGGGACAGCCAGGCAGGACAGCTTGGGAACGGGCGGGGACAGCGGGGCGAGGACAGCAGGGAGGGGACGGGGACGGGGGCGGGGACGGGGGTGGAGAGCAGGGACGGGGGGGCGGGCCGGGGGCGGGGCCGGGACGCGGTGGGGACAGCGGGCGGGGCCGGCGCGGGGACGGGCGTACGGAGGGTCTGAGCGCTTCCTCGCCACTAGCTTGCGTCGGGCTCCCCACCCCCGGCAGGGGAAGTTTTTTCTAGGTGGTAAAAAATAAAACAAAAATTCGAAAGTATGCAACTCGTACGTGTTTTCTGAAACTTTTAAAAATAAAAGAAATGCGCGCATCTTGGAAAAGTTGAGATAAGTAGGTATGCACTGCGAAGCCGAGTTTCGCCCCACAGGTGGCCTCAACAGGTGCGCGGCAGGTCCTTGAGCGCCGCCCCCATCGCAGTGTCCCCCGAGCCCCGTCCACTGGCCTCCGTAACCCGCGGCCACACTCCCGCACGGGCTGCCGGTCCGCGCGCCGCGGAGCCGGGAGGGGGCCCGGCAGGTGTCCGCCCTCGGGGCCGCCCGCCGCCGGGCCGCGCATCGCGCCTGCGCCCCGCGCCTGCGCACAACCCCCCCGCCGGCGCTCCGCGGGGGGCGGGGCCGCGGGAGAGGGAGCTGCGGGGGCACGGGCCGAGGCCTGCAGTTACCCGGATGTGGTCGCCGTGCGCGCATGCTCCGTGGCCTCCCGACAAGTTGGCAGCAACAACACGGCCCTGGTCGTCGTCGCCGCTGCGCTAGCGGAGCGGCTCGGGTGGCGGGGCCCGCGTTGGCGCCCGCGCGCCGTCCTCGGGAGGCCTTGCCCGCCGGTCCTTCAGCGGCGCGGCCGCCCGGCGGCGGGAGCGGCTAGGGGAGCCGGGCGCCCCGCGACCGAGGGCCCCCCCCGCGGGGCGGCCCGGGAGCTCGAGGCGGCCGGCGGGCGGCGGCGGCGGCGGCGGCGGCGGCGAGGAGGGGCGGGGGCGCGGGGGGAGCGGTGGCCCGCGGACGGGCGGCGGCGGCGGCGGCGGCGGCGGCGGAGCCCAGGTAACGGCCCCGTGCCCTCCCCTTCCCCGGCCGGGCCCGCGCCCCCCCACCCCCGGGCTTCCCCGCCCCGGGGCGGGCTCGGGCGGCCGGTGCGTGCGTGTGCGCGTGCGCGTGCGTGTGCGCGGGGGGCGGGGCGGGGGCCGGGGGGCGGGGGGCCTCGCGCCTCGCGTCCCGGGCCCAGCGCCCCCGCGCCTCCGCGCCCCCGCGCCCGCCGCGGCTCCCCTGCCGTCGCCGTCGGTCTTTGTTGCTCCGAGGACTTGCGCCCGCCGCCCCCGCCGAGCGCGCCCGAAGTTTCCCGTCTCGGGGACACGTCGGTGCCGCCTTTGTCCTCCACTTTCCCTTCCTGCCGGGGCCGCTCCGGCGCTCGCCTCGGCCTGCGCTGGGCGCTCTCGCGGCTCGGGAGCGGGCGGGCGGCGGGGGGGAGCCCTCCCGCTGACCTGCGCGCGCCCCTCCCCCGCACCCCTCCATCCCTCCCCCCTCTCCTGATGAGCACCCGGCCGCCCCCCCAGCCTCCATCCCTCCACCTCTCCACCCCGCCCCTCCACTCCACCCCTCACCCCCCCATCCCTCCACCCCCCACCCTTCCACCCCTCCACCCCTCAATCCTTCCCCTAATCAGCTCCCGGCCGCCCCCCACCCCACCCCACCCCACCCCACCCCACTCCCAATGAAAACCCAAGGACCCAGTTTCTCCCGCTGCTGGGACTGCGAGCGCTGGGCGCGAGGCTCTAGGACGGAGGGCGGTGGCTCCATCACTTGCCCCCAAAACTGAGGTTATCATTTCTCAGGGAAGATTTTTCAAAGAAATGGGCGTGTTGGGTTAACTTGAAAGGTGGCTTTGGGGGCCTGGAGAGGTGTCCGACGGCTCTGCTGGTGGTGATGCGCAGCACCTCCCCCCCCCCCCCCCCCAAAGCCCTGGTGAAAGATTCTTTTTCACGAACACATTTTATTTCCGATGAATTCACTTTGGACCCAGTTCCTTGGTGCCTTTTGCGCTGTACTCTGAGGTGGGGCTGAGGGCCCTTCGGGGTCGTGGACGCGGCGCAGCGGGCTCCTGGGCATCTCCTGACCGCGAGCCGGGGTGCGGAGGAGCTGGGGAGCAGAGGCTCGGTAGGGGCCCCGACCTGCCGCAGGGAACACCCCTTTGAGTCCCTGCAGGGAGCACCCCCTTGGGTCCCTGCAGGGAGTGTCCTCTTGAGTCTCCACAGGGAGCACCCTAGTCTTCGCAGGGAGCACCCCCTTGAGTCCCCGCGAGGAGCACCTCCTTGAGTGTCCTCTTGAGTCCCCGTGGGGAGCGCCCCCTTGAGTCCCCGCAGGGAGCACCCCCTTGAGTCCCTGCAGGGAGTGTCCTCTTGAGTCTCCGTGGGGAGCACCCCCTTGAGTCCCCGCAAGGAGCACTCTAGTCTTTGCAGGGAACACCCTAGTCTTCGCAGGGAGCGCCCCTTGAGTCTCAGCAGCAGTCTCTGTGGATCTTAAAAAAGTAGGTTGAGTAGTTTTTGTTGGAACAGACCGTGGAGTCTTAAGAGGAAATAAGGAAATCCACGCTTTGAAAAAGTAACGGGATTTAGGACGCAGCTGGGTGGGTGGGCCGCGGTGCCCGCGCCTGCCTTCCTGCACCTGCGCCGTGTTGCCCGCGAGCCTCTGAGCCTCCGAGGCGTGAGGACTTTTCCGTTAAGGACTTCTTATTTTTTCTTCTGAAAAGTTCTGATATGCCGAGTATGTGACATTTCAAGTTGTAAATGATGTGATTGACCTCTTAAAATATGACGTCCTGCTGCTGTTTCATGAGCTGTGACTTTGTTTCCCTAAACGGGTTTGTTACCAGAACCAACAGGACTCGCAGGGTTTTGGGGTCTAAAGGGGGTGATGAATTGTGTAGGTTTAAGTTGTCGGAATTAAACCTAAGAGCCTTTCTAGAGAAAATGGATAGAACCTTTCGTGGGTCTGTTAATAGAAGTGGCTTTTTCTTTGCTTTCCAGGTTTTTGGGTGAGGTTGCTTGAAGAGGCACTGCATCTTCTTAATTCTTTGATTTTCCGAGTAGGAGGGCCTGAGTGGAAGCTTCTCTGTTTAGCTGAGTGCCCGCCTTGTAAATCTCGAGCTTAGAAAAGAATTGCACGTCAGTTTGAGATTTGATGGAAATTTGGGCTGAGAAGGTGAATTTGAAATTTTTACATGGATCATTGGCCTTTTCTAATGGCTTTGCTGCTTGAAGCAATGCTGCTTACACTACGAAGCAGCAAATCTTCTAAAAACCTATGTATGTTTTATTCTGAGGCTACATTTTGGTTGAGCTGTTTATTTGTGTCTGAATTGTTTTTCTGCATTCCCCTTTAGACACCCCCCCCCCATATTAAAGAGAAAAAAGCATTAAACTAATTTATGCTGCCCAGTCACACTCCAGCCCTCTGGCTTGGAAGCTGTTTTTTTCTGATTGAGCTGGTGTTATAACGTCATTAGACACTATCCTAATTGAGCTGTGAATTGCTGTGGCCTCTACTAGGGCTCTTAACCCTGCAGGATCTGTCGCATTCATTTAAAACGCATTTTTAGTCCTGTCTAAAATTTTGCCTATTTTGTTGAGTACCTTTTTTTATGTTTAAAGTTATTTCAGTTCTATATTGTTCCCCTCTAGCTCATGCCTAACTTTTTCCCATCTTCCATCCAGTGATTTTGATAGTAAACAAGGCTTTAAACATCTTATGTTGGCCGTTTCGGTGCTCATTGTACATGTTTTGATTTCCTTTTTTTCTAGAAGATTGTGTGGTTAGGCAGAAATTTTTGTTTTGCTTAAGCGATGATGAAATGTTGACTCTGAATTGATGCTTAATCATGTGTAAAACTAACAACTAAAACAGTTCCGTTGATTTCATTATTTTCTACACTAAATGAAAGTTAAAGGACTTGGATCAGCGTAACACAGAATATAATATAACTGTTAAACTACCAAATTTTGGGCTTTTTACTCAACAGTTGATGAAGATTTGGTTGTTTTAAAAAGAAATTCAAACAGTTGATAAATATGTGTAGATATTTGAGTAACTTTCAGTATGATACTGCTTGCATCATAATATGACAAAACATATGCTTGGTAATGAGTCAGATTTAGAATTTTTGGATTTTATCCCTCATTTTAAAATGTGTAATTTTGGTGATGGGAAATGTGGCTGAATTCCAGTTTCTCAGGAACAAGGTATTTTAGGTTGTGTCACCTTGACATTATTTTCTGGTGTGATTGGCATCCAGGAAAATTTGTATTAACTATGAGAGTGGATAGAAACTAGGGTAGTGCTTACTTACATAAAACTAAGGTGGTAAGTGGTCAGAATCTTATAATTTAAGTCTTGATTATTTGCTACTGCAAATTATATCGTAGGTCAGATAGATAGCTACCAGAGACAGATTGTAAAGACTGTCTATTACGACATCTTAAAGTTGGTGATAATTGTAAATATATTTAAGTTCAAAGACACTATTTATTTACATTTTAAATGAAAATTGTTTGCACTTTGGGAAACTTGTACCTGTGTGGGATTCATGTTTGTTTGTTTGTTTGTTTAAGATTTTTATTTATTCATGAGAAAGAGAGGGGCAGAGACACAGGCCGAGTGAGAAGCAGGCTCCCTGCAGGGAGCCTGATGGGATCTATCCATCTATCTATCCCAGGATCCCGGAATCATGAGCTGAGCCAAAGGCAGTCACTCAGTCGCTGAGCCATCCAGGCGTCCCCGGAATTCATCTTTTTATTACTTTTTTACTCCCAAGGTTGAGGACAATGGTTTTCAACCTTGGCTGCATTTTGAAATCTTCTGGGAAGCTTTGCAAAATCTGGTGGCTGGATCCCACCTCCAGAAATTGTGATTCAGTGGGCCTGGGATGCAGCAAGATCAGAATTGAAGGTGGTTTAGCTATTGGGGTCCTGTAACTTTATATTTTGAACTATTTCTCTTGTGTTGGCTTTACATCGTTTAATACAATGATGTACATATGTACTGTGTAGTCATCTCACATCTAACTTAGTGGATCTCCTGAAGGTATTGCCACATTTGTCTTGCTTCATTGTTTGTCCCTTCATCTTCATTTGTTCCTCTCTCCCTTCTTTTCTCCTTTATTCATTTTTCATTTCATTTGAAATGTCTGGTAGCAGGTTTTAGGGACTTGTATTTCCCATGATAAGTTGGTATAGCATTACTATTCTAAATAGGAAGTTGATCTTTTTGTTTTTGTTTTTTTTAAAGTATTCTAAAAAGTTTACTTGGGCTCCTTTTGGAGACTTAGGACTTTAAGTGTCAAAATTAGCATCTAAACTCCAATGGAATTTGGTCTTCAAAGGGGGTTAATCTGCTTGGAAACCATAAAATTTTCTAGGCACCTGTTAACTGGTCACTTCACTGGTTCCTGAGAGGCAAGTTGCATTTAGCTTTTGGTGTCAGGAGTTAACTTACCCCCTGTGAGATGTTGCTCAGCAAGCCCAACTAGTTAGCATTTCTTTGGAAATCATCTAAGGAGAATATATTCAGTTTTCCATTTACATCAGCTGAAGTAGTTCCCAAGTGCTGGTTGAAGAGTAGTTGTATGGAGCATCTCTGGAAGAGTTTTGTTTTTCTTTTTTTCTTTTTTTTAATTTTTCTTTCCCCACATTTCATTCCAACACACATTCAGAATGGGAATTGAATGGAGGAGGCATGGGAATCTTTATTATTGTTATTTTTATTTTATTTTATTTTATTTTTAAAGATTTTTTTAAATTTATTTATTCATGAGAGACACAGAGAGAGAGAGAGAGAGAGAGAGAGGCAGAGACAGGGCAGAGGGAGAAGCAGGCTCCATTCACGAAGCCCGATGTGGGATTCGATCCCAGGTCTCTGGGATCACGCCCAGAGCCAAAGGCAGACACTCAACCGCTGAGCCACCCCGGTGTCCCTATTGTTATTTTTAAAGTACTTCCTGATTTTAAAGGCTTTGGATATTTTACCCTTATTGCTTTAATAGGGGACAAGCTTTATTTTCCAGTCATTGGTGCACTGGAGTAATTTACTTAAAATCCATCAAACCCCAGGTTACATGTTTGGAATGCATATCACTTATTATTATTTTTTTTAACGCCCTGTTACTGAATATTTGTCTTTTGTAGTAAGGTATTATTTATTTTAATGTGGATGAATTTAGATATTTTTCAGGTCAAAAAGTATTTCTAAATGTAAAACTTAAGGATATTTATCAGTAATATTTGCTAGTGAATTCTAGAGCATATCAGCAGATACTAGTTATTGTAATAATTCAATCATCTGATGAGGGGATGACCAGAAGTAGTACTTAATGGGGTAAGATAAAACCAGGTATCATTGTACATAAATGCAGTACATCAGTGTCATAGATATGCCCCACTAAAGTAAAGGAAGAATTTTATGTGTAGAGATGCTGAAATTAAGCAGTTAGTTTAATAGTAAAGAAAAATGACATGACTTCTATGCAATTAGTCTTTTAATCAATTGCATATATTCATGATATTGTCAGTTATTTTACTATCTTTTGGTAATTTGTAAAGTGAGATGTGTAGACTAGCATAGACTAGATCAGTGCTTTGTAAAACTGACAGCCCCTCATACTCCTAGAGTGCCTTTTTTAAAGATAGGCCCCTACTCTTGATATACAGTTAGTAGGGCTGGGCTAATCTTCAGGGGATTCTGAAATACCTCTTTTGAAAGAATAAGCTAGATGAAGTGATAGTTTCCTTCATTTCAGAGGTTGTATGACACTTATTTTTCAGTTATCAGTTATTAAAATTCACCTTAATTTTCTTTATTTTTATTTTTATTTTTTATTTATGATAGAGAAGGAGGCAGAGACACAGGCAGAGGGATAAGCAGGTTCCATGCAGGGAGCCCGACACGGGACTCCATCCCGGGACTCCAGGATCGCGCCCTGGGCCAAAGGCAGGCGCCAAACCGCTGAGCCACCCAGGGATCCCTGCACCTTAATTTTCAATCTTTAAGATAGTGTGTCCCATGGGGCACTTGCGCGGCTCAGGTGATTAAGCAGCTGCCTTCTACTCAGGTTGTGATCCTGGAGTCCTGGGATCCAGCCCCATGTCAGGGCTCCCTGCTCAGTGGGAAGTCTGCTTCTCCCTCTGCCTGTGTCTCTGCCTCCCTCTCTCTCTCTCTCTCATGAATAAATAAATAAATTCTTTTAAAAAATAAATAAAAAATAGTGTTTCCCAAAGTGTAGTCCACAGACTCCTGGGGTTCCGGTGACCCTTTCTTTTAAGAAGTTCTTGAAGTCAAGGTTATTTTCATAATAAAACATGTTACTTGGTGTTTTTCTGTGTTGACATCTGCTCTGATAGTGAAGAACCAGTGTTGGGTGGTAAACCATTGGCACCTTAGCATGAATCAAAGTAGTGGCATCAAACTGTATGAATCTTTACTGTGTTATTCACAGCTAAACACATAATAACCATTTGAAAAAATGTTTCACTTAAGAATATCCTTGGTGAAGCAGTAAAAAGTTTTATTTTAAAAATCTCCACTGTGGAGTGCATATCTTTTTTAATATTCAGTGTGATTAAATGGAAGTGTGCATAAAGTAGTTCTTCTGCACATCCAAGTACAAGGTTCATCTCTAGGAATAGTCCTTGTGTGGTTGGTTGAACTGCAAGGTAAATTAGCTGCTTTTTAATGAAATACCACTCTTATTTTTACATAAGAGAACGATTGATAGATGAGCCGTAGTTTCTCAGACTTGGATATTTGGCAGGCATTTTCTTGAAAATTAGTAGAGTGGGCCTGACACTCAAGGAGAATAACTAGTTGTTGCCAGTGATAAAATCTGATCTTTCAAGTGAAAATTTTAGATTTGAAAATTTGCGTGTGCCACATGGGCTTGCCAAATGCATTATACTTAAAGATTTTTCTGAGGAGATTGGTGGTGGTATTAATGAATGTGATTTTAAAAAAACATATATTGTGTAAGGAAATGTGTCAGCATTTGGAAGATCTGTATAATTCATTGAACCAGTATTTTTCAGTGGTCAGTGCATGATGTTACAAAATCATCCATTCAAAGTACAGTATACACCCTTGGATCTTTATATAACAGCCAAGAAGTTCATTGATAGCAGTTTCAGATTCCATGTTGCAGCTAACCTTTAAAGATTGCCAGTTGTTGCATTTTGGTGTTGAATAAAAGACGAATAACTCTTATTATCTAAAAAAGCCATTAAAATATTCCTCTCTTTTCCTAGTATGTATGTATATGAGGCACGTGTTCTTCATGTACTTTGACTGACACAACATATCACAACAGCTTGAATGCAGAAGCAAATATGAGAATCCAGCTGTCTTCTTTTAAGTCATGCATTAAAGAAATTAGCAAAAATGGAAAACAATGCCGCTCTGAATACTGATATTTTTGTTTGTTTTGGAAAGTAATTATTTTTTCATAAAATATTAATTATATTAACATTATTTTAAATTAATTTAATAAAATACATATTTAAACATCTTTTAGATTTTAGAACATAAAAGCTATTTGGAATTCTCAGTAATTAAGAATGTAAATAAGGAGACCTGAATTAGATAATTTGATAACTGCTATTTTAAAGTAACTAATTATCTGTATTATTAACTATTGAGTGGTTCCAATTTTTATGTGGTTTGTATTATATCACTGTTATTTCTGAGAATGTTAATTTTTGTCCAGTGATTATATACTAGGAAACATGTAGCAGTCTAACTCTTGTCAAAAGGGGACTTCATTGGCTTGATCTGGAAATATAGCTGGCCTCAGAGTGCTGGATCCTGGGTCACAACCAGCCAGTATCATCAGGACTCTTTGACTTGGCTTTGCTTTCCTTTCTGTTAGTTTAAGTCTCAGGTCAGCTCCACGCTACTCCTAGTGTCAAGTCCAGCAGAGAGAGATTTTTTTTTTCCCCCTCGGTAATTCCAGCAGAGCTGTCCTGGAACTGTGTCATTGACTGGACTTGGGTCCAGTACCATCTTTCAAACAACTACTGTAGCTGGGAGGTGACTCTTGTTAAGCTGGGGATTGTCTCACTACCTGGATGGGGAGATTTTCCTTTTTTTTTTTTAAAGATTTTATTTATTTATGAGAGACACACAGAGAGAGGCAGAGACACAGGCAGAGGGAGAAGCAGGCTCCCTGCAAGGAGCCCGATGCAGGACACAATCCCAGATCCTGGGATCATGCCCTGAGTCGAAGGCAGACACTCAACCACTGAGCCACCCGCGCGTCTCAGGATGGGGAGATTTTCTTTAGAAGACAAAAAACAGGTGTCACTTAGAGGACTTTATTGATTCTCCTTTTTAGCAACCTCTAATTTATGAATCCAGAAAAATGTTGGGGCTTTTGTTTTGTTTTGTTTGTTGCTTAAATAACAGAAACTTATTTTCTCACAGTTCTGGAGGCTGGAAGACCAAGATCAAAGTGTCAGCAGGGTTGATTTCTTCTGTGGTTTATCTCCTTGGCTTGCAGATGGCTCTATCCTCTACCTTGTGATAGAGACCTTCAAATGGTCTTCTCTCTGTATATGTCTGTGTCCTGATCTCTTCTTGTAAGGACACCACTCATGTTAGATCAGGGTCCACCCTAATCATCTCATTTAAATTAACCTCTTTAAAGCTTTGTCTCTAAATATAATCACATTCTGAAAGAGTACTGAGGGTTAGAGCTTCAACATAGCGATTTTGGTGAGGTTCAGGGGACATTTCAGCCTGTAACACCCTATCAGTAACTGTATTTGAAACTCTGATATGAAATACTCAGATCAGGCACATCTTCTGCTCCTTCTGAGATTCTCTTAATGCTCTCGCCTCCCAGATCATTAGCAGTTTTTTCTGTTTTAGTTGCTGCTCTCATCTTCCTCTTCTGTTTGTGACTGCATGGCTCTACCACCTGGAGGTTACTAGTCTTTGGGCCTGCTGCACAGCCAGACTGACCAGTCACCCCTCTGAGTTCTGGCCCCTCTCCCTCCTTGGGACCTGGATGAGATGCTGTGTGGTAGGGCATGGGATCTCGTTTCTGGTGCAGCAACCAAAGGAGCCAGATGACGCAACCCAGAAATGCAGAGGAGTTAAGTCCCCATTGAAGCAAGCTTTTTTTTTTTTTTTTTTTTTTTAGATTTCATTTATTTATTTGAGAGAGAGCAAGAGAGTATAAGCAGGGGGAGCGGCAGAGGGAGTGGGAGAAGCAGACTCCCAGCTGAGCAGGGAGGCTTGACACAGGGACCCTAGGATCATGACCTGGGCCAAAGGCAGACGCTTAACCGACTCAGCCACCCAGGTACCCCAGCAAACTTCTTTTTTAGTTGAGGTATAATTGAAGTATACAGTATCCTATTAGTGTTGGGTGTATATGATGGTATTTTGATATTCTTATATGTTACAAAATTACCCCCAGAGTAAGTCTAGTTACAAAGTTGGTTTTAAAATAAGATTATTTAAGGTGAAGCCTGGTAACACCAATATGACACTTACACAAGACCTATGGGTGAAGAAGCAGCATATGTCTAAATTTGTCCCTTGTAGTTCATCTTGAAAGTTAACACAAAAACATCCTTTTTTTGTTTGATTGTATCACTGCATCTCAGATTTTATAATCATTAATATCTGTGCACATAATCCTTTATCCTCTTGGGAATGCATCTCCAGTTACCTTCAGTTTAAGGAACCCCAATTTTCAAACTTTCCTCTGTTTAGAATCTAGGCTGTGACTTCTGCTATAGGCAGTTAAACTAAGCCTGGACACCTTTATATGTTTTCTGCTTGTAAGCCTGTACTTAGAATTTCTATCTAGTGATATTTCATCAGACCAGGTTTTTTTTTTTTTCTTGTTAAACATAAACGCTTATCTCGTACTTCTATTAAGTAGCTTATTGATTTGATCAAAATACCTATAACTTCTAGAAAATATAGTTGTATGTTTTACATATATAATATTTCTGATAATTCAAAAGTAAACAGACATCTGAGAAATTAAACAAGGTCAACGTTTGTTAATTTAAGTTTATGAATCCCCATGAGAACCTCTCAAGCCAGCACTCAACGTTTTCAATTTTAGAGAGTTTGATTGTTTGTTCCTTCCCTCCTTCCCTTGAGAGAGCATGTGCACATGCGTGCTGGGGGGAAGGACAGAGAGGAAGAGAGAGTCCCAAGCAGACTCCTTGCTGAGAGCAAAGCCCTACATGTGGCTCCATCGCAATCCTGAGATCACAGCCTAAGTGGAAACCAAGAGTGACTTGGTTTGTTACTTTTAAAATCTTTTATTTTTCTTCATCATTTCCTTAACTAGGAAATAGGTTTTCTTGACTATTCCTTCCTTTTTTTTTTTTTTTAAAGATTTTATTTATTTCGTCATGAGACACACACACGCGCACACACGCACACACACACACACAGGCGGAGACACAGGCAGAGGGAGAAGCAGACTCCATGCAGGGAGCCCGATATGGGGCTCAATCCCAGGTCCCCAGGATCAGGCCCTGGGCTGAAGGCGGCGCTGAGCCATCCGGGCTGCCCCATTCTTTCTTTTCACCTCGATACTTAGTTGATGAAAAAAATCTATCCTACCTAGAAATACTGGTTCCTTCTTTGTTTCCATTGCCCATGCCCCTAATCTAGGCCCTATCACTTTTTTGATCACTGTCTCCTAACAAGTTTTGTTTCTCTTTCCAAAGCTATTCTCCACGCTTTCCTTATAGTTCTCTTTCTAATGCAAATCTAATGCCCTTATTCCTTGCTTTTTCCTATGATGAACCTACTCTAGACAAAACATCTGTACTCTTATCCCACTGCTTTTCCTGATTTTCCTTCAGCCTGGCAAATTCTTATTCACATATTCATATAATGTGGCAGTTATTAATATTATTCCACCAGTATTCTGATGGCTCCCTTCTGGCACATGGTAGTACTACGCTTCTCCATCTCCCTCCCTCACATTGAAATTAGGCGTGGCTCAGGGGATCTCAGCTTCAGCACTATTGACATTTTGGGCTGGCTAAATTTTTGTTGTGGGGTGCTGTCCTGTGCATTGCAGGATGTTTAGCAGCAGCTCTAGCCTTTACCCACTTGATACCTGTAGTTCTCTGCTTTCCACCTCTCCATTCCAGTTGTGACTATCAAAAATGTCTTCAGGGATCCCTGGGTGGCAGCGGTTTGGCGCCTGCCTTTGGCCCAGGGCGCGATCCTGGAGACCTGGGATTGAATCCCACGTCTGGCTCCCGGTGCATGGAGCCTGCTTCTCCCTCTGCCTATGTCTCTGCCTCTCTCTCTCTCTCTGTATGACTATCATAAATAAATAAAAATTAAAAAAAAATGTCTTCAGATATTGCCAAAAGTCCCCTGAGGGACAGTTTTCCTGGTTGACAACTACTGGCATGGCCATATGACGTTGGCCAATCAAATATGAGCAGAAGCGATAGACTTTAAAAGACAGTGCAGGAGTTATCCTGTCTTTTCCCTTGCCATTTGAGGACTGTGAGGTGATGGAGCCTTTGTTAGCCTAATTCCTGAAAGATGATAGTTGGCAGTGATCTGTATATCTGTGACAGATGTAGAGTTTACCTTATGTATGAAATAGACCTTTGCTTTAAGCTACTCTTATTTTTGGGTTTGGTTGTTGCTGCAGTGAAGCCTAGCCTAGCCTGACTGATACATCGTGGCAATCTTACCTCTTGACTTCCCATGCTTTCTCATTGATACAGTCCTGGATCACTTTAATACCTACCTCTAGTGTCATAATAAGTTTGTATCTTCTAGATTAGTGGTTTGCAATGGAGTAAGTACTGTACTTTTAGGGAAGTTGTAGAAATTAGAGGAGCTTTGGTAGATAGGTGCAGGGATGCCATCCTATAGTGAGGGACTGTGAAGAATTATCATGCATCGCATAAACACTTCCACATGCCCCAGAAATTCATGTAGGAGGAAAACATACAATTAGCTATTATCTAATTTCATCTTAATATATACTCATTTTTTTCAGGAATTAAGTTTCTCTTAATTCTTAAGTTGACGTTTTTTGTTTGGAACTTTATCAAGAATTCACCATTTGGGGAAATCCATGTCACCATCTGCAGTTCCATTGTGCTATTTGAGTTGCCAAAACAACACACCTGTCCTGGAAGATCTGAATTCGTCATAATTATGCTGTCATAATTATGATGATCCCGAATACAAGTGCAAGTATCATGCCTGAGCAACTTTTTTTTAAGTAGGCTCCATGCGCAGGGCTTGAACTCACGACCCTAAGATCAAGGCCTGAGCATTTTTATTGAAATGCACACTTTATTATATATTAATCTTTTTCTCCATTATATTACAACTAAGGCATCATTAAATTTTTAAATATGTGTAATTATGTTAGAACTTTGTTTCAGAATGGCTAAGAGGGGATGATATAAATTACTTGTTACAAAAATGGGATGTTTGTCTGATAGAGTACCACTTTCTCATTGTGTGCTACTTGTTTTTTGTATCAGACTGCTTTGCACATATTAGTAGATACAGTGTTTGTTGAGTTGGTCAATTTATGGTTCCCAGATTGCTTTTATGTACAGTGTTGCATTTGGTTACTACCATAGAGAATCTGTAAAGTTGGCAAGGCAGATCTCATTTTACAGAGAGAATTGAAATACATAGTAAGGTGGCCTGTCATACTGCTAGAGTTTTAATCAGAACTTACGGATTTATTTATACCATTCTAGTACTTTTATCTATCATTGCATTCCATTCTTTTTTAAGATTTTATTTATTTGAGAGAGAGAGAGAGGCAGCAGGAGCAGAAGGAGAGGGAGAAGCTGACTCCCCATTGATTGGGTAACCTGACTGTGAGGACTCTGAGCTTGATCCCGGGACCCTGAAATCATGACCTGAGCTGAAGTCAGATGCCTCTCCGACTGAGTCACCCAAGAGTTCCAATCATTGCATACCACTCTTAGAAAATTATTACCTAGAGCCATTTAATGTAGGGAAACACCTATATACCTCTGTTGGTATTATTTTTTTATGCAGGGAACTTTATGTTTCAGGCACTTGTAGTCATGGGAGTACAACAGCATAAAGTCAAGAACGTGGTATTTAAGTGAGGACATTTTTATCAGTTTTCAAAGAAGTGTGCAATTAAGACAGTTTCTAAGATACCTTAGGCTCCCAAATACCTTAAGTTTTAGGGATGGTATCATCTGAGTGTGGTGAAGTAGTTAACACTCAACCACTGTAATTACATTTTAAATTAGTAAATCTTTTGGAAAGTAGTATCAGAAATGAATTCAACAAAAATATGTATATTATTTAAAATTCGTTGCAAGGAAATGCCACAGAATAAAAAAGCTATAGTCAATCCGTGTTTGCCTTGTATGTGTCAGGAACTGTGCATGGTGCTGGGAATTTGTAAGGTGGGAAAGTTTTGCTGTTTTCTTGAACTTCTAGATTTGTGGCAACAGAGCATGAGACAAGTACATAATCAAATAACTGTAATATGATGTATTGAGCTGTAATTGGGGTGTGTTTTAAATTTGAGGGAGGGGATCAATTACCAGAGAATACACAGTAAACACACCAGGAAAGTTTTTCTTCTGGATTGGGGGTGTAGGAAAGAGACATTTAGGCTGTGTTTCAAAGGACAACTAGGATAAAATGAGACTGGATGTTTTACTTTCCAATCCCGGGTGGTTGAGTGGAATTAATGTTTCACAAGTAAAGGTCATCAGAAGAGGCTTTGGTAGAGACTGATGAGTTAGGTTTTTGTTTTTCGGTTTTTTAGTAAGCTCTGTGCCCAGTGTGGGGCTTGAACCCACAACCCCGAGATCAAGAGTGGCTTGCTCTACCTACTAGGCTAGCCAGGCACCCCAGGGGGGATAGATTTTTAATGATTCAAGTAAATAGCAAAAGAAAATAAAAGAATAAGTATGGAATACAGTATCCTCAACAAACAAAAAACCAATTCAGCATATAGTATAGCCTCCATTCCTGCTTTATCTCATTTATTCTTAAGCTGAAGACCTTTCCTTATTCCATGTGTGATCTTAAGGTTAGATAAGTTACTTTAGTTTTGAACATATTGAATGGATTCTTTATTAATATTCATTTTCTATATTTTGATTTGTTTTGAAAATAATTTACCTTACTGCTTTTACAGGTAAAATCTTCTAAGGAATTCAGTGGCCTCCTATTTTAATAATAACTTTATTAATATATACTTTACATACTTTAAAATTCACTCTTTAAAAGCATATAAATGTTTTTCACTATAGTGGCAGAGTTGTGCAACCATCCCCATCATCAATTTTAGAACATTTCATTACCCCCAAAAGAAACTCCATACCTGTTAGTGGTCGCTTCTTGTTTTCTTTCCCCCTAGCCTCTGGCAAACACTGATCTGCTTTTTCTTTGTATGCCTTTGCCTGTACTGATATTTCTTATAAATGGGATTATACAATATATGGCCTTTTCTGACTGACTTTTTATTTTTTCCTTTTTAAAGATTTTATTAGAGGACAAAGAGACAGAGCCTGAGGAGAAGGGAGGAGGCAGAGGGAAAGGGAGAGGGAGAAGTGGACTCCTTGCTGAGCAGGGAGCCTGATGCGGGGCTGGATCCCAGGGCCCCCCGAGTTCATGACCTGAGCTGAAGGCAGACACTTACCCCGCGGAGCCACCCAGGCGCCCCATTGTGACTGGCTTTTTTTCCCCTTAGCATGTTTTCAAGGTTCATCCATGTTGTAGCATATATTAGTACTTCATTCTTTTTTATGACCGAATATTATTACGTTTTGTGGATATACTCATTTGTCTAGTCCTCAGTTAGTGGCGTTTGTACTGTACCTTCTGGCTGTTAGGAATGGTACTGCCGTGAACAGTTATGTACCTGTTTCTGTGTGGACATGGGTTTTCAGTAATCTTGGGTAGAATTGCTAGGAGTGGAATTCCTAGGTCATATAGTAACTCTGTGTTTAACATTTTGAGGAATTTCATTTTGCAGTCCCACCAGCAGTGGATGAGGGCTTCATTTCTCCGCTTCCTCGCAAATACCCATATTGTCTGCCCTTTTGATTTAATTGATTAATTTGATTTATCTCCTTGTGGTTTTGATTTGCATTTCCCTAATGACTAGTGATGTTTGAGCATCTTTCATACGCTTATTGGCCATTCTTCGGAGAAATGGCTATTAAAATACTTTGCCCATTTAAAAATTTGTATTCATCTTTTTATTCTTTCATTGGTCTCTTTAGAAAGATGGGTGTTTTTTAACTTATAAACAGCATTTTGTAACAGGTGATATTAAATTTTTCATGTGCATTAATGGTGGACTTTTAGGTTTAATTAGCTGTTAAGCATATTTTTAAAGTGCTGATCTTCATTAGTGATCGTTTTTAAAGTTTTGCTAAGATTTAACTTTAGAGTGACTAGTTCAGTCCACAGGACTTGATTGAGCGTGCCCTTATAATAACAAGACTAACTTTAATAATTTTTTGGAATGTCAAAAACAGTAACATTTTATTTAAAAAGCTAAGCACCAAATTTAAATTCTGTGCACTGACTGAGTCTTTGACTTAACTGGAGCAATTCCATCTTTTCCCAAGTAGTTGAATTTACTTTGTGAAATGTGTTTTAATGTCTATGTCTCTTTTTTTTAGGTTATCCTGAGTACCACATGCCTAATAATTTTCCTTGGAACGCTAGCCATTGTTTTTCACTGCCTCGAAAAGATCAAAATTTCTCCGGAAATTGGAGACATATTTGATTTAAAAGAAATAAACTTTAACAAATGGACAATATGTCTATTACAAATACACCAACAAGTAATGATGCCTGTCTGAGCATTGTACATAGTTTGATGTGCCATAGACAAGGTGGAGAGAGTGAAACATTTGCAAAAAGAGCAATTGAAAGTTTGGTAAAGAAGCTGAAGGAGAAAAAAGATGAATTGGATTCTTTAATAACAGCTATAACTACAAATGGAGCTCATCCTAGCAAATGTGTTACCATACAGAGAACATTGGATGGGAGGCTTCAGGTTAGTCCTGTTTGAGAGTTTTTCTCTATCTTTTGTAGTGGCAGATTAAAAAATTCTTGCTTCCTTTAAAGTTACTATTGGATAATTTAATATTTGTTCCATCTCTTCAGATACTGTACATCAGGTACTATACCAATATGCATTATGGGAATGTAATAATAAAGATATATCTTAAAAAGTTTTTTAGTGTTCTAAGAAAAAAATTCCATGTAGAAAATTTGGAAAATAAAAAAGCAGAAGAAACCCTTGCCTTTTAGCACTTTGGTATTCATCTTTGCAGCTTTTTTTCTTTTTGAGCGTATTTTATGTACATTTAAAAAACTGAGTTATACTTGGTCTTTTTATAGTTTAGAAATCTGATATTGTAGGTTTGGTACTTTTATATGAAAAAGACTCTAAAAGAATGTAAGCATTTCTTTAAAACTCAGAGTTAAAAGGCTTATATTTTATAAAAGTTTAAAATTTTTCATTTTCATTGATTACATTTTTTATAGAACTACACGTATCTCCTGTGCTGAATATTTTTAAAGAAACATACAGAAATATTAAGTCATTAGATTTAAACACTTTGTTTCAAGGTTTTTAAGAATGGTTACTTCAACAACTCATATTTTTTTTTGCATTTTAAAAACCCAAGCACAGGTCTTGAAAAATACCTTTGTTCATAAATGTTTCTCCTTTATGATAGAGATTATGATACTGATTTTGTAGGATTGTAAAAATTAAATGAGAACATATGTAAAATGCCTTGTTAAACGTGTGATGTATAACTGATGATCAATAAATGATCATTTAGGGCAGCCCGGATGGCTCAGCAGTTTAGCGCCGCCTTCAGCCAGGGCCTGATCCTCAAGACCCGGGATCAAGTCCCATGTCAGGCTCCCTGCATAAAGCCTGCTTCTCTCTCTGCCTGTGTCTCTGCCTCTCTCTCTCTCTCTCTCTCTCTCTCTCTCTGTCTCTCTGTGTGTGTGTCTCATGAATAAATAAATAAAATCTTTTAAAAAATCTATAAGTGATCATTTATATTTCTTAGGTGGCTGGTCGGAAAGGATTTCCTCATGTGATCTATGCTCGTCTCTGGAGGTGGCCTGATCTTCATAAAAATGAACTCAAACATGTTAAATATTGTCAGTATGCATTTGACTTAAAATGTGATAGTGTCTGTGTGAATCCATATCACTATGAACGAGTTGTATCACCTGGAATTGGTAAGTAGACTTTGCTTTTATCTTCAGATGCATGAAGGGAAAAGTTCTTGATACTGTTTTAATTTTTCTATGCCAAATTATAAATTTGGATAGAGCCAGGACTTCAGCTAAGGTTAAGAATCAGATATTTTTAATGAAATATAAATATTTAAATTTAAACTTTAGAATAGACTTGTATTTTGACTGCTAAAACTAAGTATACACTATAGTTCATGTTCTGCTCATCTAGAATATTGGTTTTGAAAAATAAGGTGGAAGGCATTATAGAATTGAATAGTTTATGTATCGTCAGATAGCATTTACACTACTACTCTTGAGTTGAAATGGTTTGTGAAGTGTTGAATCTCTGGGTTAAATTTATACTTTGTAATTTTAAATACAGTGGAAAATATTTTCATGGTAATGATTAATGTTTCATTTTCTTTTCCCTTTTAAAAAATTAAGATCTCTCAGGATTAACACTGCAGAGTAATGGTAGGTAATCTGTTTCTTGTAACTTTCTCTGTCTTCTTTATCCTGTTCCCTCTATTTTTTATTGACCTAAAATTAGTTTGTATGGATGCTGGTAATATTTACAAGAAAAATACTTACTGCTTTGGAAATCCAGTTCTTTGGGAGCACACATCAGTATTTAAAACTGAATTTAAATAGCCTGGTGGTTTGTTGAACTACCATTTATGCACTGGAGTGACCTAAAAAATATGATAGGGGAATATAAAACATATGAAGAAAGAATATTTTTTGAATTGATAAAAACTGATCATTTTGGAAGAAAATCTTACAGAGCCAATTTAAATGAATATAAATACCTATAATGTTTGGTAATTTGGAGTCATATATAGCATGTCCTTTAAGAAATACTAATATTCTAATTTTTCTTTGTTTTTCCCTATTTTTTATGAATGATAATTTTAAGCATGATTTAAAACTACATATGTTAATATTTTTTTCTTGTTACATTTTTGAGTAAATGAAACAAGGCTACTTTAACTTTCATAGATTATCTAATTCTCTTTTAAAAGAGCATGTTTTGAGGTAGGGAAATGAAATCAATGAGGGGTGGTGTTTTTTAGTGTAATATTTGAGAACAGAGATCTGTTGAAACTTTAGTTTTATTACTTAGAATATGAACTAAAATTTTTGTAAGCAGTTAATTTGAAGAGAAACTCTGATAAAGAACCACCATTATCTTAGAAAGATGTGCAGTTGTTCTGGAGGAACAGTGGGTTGGTACTTGTTGCAGAATCTTAGAGGTGGGTCAGAAATACATCTAACCTTAAACAAAATTTTGGAAGAGCTTGAAAGTCTACTTGTTTTTATAGTTCACCTTTCTTCCATGTCGCTATAATAGAGGAAGACTCCAGTCCCTTTTGGTACTTGTTACTGGTTAGTAGGTTTCTGAAAACATGGATTGGTAATGTGGTAGTGGTCTGGAAGGGTAGCTCTAAGATTGGTTTAAGTCTTGCCTCTTTACTACAATTTACATTAATATTAGTCTTCTTTTTTCTTTGAAAGTAAATACCCTTCAGATCTTCACCATTCTCCACCCATGCTTTTGGAGAATTAAAGTATTTAGCTCAGCAGGGGTTAAGGATTGGGGGACTCTAGTGATATCTATATCAGAATCTCCTTAGTGGGAGTGGTTGTGAGGAGATCCAGTTTTGAAGACTCATTACACTCCCCCCTTATCCTAACATGTTGCTGTTATGAGTAGCTATCTTTGGTCATCTTTGGTCAGATTGTGTGTGGGGGTGATAGGCTCTTTTTAGTAGCTCTAAGGGTTGTTTTAGCCTTGCACATCCCCCTAGTGGTGGTTTGTAAAGGCCAGTTTCAGTGGCTTATTTCCTTAAAAAACAACAGGTGTTTTCCACATCCCCATCTAGATTTGGACAGAGTAATAATATAAAGCCAGGTAAAGAAAAAGTTAAGAAAATGGGATAACTCCTTCACTTTTGAGTTGGAATCTTAGGGTAATCATTTCCAGCCTATTTCATATCTTCTGTGAAGCTTTCCATGACCACATCAGTCTGCATATTCATTTTAAGAGATGTTTAGTGAGCATGTATTGCTTGGTACTGTGTTAGGATCTAGGGACGATAGGATAAGTAAGGTGTGTTTTCTCCACACTAGGTAGCTAATAGTTTAGTGGAGGAAAGACAAAGTAAATAAGACAGCAATAGCATCAGACGAGTGCTGTGCTCTGCCTGCTGGTGGGGATAAGAACACTGACTTGGGGTGAGTCCAGTGGCTTCAGCTTTTCTGTCCCTTATACATTTCTTACCCCTCATAAAATATTTTACAGTTATATGTATGACTGCTGTAAAAGTATGGTTAAAGCATAACAGCTGATACTTGATAAGTACAGACTTTTTGTCCAGAACTGAGCTGTACGAGTTACAAGTATTGCTTCATTGTTCTCGTTATACTCCCACATGGAAGGTGGCATTATCTACGCTTGATGAGATGAAGATCATGATAGACAGGAGGAGCTGGAGTAATGTGTCCTCGATATTAGATATTTAAACAATAAAAAAATATTGGAAAAAAATATTGTAGTATAAGTTCCATGAAAGAAATTTTTCTTTTCTTTATTCATGTGTCCCAGGTACTAGAACAGTACTCAATAAATATTTATTCAGTGAATAAATTTGTTGAATGCTAGTCCATAAAGAGAAATAGCTAATAGTTTGGTGTCTGTTATTCTGGACTTAAAAAATATATACTATATGTTTTTTTAATTTTATTTTTTTGAATAGGCAATACATGGTCCATAAATCAAAATACTATAAAAAGGTATACAGTGAAAAGAAGTGCTCCCACCCCTGCCCCCATTCCCCCCTACCTCAGGTAATCACTTTTATTAGTTTCTGGTGTTTCCTTCCAGGGTTTCTTTATGCAAAAAAACATGTATTATTTCCCTCTTTTTCTTACATTAAAAGCATATTGTACACTTGTTCTGGACCTTGCTTTTTTAATTACAGAATGTGATTTTTTAAACATGCATGTGATCATAGTGTACAATGGTGTTTTGTAACCAACTTTTTTTCTCTTGGCAAAAATATTCTGCAGATATCTATCCTTGATACCTATAGTTTTACCTAAGGGACATGTTTTAAGTTATTTGATTGAAGACACTTGCAGTCGGTAGAACTCTCAGACTTACATTGGGGAAGGTTTATTCAGTGTATTAGGCGAGAGAAGGTTATGAGGCGTAGCTCTTTAAAAGGAGAATTTAGTCATTACAGTTGTACTTTAAGCCTAACAGTCAACTGAAAAGCAAAAGTGATGAGCCATCCAGTTCACAAACTATTTCCTCAAATCAGTAGCTTTCTCCTTTGTACTAACAATACCAATATCTTGGTTAAAAAGATCCTTGTTACTATAACAACCAAAAACCCTAAAAGGTCCAGGAAGTACATAGAGATGTCAGGATCTATAGGAAGAAAATTAGAGAATTTTGTTGAAGGGTATAATTTAAAAAAAAAAAAGATCGAATAAATAACAGTAATATCTACTTTTTGTCCCAAATGACTTTTTCTTTGTATTTTTATAATCTGGCTAACATTGGTGATGAATCGTTGGGTCCAATTTTATTACTGATACAGTGATGTGTTAAGCAGCGTCCTTTTCATTATTTTTTGTTTCCCTAGAATTTTTTAAAGAAAAACTTTTTGGAATGGAATTCATTGGTCTTAAAAATATCCAAATCTTCATTACGTTTCTTTTTGTTTTTGTTTTTAAAGATTTATTTATTTGAGAGAAAATGCAAACGTGTGTACATGCACGGGTGGGGTAGGGGCAGAGGGTGAGAGACTCTTAAGCAGACTCCATGTTTAATGTGGAGCTGGCCACAGGGCTTGATCTCACCACCCCAAGATCATGACCTGAGCCGAATCCAAAAGTTGGGTGCTCAACCGACTGCACCCAGGTGCCCCTTCATGTCTTTCGATGCATGGAAAACCTCTTTAAGAGATTGTATGTAGAAATTTGAACAATAGATTATTCATATTGCTTTGGAATAGTCTCCATTTTTTAAAAAAAGGCCATGTTGGGGGACCTAGTTGGCTTAGTACGTCATGTGGCTCTTCATCTCAGAATTGCGAGTTCAAGCTCCACTTTGGGCATGAAGCCTGCTTAAAAACAAAACAAAAGACCATGTAATGAAGTGGTATTTAGTAATCAGTTTTTTCAAAAATTGATGTAGGGAAAGGTAAAGGGCCCTATATATTGATTCTTAATGGAAAAAATGTCTTTTTGTGGACTATTTATTGTGTGTTCTAAGAAGAGAACCTAATATTAGAATTCAATGAATTGTAAGATTCTGGGGTAGTATTAGTTGAAAAGCAGTAAAGGATTGTTGGCTAAAGATAAAAAGCATACCACAAAGCAATAGCCTAAAACAAATAGGTTCTGGGCAGAGAACAGTTGACATTATCAATGCAGTTTAAGTTTTCTTTTTTTCCTTAAAACAAAGGCAACCATTCCCTAGTTTGTTAAAGGAAAAATGTTCTGTAGTATTGGCTTGAGTTTAGGATTGCTTATTAAGGTGAAAGATGTTGATTATTGAATTTTTTCACAACAAATATTTATCAAACATCATTATGTGATTTGGATTTTCAGAGGGAAATTTCAGTTTGGCTTACCATTTAGGATTTTTGCTTCTGGTTCTGACCTAGTAGGGGACATTTCAGTACATTTCACTTTCAAAGCATATCATTTAATGATAAGTATAAATCCTGGAATTGAATAGCTATCAGATCCCATTTATATTTCCCATTTATAATTTCACACTGTGAAATTAGCAAAAACATATAGCCAAGTACTTGATCTCACTTTGGTCTTCTCATGGATAAACACTTCCCCCAGCCATATGCTTTCCATCTAACTCATGTATTTAAGGTGATTATTCTTCTAGGTTAATCAGAAAACTAAGGAATACCTCTTGAGGACCACTGCTGGATGGGTTTGGAATATGGTCGAGTTTCAAATTTCAGGGGTCAGTCAGATTGATCGATAGAATATATCAGAGGTCCCTACTTCTAAATAGTTTGTGCTGATAAAGTAGTAGTGTTTTCAAATATGAAAAAATTCTGAGTTAAAAGTTATTTACACTATAGTTGATTTTTAGATGTTGTCATATTACTTAGAACATTTTTTTTCCTGGTAACCAAAGCTTAGAAGATTTTAAAATGTGTTTAATTTTTTATATAGCTCCACCAAGTATGTTGGTGAAGGATGAATATGTTCATGACTTTGAGGGACAGCCATCATTATCCACTGAAGGGCATTCAATTCAAACCATCCAGCATCCACCAAGTAATCGTGCCTCAACGGAGACATACAGTACCCCAGCTCTGTTGGCTCCATCTGAGTCTAATGCTACCAGCACCACCAACTTTCCCAACATTCCTGTGGCTTCCACAAGTGAGTAGTAGAATCAAATGTAGTCAACAAATTGATCTTCCCCATTTAAAATTTATATGTACTTGGAGGATAACTCCAAGTAAGTCCAAATGAAAAGTACTGTGGTATCTTTATAGCACAAAGGTATTAAGTAGATTTTTCAGTTGGTCCTGGAAAAAACGGTCACTTGGGATTTAAGTAATGACTTTGATTATAATACTGATTTAAATTGATGGTCTATGGCAAATTAAATTTAAATAAAGAAATAAAAATAAATTAATGGTCTAATTTGTAATTTCCCAATTATTACATGCAGAAGTAAGAATCATCTTGCACTTTCAGATATGTTTTAGAGAAATATTTAAGTAGTTAACAAGTAGTTTTGGACCAAGATGTTTATAAAATCTCTAGATGGAATAGTATGCTTTCCTTTAATCAGGGTTTTTATTGTGCTTTATCTGGCAGTATATTACTTTATAATAGTCATTTCGGTCTCTCATTGTACAAACTTTAAAAAAGGGATACTGGCAGAGTTGTTTATGATACACATCCCTGAAGATAGATGTTAAGTATTTTAGTCAATTTTGAAATATAGCTAAATTCTGGGGCGGGGTGGGGGGGGTGGGGGTGTATGTGTGTGTGTTTTTTTTTTAAACCAGGAGGTCTTTTTCAGAAAGATTCTTCCCATGATAGAGATGCCATTTTCTTTGCCACATTATAGAGCCAGAGGGTTATTAGATTTATCTTTTCTTGGAGCCTGATCAAGGCAATAACGACTCTGTTCTGTTGATACTGCTGTTTATTTTCAAAGTTACCAAAGGCTGCGTAGTTTGCTGTTTGGCAAGTGAAGTTGCTTTTTTGTTTGTTTTTTTAACTAATTACAGAGCAGGGTCTTGGCATATGTATGGTGCTATTTGTACCTGGTTGCTACGGAGATTGTATCTAAGCCCACATCAGCAGTGGATTGTTGCTAGATCTGGACTAATACTTTGTTAGTGGCTACCAAAGGGAGCATTATTCTATTTACTTTAATATCAGATCATATTCAAAAGAGAAATTTGATCTTTAGAATAAATAGAGGACTGATTTCTCTAATGGAATTTATAAGTACAGTATACCAAATATCTCCCCTTTAATTCATTTCTTCTCTTCAGTGTATTTTGGATTTGCTATGTGAGATGACAGTCTCACCATAGACAACATATTCTACGTGGAGTATACAGGTTAAGCACACGCTTTAGAACCTGGATCCTCTTAATCACTTAGTGCTTCTGTTATCTGTCTACTGTTTATTAACCAGTTTGAGAATATAGTTGACAGAGTGGTCAATGATGGAGAATAAAACCACCTAAGCATAGATTAGTGAGAGTGTAGCCACTTACTTCTGTTGATATTATCTGGAGATTTGAATTTACATGCCTTTGTTGGTGCTTGCTAAAATGACTTTAACTGTTCTATTCCCTGGAGCCAAGTCCATTGAAAACCAGAAAAATGGTATGAGTGAAATGCTAATAATTTTTCTTGGTATTTTTTGGATATTTTTTATAATTGAATAGATGATTATTTTTAGAATTTGTTGCAAAATGTTTTTGTAGATCTCAGAAAGTGTATTGATAGAATTAAAGAAGAAATTGGACTAAGGATTGGAAGACTATTTCAAATAAGCTGGTATAGTTGTATTGTTTCATTTCATCTTATGTACTTGGGATTGTGTAATGGAAATATTCAGTACAGATAACCACAGTGGGCTACTTTATAGTCTATGTTCACTTGGCTCTTGAATATCTTCAGGTTTTCTTTCTAAATATCTGTAAATTAAAATAATCTCATTTCACTTACGTAGTGACACTTTTTGTAAGCTAAAAGTCTGTGACATGCATAGTTGTTAAAATGTAATTAACATTTAAAGAAACTTGGAAAAAATTTTGGGGGGATAAATAGGGAGTGAGGTTGCTAAAAACATCTTTAAAATTAAATAATTTGGAGATTATTGCAACAATCTTTTTAACTTTTATAATCTTCACCTTAAGGAAATGTGATTTGTAGGAAGGAAAAAAATGTTTCTTTTCCTTGATACTTTGAACTATGGTGTCATATCCTTTCTTCTATCTATACTCCCATTTAGATGAGAAAAGATTGAAGTGATGCCAGTTGTAACAATTAGGAAATTTCAGTGCTTTCCAAATGCGATGAATAATTGACTCAATTCATGCTTGCTTGAAAAAATCAAGCTTTTTCCACTTAAAAAAAAAAAAAGAGCCTTAAAAATGTAGGTTGTTGGGGTACCTGGCTGACTTGGTCGGTGGAGCGTGCGATTCTTGATCTCAGGGTTGTGGGTTTGAGCCCCATGTTGGGGGCAGAAATTACTTTTAAAAATTTTTTAAATCTAAAAAAAAATGTAGGTCAGCAAGCAATATCTTAGAATGGTTTTAAGTAAAATAGAAACCAGACAAATCTTACTTCTGGTATATTACACATAGAAAGGGTAACTAATTTCTTGTCAGTCCAGGAAGATGTTAGTGTTCTTGGAAGGAAGTGATTTTTTGGTTTTTAAAAGTACATGAAAAATTTCAGAATAGACTTATAATTTGTTGTTGTGGCTTTTGTTTTTTGTTTTTCTTTCTCTTTCTTTAATTTTTTTTTTTACTAGCAGTGCTTTTACTGATTGAATAGTAGAGCTTGACCTTTTCTAAACTTCGCCTTACCCATCACATTCCATTTAAAATACTTGCGTGCTCTGCTTTTCTTTTATCAAACAGTAGCATTTTGCAATTACCAGTACCAGTGCTGATAAAAATAATGAATTTCCAGTTTTCAACATTTTATTGGGGCTGGACTTTGGGAGTCCTCATCAAAAAGGTCCAGAGCTAGATGGCATGACCAGGGATGAGCTGATGTGCTTCTGAATTTATGATGATAGGCTAGACATATAGTGAAATTTTGCTGGCATTTGAAGAATATCTATGAAGAAAAAGTCCTCTAAAGATTAGCCAGTTGTTTCTTAAGATAGAATAATCTCAGACATTTTCAAGTTAAGGATTGCCTTCGTAGATGACTTTAGAGTTTGTTATTTGATAAATCATGGACAAGTTCCATTTTTTGCCCATCAATACAGCTGTGATTATCAGATATAATTGGTCCTTCATCTACTGTATAACAATGTAGGATTGCATCGATAAATGTACCATATTAATGTCTTCTCGTTCCTCTAGGTCAGCCCGCCAGTATACTGGCAGGCAGCCATAGTGAAGGATTGTTGCAGATAGCTTCAGGGCCTCAGCCAGGACAGCAGCAGAATGGATTTACTGCTCAGCCAGCTACTTACCACCATAGTATGTACATGCTTTTTAAAATCTTTTAACTAGTTGAGAAAAAATAGGCAGACTTTCTAAAAGCAAATTAATCCATGTGGGCCTTAATTTTTAGACAGCACTACCACCTGGACTGGAAGTAGGAGCGCACCATACACACCTAATTTGCCTCACCACCAAAACGGCCATCTTCAGCACCACCCGCCTATGCCGCCCCATCCCGGACATTACTGTAAGCTCTTGTTTTTGTTGTAAGGGCCTTTTCTTTTTGAGAACTGGTTTTCTTTCTATTTTTTTTTATGTTTTACATCTTTTATTCATCTTACAGTTTAGTTTCATTAAATGATTACTGCTTTTCAGCATTTTTAGTAAACAGTATTATTTACTTTTTTATAGTTTTGTTACCATACATTTGTTTTAGAGAAGTGATGTTTACTAAATACGTTTCTTTCTCTGTTGCTGATGTTTCATTAACACCACATTGAT
Organism: Canis lupus baileyi; assembly: GCF_048164855.1. Classification (NCBI taxonomy): domain Eukaryota; kingdom Metazoa; phylum Chordata; class Mammalia; order Carnivora; family Canidae; genus Canis; species Canis lupus. The sequence continues at coordinate 24,659,423 of NC_132838.1, read as the reverse complement.
TTCCATTCATTTGTTTGTTCGCTGTGTATATGTTCCTAGATCTCATGTATATCCTGTATCATGTATTTCCATCCTATGTGGATTGAAACCCCTTGAGTGTCAAGATCTCAAAGGTTCCCACATCATACTGTTAGCATACTGTAGACACTTAGTTGTGGAATCTATCATTACTTTGTGTAGGCTTGATTGGGAAGGTTACTCTACTGATGATCATAGCTTGTAGTTTCAGGCAGAAGAGGGACTTTGTTCATTTGGCTTAGTGAAATGAAGAGCATAAATTTTCCTATGTTTTAAATTCCTTTTCCTCCATTATAAGATTAATAGTACCAAAGAAAACTTGGAAAATACAGAAGAGTGTAAATAAAAAATAAAAAATACCCAGAGTCGTCCTACCTACAGATACCCACTTCTAATATTTTGTCATATTTTTTCTTCCAGTTATATAAATGGGTGTACAGAAATTTGGGAGGGAAAGGATCGTATCGTGTATATATTGTTGTATCCTTCTTGTTTTCAATTATGTTACTATTTTTCCATGTCTTAGAGAGTATAATTTTTTATGGCTGGCTGGCCCAGCATAGTGGTTAAGGTGCTGAGTTCGGACCCTTAATTAGCTGTGTGACCATTGGCAAGTTTTTAACCCTCACTAACTAAGCCTTAAGGGTAGCAGTAGTATCCAGCTCAAGGAATGTTGTAGGAAGTAAATGTAATAACTCATGTGAAGTGTTTAGCACCATGTTTTAACACTTAATAATCTCTTAATCTCTTAATCTTAGCTACTGGTCCATTATGTAAACAACCTTAATGTAATAAACCTTAAACATTTGTTTTTAGAATGGATCTGACAATTTGAATTATTATTATATATATTGCATTGTAAATTATACTCTATCACATTACATGAATAATTCATTTATAATTTACATTAAATTTCGCATGTACAATTATTGTAAATTGCTAACCGCACTTGACACATAGTATTAAAATGTTAGCTCTTAAATATCCACCAAAGTAACTCAAGAGTATTTGCTTATTATAAAGTAATCTAAACGAAGCTTTTAAAGTTTTAGACATTGCATAAGCTTGATCTAAATAACTCCTGAAGTATGATGGTTATATTTAAGTAAAGTTTATTAAAAGTTTTAGCATTAGAAAACTTTTAATAAATAAAAATGGGATTTTTATTGTCTTTTCTTTAGGGCCAGTTCACAATGAGCTTGCATTCCAGCCTCCCATTTCCAATCATCCTGGTAAGTGTATTTCAAAATCGATTCCCTATATTCATATTTTCTTTATATTAATTAAAACACACACAAATACACATTTTAGTGTAATTACAGGGTAGCCTAACTTTATAGAGAAGTACAATACTCCTTATCATGTTAGCTAATCAACAGTTTATTAGTAGCCAAAATAGTCACACATAAGGTGTCTATATTTGACTCTTTTAAGTGTGTAAAAGAAAAAACAAGATTTTTTTCAGCTAAGACGTGAAGTACCAAAATGCTGGTTTTAGCATTGAATATATAAATATGCAGCAGAAGAAAACTAGGTTTCAAATAGAACAGCTGTAAAACTGTAGCTTAAAAAGACAAGGAAGAATCTGCAGTAGATGCTGAAAATAATAATTCACTGTATCTATTTTAGAAGATAAATTCAGGAATTTCTGGTTAATTGAAATTTTTAGAGACTTTTTGATTAAATTATCTTCGAAGGAGAAAATAACTAAGTAGATTTCCTCAATTCAGAGTTTGAACATATCTTTTTAAACTACAGAAGTAATGAAACAGAAAGTTTAAGTAAAATACTGAAGGCTTCTAAAAATAGGATTTTGATTTGTTTTCCTTCTATCCCCTCATATCTATTTTTCTTAGTTTAAAATGGCAAATATTTAATTTCCACTCATCACTTAGTTTTTCCCCCAATTAAAGATAAAAATAAGAATTTGTGTTATTATGAAGAATTTCAGACATACACCAAATATCAGACCCTGCCCCCATTATACTCATGGCTCAGTTTCAGCTACTATCACCTGAGGGCCAGTCTTATCTCAACCATACCCTCACCTATTATTTTGAAGGAAGTCCGCCCTGTAAAATTGCTTTGTATATAAATATGTTAGCATACATAATTGCTAGTTAAATGACCTCTCTAGTTGACTTTCTATATATTATTTTCATATTTACCGTGGCTTTAAACATTTTTTGTTGGCTAGGGATCCTCGCCTTTTTATAAACATTTTTATTGAGAAATATAGTATACAGAAAAGTATATAAAACAGCTATATTTACAGTCTCATGAATAATATTGAAGCCAACACCTGGGTAACCACCACCCAGATTGAGAACTAGAACAGTGCAACACCCCTAGAAAACTTCCTGTCCTGTGCATTTTGTTTCAGAAACTTCTCTGCCCCAGAGATAAGCACTATTCTGCTTTTTGTGGATACTCCTTTTTTGCTCTTTAAAAGTGATGAATGCATCCCTAGACAGTCTAGTAGATTGGTTTTACTTGTTTTTGAAATTATATAAATGAAATCACTGTATCATAATCTTAATTTGTTGTGAATAAACATATTGTGATAAGAGGGGGAAATCTAGTGTCTTAAGAATGAGAATTTTTGCTGGCTTCAGGGCAGCATCATTAAGAGTCAGTAGTGGTCCCTGGTCATTTGGGGGTGCCTCAGTGTCCATATGCTGGAAGGTGATCTGCAGGAGGGAGGATAACCAGAGCTCAGAAGAAAGACCTACCCTGAATGGGATGGTGAGGTGGGGTTGGAAATGGTGGCATCTAGCTGGTTGTTTGGACTCAATTTGTATTCAGTGAATGCTTTTGGCTTCTTGATAGATTTACTTCATTGTTCTCATGGTAGAACTGATGTTGAGGTCTAACAGCTTCTGGTGGTTAGGGAATAGCATTAACTAGTTATGGGAGACACATCCGGAACGCCTCACACCGGCATTAAAGCTTTTGTCTACGAATAGAATAGGAAGTGACTTAATAGTACAAATGATCCTGAAAGGTCTCTGAGAGGTTGTGAGAAGGGATTAGCTCTGTGCATAAACCTTTAGTGGAGTCAGCTAGTTAGAACCCAGTCTCTGTGAACTCTGGTTATGAATACTTACAGGTCTCGAAGGAGTTTTACCTCACAACTGTTTTCTTCATTTCTCCTCTTGTTAAGAGAAGATTTTAACTGGTCTTCCTGTTGGGAGAGCTTCTAGTCATACTTTAATCTCTGCTCTTACTCCGTATTTCTTTTCAAATTTGAATCTAATTATTTCTCTGCTGACAAACTGGCATTGCTTTCCCTACTCATTGCTTGGTCAAAAGGTCTAAATTCCTTAGCTGGGCAGAAAAAGTCTGATCCTGGTCCCTGCGTACTTTCCTAGCTTTGTCTCTTTATGCTCTAACCACCCTGAACCACTTACTCAAGCTTGCTCAGCTATATCATTCCTCTGTGCTTTCTCTACACATGCAAAAAAATCTCTGATAGGTTTTGTACTCCAAATTAGTTACTTGTTTTTCTGAAACTGAGTACTCTCCAAACTTAGCTGATTAAGCCAGTAGTAATAATTCTTGATCTTACTTACTAGTTTCTGTGGGTCAGGGATCTGAGAATGACTTGGTTGATTTGCTCTGGATGTAGAGTTGCATGAGGTTGCAGTCAAGGTGTTGGCTTGGGCTACTATCATCTGAGGGATTTTCTAGGGCTGGAGGATTCACTTTCAGGGTGGTTTACCCACATAGCTGGTAAATTGATGTTATCGTTGTCGGGAAGTTCCAGTTTCTCTCTGTGTGGACCTTCTTTGTAGAGCTTCTTGAGTGTCTTCACATGATAGCTAGCTTCACCTAGAGTAAGTAATCAAGAGAAGACAAGAGAGCCTTGGGATCTTTTAAGACTTAGCCTCAAAAGTCATGTCATAATTTCTGTAAGACCTTTTTTTGTGGGTAGGGGACAACACAAAGATGTGAATATCAGAAGGTGAGAATTATTGAGGACCATCTTGATGCCCATCCATGTACTCCTAAGATCCTAAATGTGGGAAACTTTTTAAGATCTAGCAGGAGTACACCACTGTTGGGAAACCTTTCCTAATCCTTATGTCCCCTGCTATCTAGCACTTTTAATTCTACTAAATTATAGTTGTTGGTTTACAACTCTGCAATTCTATTTCATGAACAGATAGAAAAGAAAACAAAGTTAGTATTTGTTTTAGGTGTCTGGTTTATGTAGCCCCTTAAGGTCTGATTAAGAAATCCTAAAGTATCCTATCAAAGACTTAGGGCCCTTTAGATAGGAAATAAGCCTATACCTTTCAATAGGTAAAATCTTTGAAATAATTAAATATCATCAATATATAGTGAATCTATTTTTGAGAAATGATTTTTGAAGACAGTTACATAGATGTTTTCAGAAATAGAGGTAATAGAAATTGTGGAAAATGAAAATAATTATTATTGGACATTACCTTAAGGTAAGGTTAAGGATTTCAGATAGGCCATATACTTGGTGATTTTTGTGCTTTGACTTTGATAACTAAGTTGAAAAAATTTTTGGAAAAGGTTAGTCATTTTCTTTTTGTGGACTCTGTTTTTGCTTTTTCTTAAAGCTGAGATATATTCATTGCATTAAATATTAATTACAAATTAAAGTGAAGAGTTTCCTCAGTGTCTTTGAAATTGTTTTGGTAATTCACAGATGAGTTCAAAATCCACAGATTTCCAAATTTAGGTTATAGTCTAGTACTTAGGAACTATCTACTATTCAAGAGAGTGCCTTGCTTTTATGTGTTGATAAAAGATTCTTATAGGGCATCTCATTCAGATCTGAATAATAATTTATAATGAGTCTTGTAGGCACTCTAACCAAGTTTTTAACTTCTTGAATGACTTTATTTCAGAAATTGAAGACAGTGCCTTGGAGACTATATTTTTCAATATAATTGTGCTTTATTAATACATTGCCCCATTATAAAAATTATTTAGGGATCCCTGGGTGGCGCAGCGGTTTGGCCCCTGCCTTTGGCCCAGGGCGCGATCCTGGAGACCCGGGATCGAATCCCACGTCGGGCTCCCGGTGCATGGAGCCTGCTTCTCCCTCTGCCTGTGTCTCTGCGCCTCTCTCTCTCTCTGTGACTATCATAAATAAATAAAAATTAAAAAAAAAAAATTATTTAGCTAAGTTCTTATATTAAAAAAAAAATCATGTTGTTAACTCAGTTTTCTAAGAACCTTTTCTCTGGCTGGTAATGGGCAGTCCATGGGCTTCGTAAGACCACCTCAGCTTCACTAATTTATCAGCAAGAAACTCAAAATATCAACATTAGCAAACACATAACAACCCCACTCCCTTTTGTATGAATTGGGACATTAGGAAAGCTCTCTCTGAACTGAGTAATCTCATCCTGCTGTTAATACTGGTTTGAGAAGCCACAGACTTGTCACTTAATATGGCATTTGGTCCTTGGAGCATAAGAGCAAAGAGAGATCTAGGAAGTCCTAATAAGCGTTTCCTATTACCTTCTCCTGTTTAAAATAAAAAAGTTTCTTCCTGGCTGTTTAGCAAATTGAGTGGAGTAGAGAAGTTTTTCACATGGTATATTGTATCCCAACACTGCCGAGTTTTCTGGAACCCACTTAGATTACCTTTCTTTTCTCTGTCTTCACACATAGTAACCATAGTAACCCCCTTCCTTGCTCATGCTTTCTTAGGCCTTAATAATCGCTTAACAGGTGGTGGTTTTCATCCCTGGTTTGTGGTCTGCAATTCTGATGCCAGTTTCTGTTCACTTCAAGTTTATTAAAACTCTTCTTCCCATTACCAAAGGTGAACTCATACTAAACCTTTTCAGAGATGCAGCTTTATGTAACTGTCATTGTTGTATGGTGTCTGAGATAATAGGCAAACAAACAAAAACCCCTTTGGTGATTGGAAAATAATAAAATAAGATTTAAGTGCAGCTGCAGATGTTACAATTTATGGCAATGAAAGTATATTTTTGTCTTATTTAAACATAATAGAGATTATACAATTCTCTTTTTCTGTCCTGCTTGGACTCTCAGTGGAAAAAGATTGCTCATCATGCACTTTACTTCTGGGTAGTGTTTTTTTTTTTTTTTTTTTTTTTTTTAAGATTTTATTTATTTATTCATGAGACACACAGAGAGAGGCAGAGGGACAAGCAGGCTCCCTAAGGGCAGCCTGATGCAGGACTCGATCTTAGGACCCTGGGATCACAATGGAGCCAAAGGGAGACGCTCAACAACTGAGCCACCCAGGTGTCCCAATAGTGTTCTTCAGTATGAACTAGGAATTGCATGTTCTGGGACTTTTTTTTTTTTTTTTTTTACCAAGCATCATAAACATTCATAACTTCAGGGCATTGTTTGTAACAAAATTTACTGTTTGGATTGTTTAAAGACCTTTTTTAAGTGTTATTACTGTTTTTTGCTTCTAGAACTTTGGGTAATTGTTATCTTGTCTTAGACAATCTCTTTAGCTTTAGCTTCAACTAATATAAATATATCTGCCAGTTATGTTTGCTGAAGCTTTTTGTTCATAGCATAACGGGATGTCTTTTTTTTTTTTTAAAGACTTTATTCATGAGAGAGACACAGAGAGAGAGGCAGAGACATAGGCAGAGGGAGAAGCAGGCTCCTTGAGGGGAGCCTGATGTGGGACTCAATCCCAGGACCGTGGGATCACGCCCTGAGCCAAAGGCAGACACTCAACCACTGAGCCACCCAGGCATCCCAATGGGAAATCTTTAATGTAGAATAACTTCACCAATATTTCAAAACTGATTTTTTTAAAGGATTTATTTATTTATTCATGAGAGAGAGCGAGAGAGGCAGAGACACAGGCAGAGAGAGAAGCAGGCTCCATGCAGGGAGTTGAACATGGGACTTGATCCCGGGACTCCAGGATCACGCCCTGGGCCAAAGGCAGGCGCCAAACCACTGAGCCACCCAGGGATCCCTCAAAACTGATTTTTTAAGAAGAGACTTGAGTATATCACTACTACTTTTCATGTTTTAATGATAACCAAAAATATATTTTTTAATGTAAGTATTTATAATTAGTTGATATGATCTGTGTGGCAAAACATTTGAATTGTTAAGTTTTTGAATCACTGTCTTCATGTGATCTGTTTTATTAATTCTTCATTGAAAAGTACTTTATCCCTTGACAACATTTCAAAAAGCAATTAAATACATAGATTTTAAAAGATTTTTAAAATTTGAGAGAGAGAGAGAGAGAACATGAGAGGAGGGACAGAGGGAGAGGGTCAAGCAGACTCCCTGCTGAGCAGGGAGCCAGAAGCTGGAGCCCTGTCTCAGGACCCTGAGATCATGACTTGAGCCGAACAAAGTCAGACAATTAGCTGACGGAACTATCCAGGCACCCAAGATTTTGCAAGATTTCTAAAATACATTTTAAGTATCAATCATACTTCATTTTAAGATATTTTGGGAGTTTGAAAAGATCTATTTTTTTTGTTATCCTAAGTATCTTTATAGATTGTTGAAAGTTTTACTGCTGCAAATTCTGGTTTAGTCAGAGTTCATAAAGGACACATTGAAAAAAATAATTGGTTTATTAGCAGAAAACTTTATTCTCTAAAAAGTGGCACTGGCCTTTTCCTCTTTTAAATATGTCAAATCCATTTTTACTCAAGGACCTTTGCATTCTTCTCTTTTTGAAATGTTCTGCTCACGGTCTTTTCATAGATACATGGTCTTTCAAATTTCACCTTTTCAGATAAGATGTACCCCTGCCATCTAGTCTGAAGGATTCTTTCCTGTCATCTATCCTACACCCCATTTTATTTTCTTAACAGTGTTTATCATTACTGGAGCCATCTTATTTATTTCTTTATTTGTCTGCCTCTGCATCTCCATGAGAATGGGACAACATCTGTCTTGTTTACTGCTGCGTATATCATGCCTAGAATAATTCCTAGATACTCTTTAAATATCTGTTAAATCAGTTAAAAAAGGAAAACCAAATAATTTCCATGCGTGTTGTCTCTATGTAATAATTGTATTCAAACAAAAATTAGAAATATTTGATCAACTGTATTTGCAAACCGCACCAAATAGTGCCTTTTTCCCCAGTCATTTAAAATTATTGTAAGTTATTTATTGTTGTTTAAATGAATACACTGAATACATCTGCAAAGTTGAAATTATACTAGTTAACATGAATTGACTATAGTAAAAATGCAGATGGGACAAATGACCTTTCACTCAAGAGACAGTTGAGAATTCCTGCTCACAGCAACTGTGTAGTGGGGTGTAATTAACCTTGACTCTAGTCTGGGATGGCTGACTTGCTTATGCCCTTTCTGTCAATTAGGGATCTATAAAAGTATGTCATAAATTGATATCACTCAAGGATGCTTCCCTAGAATATGTCTTAAAGTCAGTGTGTGTGTGTGTGTTTTAAATCATACTTCATTTTAGGATATTTTGTAGTTCAGACTACAAAGAAAATATGTACAGTTGGGACGCCTGGGGGTCAGCAGTTGAGCATCTGCCTTCAGCCCAGGGCCTGATCCTGGAGACTCAGGATCAAGTCCTGCATCAGGCTCCCTGCATGAAGCCTGCTCTTCTCCCTCTTCCTGTGTCTCTGCCTCTCTCTGCCCCCCCTCCCCCCCATCTCTCATGAATAAATAAATAAAATCTTAAAAAGAAAATATGTACAGTCAAATGAAACATTGTGATAAAATAATGTACTTTGGAATCTGATCACTTCTTTAAATTCCTAGTTGGCTTAGTCCTTTGATGTAAGAACTGATTCTAGATTTTAAAAATGACTAGATTTTCAAGAATGCTAAGGTACTGAGCTGAAAAATGGAAGACATGGTACCTACTTTTTACTGCATTGTCATTTTACTAAAATTATTTTGGGTGCTTTTCAGACGCTTTTCCCCTTCACCCTTTCTTTTAGGAAAGGCTTTGTCTTATGGAATGAACGTGAATGCCTTTTATTTTTCTTACCCGGGTAGATGTTCTCTCCTGTTTACCTACTGTAGCTCCTGAGTATTGGTGTTCCATCGCTTACTTTGAAATGGATGTTCAAGTAGGAGAGACATTTAAGGTTCCTTCAAGCTGCCCTATTGTTACTGTTGATGGATATGTGGACCCTTCTGGAGGAGATCGCTTTTGCTTGGGTCAACTCTCCAATGTTCATAGGACAGAAGCCATTGAGCGAGCAAGGTATTGTCGGTTGTATAGTTGTTATTTAAAACTTGAACATAGTACATTGTCATTTATTCTAAGTGACATTTTTCGATGTAGATTTATAAGATTTTGAATATAGGTAAGAGTATAAAGGTCATTTTGAAAATTCAGAATTTGTAAGCACTGTATTGTAATTATAGATGTTTGTTATTTCAAATATAAAAATTGTCTTTTGTTTAGGTTAGTGATGTTTCTTTGTTTTGAATAATAAATTGGATCTTTGGTATCCAGTTTGAAAATGAATTTGTATTTCCTCAGATCATATGTTCTACAGATCTGTTGAGGAAATAATATAAAATGATGTTTCTGCAAGTATTATTTATAATGTTGGAAAAATGATAATAAAAGAGAAGGGGTTAAGCAAATTTTGATGAACTTTCATTTTATGTATCATTAAAATGTTAATTAAATATTTATATAGCAAATGTAAATGCTTAAGATGAAATATTATGGAAAAATATAAATAGTTTTAGGTACTATATGATCTCAGCTCTTTAAGGAATTGTGTGTGTGCATGACTACGTAATCATGGCTCTGTCACTAGCTATGTGACTTTGGCAAATTGCTTATTCTCTAAGCCAGTAATGTCTGATGGAATTTTCTGTGATGAAGGAAATAGTTCATATTTGTGCTGTTCACTGCAGTAGCCACTACCTACATTAAAGTATGGCTGTTGAGCACTTAAAATATGACTCACGTGATTAACTGAATTTTGTAATTAATTTAAATGGTCACATGTAGGTAGTAGCTGTTGATTTGGACAGTGTAGCTAAAAGCTTTTATAAGCCTTAGTTTCATCTTTTATAAAATGGAAATAATAGTATTTACCTTACTGAATTATGAAGGTTAAGTGAGAATTTGTACATAGTAAGTATGCTCATCATTATTATATATGAATAAGATATTTAAAAAGAAGGAAGTATACAGAAATGTTAACGATGGCTGTCTTTCAGTTACGATGCTATATAACATCTTTTATTTAAAAGAATTTTTTTAACATTGAGTGTGCTGTCCAATCTGGACTAAAACTTATTTTTAAATAGGTATCAAAACAAAGTATAATTCCCTTTTCCTTCCTCAGGTTGCACATAGGCAAAGGTGTGCAGTTGGAATGTAAAGGTGAAGGTGATGTTTGGGTCAGGTGCCTTAGTGACCATGCAGTGTTTGTGCAGAGTTACTACTTAGACAGAGAAGCTGGTCGTGCACCTGGAGATGCTGTTCATAAGATCTACCCAAGTGCATACATAAAGGTTAGTTGCAGTTTTACTCCAACATTTTAGACTTGGGTCTATTTGTTGTTTAAAGAATTGAGATGGAGGTGGGGAGAGAAGAAAAAATGTCTTTTTATGAATTAAATAATCAGAAATTATGTTTGTGAATAAAACACATTTCTTGGGGCATTTATTGACAGGATTGGCTATATCTGGTTTTATGGTTGCATTCATGCCCTCTTGCATTAAAAAATCTGTTAAGTGTTTTAGAGTAATACACAGGCTCTTGAAATGAGCGAAATCGCCAATCTCCAATCCGCAATAGGTAAAAATCAGACTCCAGAAATTTGTCTTAGCCAGTCTTCAGGATTGTATGGAGGGGAATTCTAAAATAAATAGCTTTTCAGATTAAGAACCTGAGAAGTGAAAAATTCTTCAATACCAGGTTTTTAAGTATTATTTTGTATATTAAATGAGTTTTATTTATTATATCATTTTGCATATTAAGTCTGAGGTGTTTATCATTGTTGAATCGATTCCCATTTTGGTTTATAACAAACTGGTTTTGAAAGAAAGATAGTTGGAATTAAAAAGCCTAAATATATTTTTAATTTCAGATTTTTTACAGTCATTCTAAGCATCTTCATTTTAGCCATTGTAGATTTGTAGAATTACTGTAACTCATCATTTACTCCCAAGAAATTGCTTAGCATACAAATAATATAGTCAAATAGCATATGCAGCAGTGGAATTGTTTGAATGCCTCACAACAACAAACCCAATATCTCATTTTCAGTTACTATAGTTCAGTTAAAAGATATAGGGATCTTTTTTTAAACGAAATTTTCAAATATATCAGTAGAGAAAATAAGCCCTCAGGTACTCGTCATCCAGCTTCAATAGTCATCAGCATTTTATCAATCTGTACTGTGTTTATCACTGCACTTATTTCTCCAGTTATTTAAAGCCAATTCCAAATATCATATTAGTTCACTCATAAAATACTTTTGTGTGAATTGCTAATTAGTAAATATTTCTAAGAGACATAATCACAATGCTGTTTATCATACCTAACAAAATTAACGGTATTAACAAGAATTAATGGTAATTCCATTTTGAAAGTCTTGACAATAGAGAATCTTTATAGTTTTGAACTGTTAAACACTGGAACAGAATAGAACAATAAAATATTAAAATATATTTATTGATAGGATATTTATGATGTGGAAATGTTGATTATCAATATATAGAATGTGGTCTTATTTTTGTAAAAGAAATAATATCAAGGATATTTTGTATTCTAGAATCATGTGCACAAATGTCTTACCAGGAATTGTCTCTGGAAAGTAGAATTATCTTCATTTGCATTTTCAAATTTTTCCACAAGGAATTTTAGTTATTTGTGCTTTATTTTTATTTTTAAGTGGTGTTGGATGTCTTCGTATGCTTTGCAATCTGTTTTATGTTGGTTGGCAAATTTGTCTTGAGAGAATTAATTCATTTTATTTTTTATTTTTTTCCTCCCTGTTATTGCTTCTCCCTATAGGGCAGTTTTGCCTTAGTCTGGCACCCTGGGATCAACATCTCAGAACCAATTCTTATATTTAGGAGGTAGAGGAATTTTGTCCCATGAGGAAATTGAGTTCCAATCCCCAGGTATGCTCAGGGCCTAATTCCTATTGCATAGGTTTCTGATGCTTATCTCTGCCATGGGCAAGAATTTTATTCCTAGGTGCATTTCCGAGTTAGCTGTCAAAGTTAATTAACCAGCACTTAATTCATGGGCAGGTGCCCAGTTGTAGCCCTCAGAGAGCCTGGCTATTGTGTCTTTCCATATTACTGTAAGAAGTTGAATAACTAACCTTTACACCTTTTTTTAGTCTTGGTACCCCAAGTACCTTCTGTCTTTAGTTCCTGCTGTCCACTGTAGATTTCGTTTATCCATCATCAGTTGATGGACACATGGATTGCTTCCACTTTTTGGCTATTAATAATACTGCTCTGAACATTTGTTTTTAGGTAGATATTTGCTTTCATTTTCTTGGATATATACCTAGGAGTGGAATTGCTGGATCATAAGGTTGATTCTGTGTTCAGCATTTTGATGGACTGCCAGACTGGTTTCCTAAGTGGCTATGTCATCTTACGTTTCCACTAGCAATGTGTATATGAGAGTTTCAGTTTCTCTGTATTCTCATCAACACTTGTTATTGTCTGTCTTTTTTGTTTTAGCCATCTTAGTGGGTGTGAAGTGGCATCTCATTGTGGTTTTAATTTGCCCTAATGGCTAAAAATATTGAACATCTTTTCATGGTTTATTGGCCATCTGTGTATCTTCTCTGGAAGTATTTATTCAGATCTTTTGACCATTTTTAGATTGTGTTCTTTGTCACTTTTATTACTGAGTTGTAAGAGTTCTTTATATATTTTGAGCATCAGTCCCTTATCAGATACATGATTTGTGCATATTTTCTTTCATTCTTTGGCTTGTCCTTCACTTCACTTTCTTGATGATATGATTTGTACCATGAAAATTTTTAATTTTGATGTAGTCCAACTTATTTATTCTTTGGTTGCTTTTGCTTTTAGTGTCTTATCTAAGAAGCCATTGCCTAATCCAAGGTCATGAAGATTCACTCCTATATTTTCTTCTAAGTGTTTTTAGTTTTAGCTCTGTGATTTATGTCTATGCTCTGTTTTGAGTTAATTTGTGTGTATGGTGTAAGGAAGGGATCCAGCTTTGTTCCTTTGGGAATATCCAGTTGTTCTGGCAACCATTTGTGGAAAAGACTGTTCTTTCCCTTATGAATTATCTTGACACCTTTGTTGAAATTCAGTTGACCTTGAATGTAAAAGTTTACTTCTGTGCAATCAATTCTATTTCATTGATTGTATATATGTCTATCCTTATGACAGTACTACTCTGACTAGATTACTATAGCTTTGTGGTAAGGTTTGAAATTGGGAAGTATGAGTTTTCCAACTTTTGTCCTTTCTCAGGATTGTTTTGGCTATTGACTGTTCTTTGTATTTCCATGTGAATTTTATGATTGACTTGAAGGATATATACTTGTAATAGTTTTTCTGTCCTTTGTGCTTCTAGCAGAGAGAGAAGCTGTTCATGCATACCTACTCATCCACCTTAACTTGAAAAATCTCTGGATTACTTGTGTGATTTGCAGTGAATGGACAGAGAACTACTGTGTTGATTATATATACTATGTGTGTCAGATGGAAGTTATGAATTTATTTAATGTAGGGTCATATTTAAAACATTTGAGCTTAAAAATGTGCGATCTTGTATAATTAAGTAATTTCTACAATTTTCAAATAAATGTACCATCTGTATTTTGATACATATGGCTCTTGAAAAACCCCTGAGGTACGAGACATACCATCACTTGATAAAACACGGTCATGGATAGATTTTTATAGTACCCACAGGCTTTTGCCATGAATAATAAATAACCTATCTTGTGGGACATTTTAGTAGGGTAAAAAACATCCCATTTTTGTCATATTGTTTAAGATATAAAAAGAATTATTTCTGTTTATCAAGCATATTATTATTCTTTAGAAGAATCTTACTAGCCAGAAAGAAAGAGATGCAAGTATACACTAAGTCTAACCATTGGCATTTTCTTCATTTGCAAATTTTTTTAGGCAGTAGTAACTAAAGGATCTGTATATTGCTGTTTAAATTGTCATATTCCCACCAAAGATGATATTACTGGGGTGAATTATATGCAGATAACATGAACCTCTCGAAGGAGTGCCCAAGAAGCTAGAACTAAATTGTGGCCAGATTTTTTTCCCTCTAAGTTATTGAATTCTTTCCACCTTCATCTTTCATGACACCGTAGTCCTCTTACATTCATGAAAATCTGATGTAATGAAATGGCATTTTACAAGCTTTAAATGAAGCAAATGTTTGAATTCTAAGTGGCCTTGCTGTTTTGCTTTCAAAAGTAAAATCTGTTTTGTTTTGTGGTGCTTACTAATGGTTAGTAAGGTTTTTTTTTTAAACAATTTTATTGAGATATAATTCACATACCACTTAATCCACCCATTTAAATTGTATGATTAAGTGATTTTTAAAATATATTCACATAGTTATGCAACCATCATCACAGTCAATTTTTCAACATTTTATCACTCTAGAGAGAAACCTTATACCGTTTAGCTATCGTTCCTCAACCCCTCATTTCCCTCAGCACTAGGTAACCACTCTAATTTTTCTCTCTACAGATTTGCCTATTCAGAACATTCTGTATAAATGAATTCATATAGTGTGGTCTTCTGTGACTTCTTTCATTAGGCATAGTGTTTTCAAGCTTCATCCATATAGCATATAGCTATATTTCATTCTTTTTATGGCTGAATAATATTCCATATACCACATCTTGTCTGTTTTCCGTTCATCAGTTGATAGATATCTGAGATTCCACTCTTTGGCTATATTATGAATAATACTACTACTATGAACATGGGTGTGTACGAGTTTTTATATGATTTTATGTCTTCATTTCTCTTGGGCATATACCTAGGAGTGGAATTGCTAGATTATAAGGTAACTGTAGCATTTTGAGGGACAGCCAAACTGTTTTCCAAAGTGGCTTAACCACTTTACATTCTGATCAGCATTGTGGGAAGGTTTCAATTTCTCTACAGTCTTAGCACTTGTTATTTGTCTTTTTGATATTAGCCTTCCTAGTGGGTATGAGGTTATTATCTCATTGTGTTGGTTTTTTATTTGCATTTCTCTGATACTGTTGAGTTAGGTTTGTTTTTGAACACGTATGCATTAGGGGATACTTCTAAACCACAGGTAGGCTAGGTTGAAGATTATTATAATCCCAACTTAAATTGATTCCCAATTACCATATATTGTGATTCTTATCTCCAGGTCCGGTAACTTAGCAAATTTTTAACGCAGTCTTATGTCCAAATGCCCAGTATACCAACACAGATACCTGTTTCTCTCTCTGGGTTACTATTTCCTGGTGTTAATTTAAACTAAGAGTAATGTAATTAAGCCTTATATATAAAAAATGCCAAAACTTTGACTCCTGGTTGACAGACAGTATCCTGAAGATGTTGATGTTGAGCTTTATAAGACACTCACCTGTGTTAAGTAAAAAGTTTGCAATAAACTTCTATGAGAGTAACCATAGGAAACATGCTAAAATAAGTGAAAATGATTTTTTAGATCAGAAGTGGTGATGAAAAATGTCTTTTGGATCTGAGCCCAAAAGGATATTTAAATCCTTGGTTCCTTTGAATTGTCTTTACTAACAACTCAGTCAGATTCTGAAAGGAAGGTGATTGCATTTCAGTGATAGCCTTCATCTTGCCATGCAGTATAACAGATATCTATTACAGTTTAATGGGTCAGATATAGTATGTAGTAGAGAAGTGACCCAGGTTTCATCTAGCAGTATAGTCAGTAATTATAAATTTTCTGGTTTGAGTGCTTTAATTACATAAATAATCCACTGTGGAGGGATTTGTTGAGGTGCTTAATGAATCATTTCTATATCTGCAGATAAAAGTCATAATATTTTAAAATTTCATTTTTGTGGCTACTTATAATAATGTGTGGCTGCTGTTAGCATAGATGTAGGCTAAGATGATCGTAATTGTGATTGTTTACAGCATATTGTAAGGAACCTATGTGTGAAGATCTATCTATTGGTTATTTTTAATGATTCATGGTGAGGAGTGGGGTATGTTGAGAGCATATTTGAACCGGAAGAATTTGTAAGCAAATTATAGTCCTTGTTCCCAAATAGTAATTTATAAGCAAATTATAGTCCTTGTTCCCAAATAGTAAGATTATATAGGGACCATACTTGGTTAGTGAGGATTAATGCAACTTTTAAAAGTGGTTGTAAAGACCTAAATGTAAAACACAAAAGTCCTAGAAGAGATCATTGGGTAGGGCAGTGACTTTAGGTACCATTCCAAAGGTCCTGTCCATGAAAAACAGTTGATAGGCTGCACTTCATTAAAATTAAAAACTGTAAAAGGCTGTCAAGAAAATAAGACCGTAAGTCACAGACTAGGAGAAAACACTTGCAAAAGACACATCTGATAAAGGATTGTTATCTAAAATATAGGAAACTTTTAAAACTCAGCAATAAGAAAACAATCTGATTTTTAAAAAGTGCAAAAGACCTGAGTAGATATCTCATTGAGAAGATATACAGATGGCAAGTAAGGGTAAAAAAGATGTTCAACATCATATGTTATAAGGGGATTGCAAATTAAGATGACATGCCATTATATACCGAGAAGAATGGCCAAAATCTTAAACACTGACAGCCCAAATTCTGGTGAGGATGTGGAGCAACAGGAATTTGTGTTTATTGTTGGTAGGGATGCATAATAGTACAGACAGTTGGTAGTTTCTGACATAGCTAAACATTTTTACCATATCATCCAACAATTGCACTCCTTGGTATTTACTCAAATAAATTAAAAACATGTCCACACAGAAACCTGCACAGGAATATTTATAGCAACTTTAATTGCCAATAATTACCAAAACTTGGGAGCAGCCAAGATGTTCTTCAGCAGGTGACTGGATAAACTGTGGTACATCAACACAATGGAATATATAGTTCAGCACCAAGAAGATATGAGCCATCAAGCCATGAAAAGACATACAAGAACCTTATATGCATATTACTAAGTAAAAGAAGCCAATTTGAAGCGCTACATACTGTATGCTTCCATTTCCATGACATTCTGGGAAAGACAAAACTGTGAAGACAGTAAGATCATCACTGGTTTCCAGGGATAAGTGAGCAGGGAAGGATAAATAGGCAGAGCACAGAAGATTTTTAGGGCATTGACACTACTGTCTATGGTACTACAGTGTTGGATATATGTACAAAATCACAAGTGAAACCTAATGTAAACTACGACCTTGGGTGATGATGTGTCACTGTAGGTTCATCCATTATAACAAATGTACCACTTGTGCTGGGGGACGTTGTACTTGAGTGGGGACAGAGAACACTCTTAACTTTCTGCTCAGTTTTAGCATGAATCTGAAACTACTCTAAAATATAAAGTTCATTAATTTCCTTCTTTTAAAAAAAGTGGCTGTAAAGCTATTTGGCTTTTCAAATATTTGAGTTCCTGCTTAGTGCTATGCTGGGTAATGCCTTCTGAGAGGTCATGGCTCAGTGAAAAAATTTAGAATCTAATGGATTCCTAGGAAATCTTGAAAAAAAATAGTGGTTCCTAGGGATCCCTGGGTGGCGCAGCTGTGTAGCACCTGCCTTTGGCCCAGGGCGTGATCCTGGAGACCCAGGATCGAATCCCACGTCAGGCTCCCAGTACTTGGAGCCTGCTTCTCCCTCTGCCTGTGTCTCTGCCTCTCTCTCTCTCTCTCTCTCTCTCTCTGTGTGACTATCATAAATTAAAAATAAATAAATAAAAATTTTAAAAAAATAGTGGTTCCTGTTGTGGGCCTTGTGAGGTTTCTGATGTTCAGACCTGACTCTGTCATGATTTCTATCCTGCAGTCTTTTAGAACTAATAGTTTGGCCGAGTGTAATACTTACCTATGTATTTGACAAATTCATATCTCTTCAGAGAATGAGATAGTCTAAGCTTTGTTCTTCATTGATGCTAGAAGATTGCTGTTGAATAGAGAAATAAGTAAATAGGAATATGATTTGCAACTTACAGAGGTTTGCTTTGTTTATTGTTGTTGTGTGTTCTTACTTTTTAATACCATATGCCATGATTAAAGACCATCAGAATTTCTTTTATAAGACTTCTAAGAATTAGTGGTTTGGGTTCCAAACTTGTTTATCTGATAAAGTTGTATGTTATGCATTCTTTTTTTTTTTTTTTTTTTTTTTTTTTTGCCAAGGATAATTATGCTTGCTCATATTTAGGTTTTGTGCATATTAGGAGGATATTTTAAATTTTTAATTTACTTTCTAAATAAGGAATATAGTCTCATGGTTCAGAAATTAAAATAATATAAAAAGTTTGCATTGAGAATAGCCTGTTTCTATTCTTTGTCTTCCTTTCTTATAACTTCTGTAGATGACCACTCTGCTTGTTGATCTTTCAGTGCTTTTTTAAAAAGATTTATTTATTTATTTTTTGAGACAGAGGGAGAGAGAATCTCAAGCAGACTCCTTACTGAGCCTGATGCAGGGCTCAATCTCAGCACCCTGAGATCGTGACCTGAGCAGAAAGCAAGAGTCGGATGTTGAACCGACTGAGCCACCCAGGCACCTCTATTTCTTAAGTATTCTTGGTCCTAGATACCATTTTATTTTGCTCCTGTGTATATCTCTAAAAAATATAGATGCTTTCTTAAATCATGGAAGTGCCATTTATTACACTCCTCCAAATAGCTAGAATGGTAAAGAAGTTGGCTATGGGACCAAGACCATCTTTTCAGCCTAAAGCGTGCTCTCAGCAATTTGGTTATAAAAGGCTGGGGGTTTATTTCATGCAGGTGGTCGTTTATCGCAGGGACCATAACTGACCCCTGCTGAAATAGATACACACCATGGAGGTGCACGGCAGCCAGAACTCTTGCTGAGCTCCAGTACCCTTCTCTCACCACTAGTTATAGTCAACATAAAAACTTAGATTTTTAAATTCTTTTTTTTCTGAGAGCTAAATGGAGGTATGAGTTTTAAACAAACTGTGCATCGGTTTTTGATGTGTGGTGGAATCTTTTCAGATGGACTCCTAGCATTGAACTCACACTGTTTATTTAAAGGTCTTTGACTTGCGTCAGTGTCACCGGCAGATGCAGCAGCAGGCGGCCACCGCACAGGCTGCAGCCGCCGCCCAGGCAGCAGCCGTGGCGGGAAACATCCCTGGCCCCGGATCAGTAGGTGGCATAGCTCCAGCTATCAGTAAGTATGCTTTTGGTTTTTTTTTTGTTTTGAAATGTAATAGTTGGCATTTTATCTGGATTCATTCAGTTGATTAGCTACTTTAGGCAATAATAGAAAACTAAATTTTTTTTTTCCTGGGATAATATCATTTTTGAATTTTAAAAAACTGTTCTTCTGTAATAGTTGCGCTTTGTCTAGGACCCGGTTTTCATTCGTTTTATATCAAAAAGGGAATATGGGATAAAGGAGAAAAAGGGGGTTATTGTTAGATTATATTGATCAATCTCCCATGGTTTTTTGTTGTTGTTGTTGATGCTTTTAATTCATGCCTCACCAGCAAGGGTGGGTTGTAATCACTGACGTGCTTGGCTTTGTTGTAGAAGGAAAGCATATTTCAATTTCCGAATTAGGTACTTCTCCAAGTTTTTTTTTTTTTTTTTTAAGTATGCTAAGCATGGAGAGAAAACTAAGTGAGGGTGGTATTTTGATAACTTGTAGACTTTTTTTTAATTTTAGGGTAAAATTGAACTGTGTGCCAGGTTTCACACTGATGGGGAATTTTTTACTGCAGAGTTAAACTCCTGACTATAGACTTTTATGATGGAAACACGTGGCACCCATCTTCCACGTCTGAAGGCATAACTAGTGATTCATTCAACCCCTGTTCTTAACCTCTTCAGTGTGGTAAGCAAATCACACTGGCTAAGAAAACTGCAGTGGCCCTGCAGGTTTCTCTACAGCACATGCAGACTCCTCCCATTAGATTCACTGTGATACTGATGAATGGAGATTGACTATATGACTGTATGTTCTGACTGGAAAATTAGCTGCAGAATCTGCCTTGTGACTTATGTTCAGGAGTTTACAGTGTAGAGATAGATAAGACATACTCATTTAGAGAGTTTGACTTTTTAAAAAAAATTTGAGCATCTAAACCACTAATTTGCTAGTTTTGATGTTACAAACGAGCTTTCACTAAAGAATCCAAAACTGCTATGAAATTTCTCATTCTTACCTACTGCTCCCCCCCCCATTGAGTAATTGCACGGTGTCTCTGTGACATTGTGACCTTGAGAGACATCATCTGGGTCGTCCAAGGAGTCTTAGCGGAACCAGGACCATCAGCTTCTCACTGTTAGTCACGTCTGTCTTTGACCTAGGCTGCTTAGACAGACAGTAAGGTTCTTAGAACCAGCCTGTGGACATGTGCTACCTCGTAAAAACAAGTTGTTTTTTTTACCCTTCACCTCTACTTCTAAAGAGAGAAATAGGTGGGGTGTTGGTGGATTGTGGTAACTTACTTTACGATGGCCGGTAGCTAGAAGACTCGTGTGGAATGTGAATCGTGTTAACCAAAGGTTTTCAGACCCTGTTGATACAGTGTAGAGCTACACTTACTTCTTGGCACTTTGACAGGGAAGTTATATGCTGGGGAGCATGGAGTAAAGAAAGCTGGTCACTTAATAAGGTGTAGGGAGGATGGAAGATGCCAGCTTGTCCCTCTGACATCTTCCACATCTTTTCCATTAGGTTTGTCAGCAGCTGCTGGCATTGGTGTCGATGACCTTCGCCGCTTGTGCATACTCAGGATGAGTTTCGTGAAAGGCTGGGGACCGGATTACCCAAGACAGAGCATCAAAGAAACGCCTTGCTGGATTGAGATTCACTTACACCGGGCCCTCCAGCTCTTAGATGAAGTGCTTCACACCATGCCTATTGCTGACCCACAGCCTTTAGACTGAGGTCTTTCCCTGTTGGGCCCCTTACCATGGTCAGGATGGTGGACTATAAAATACAATCCTGTTTATAATCTGAAGATATATTTCACTTTTGTTCTGCTTTATCTTTTCATAAAGGGTTGAAAAGTGTGTTTGCTGCCTTGCTCCTAGCAGACAGAAACTGGATTAAAACAAATTTTTTTTTCCTATTTAGAACTTTTCAGGCATGGCTCAGAGCTTAAAGAAAAGGAAAAACACATAAAATCCTCACCAGTTATGTATGAAGGAATCATTCCAGTGCTGGAAAATTTAGCCCTTTAAAATGTCTTAGAGCCTTTTATATGCAGAACATTGATACGTGTGTTATTCAACAGAATCAGTTCAATATTGCCGATTTTAAAGGAGAGAAGTTCTCAAAGTTAATTCACCTATGTTATTTTGTGTGCAAGTTGTTATTGTTGAACATACTTTACTCCAAAATGTTGTGCCATGTGGGTGAGTTAATTTTACCGAGAGCAACTTCCCTCTCTGTTTAAAAAATAAGATAGTAATGTATTATAACCTTTTATCCAAAATATTTTTTTGCAAGTTAAACTAGTGAAGACGATTTCAATTCAGATAGCCTTGCAACTTCAATTTTATTTTTGCCAAAGGCAAAACACTAATCTGTGTGTATATTGAGAATTCCTTACAATTACCCACAAAGAAATACCGTTTAAAATTACATGTGTTATCCCTGTTGGATAACTATTTTATCAAGAAATAATTCTTTTGCCCTGTTATACAGTAGATGTATTCTATATTTCTAGGCACAGGGTTGGTCACTAAGATGCCTAGAAGAGAAATTTCTTTCCTTCATGAATTCATAAGGAAAGGTTTTGTATTTTTAAAAACACTAAAAGCAGTGTCACTCCACCTAATATCTCACTGTTCTGCAAAAATGGCAATGCTTAAACTAAGTGAGTATTTTGGAAACTGCTAAATTCTATGTTAAATACTGTGCAGAATAATGGAAACATTACAGTTCATAATAGGTAGTTTGGATATTTTTGTACTTGATTTGATGTGTGACTTTTTTTTCGTATACTGTTTAAATCATGTATGTTATGACATTGTTTAAAATTCAGTTTTTGTATCTTGGGGCAAGACTGCAAACTTTTTTATACCTTTTGGTTATTCTAAGCCCTTTGCCATCAATGATCATATCAATTGGCAGTGACTTTGTATAGAGAATTTAAGTAGAAAAGTTGCAAATGTATTGACTGTACCACAGACACAATATGTATGCTTTTTACTTAGATGGTAGCATAAATAAAACCAAATCTCAACATACAAAGTTGAATTCTAGGTTTGATTTTTAAGTTTTGTTTTCTTTTGCACTTTTGAGTTCAACCTCAGAAGCAAGACACCTTCTACTAAATGACAGGCAGCAGCCAGACTATCGGGCAGCTTTGGTTTCCCTCACACTCTGCCAGGACTTCCCCACGGACATTATGTATCAAGTGTAGAGTTGGTTGGGATTTTTTTTTGTTCAGCTTTTATTTTGCTGTAGCAAAATAGGCCTGATTGTCTACAGGATAAATAGTGTGAAGTAAAACCAAGGGTCATCTTTTAGATGCTTTCACTTTTTGCTTGGAGGCCTTCTTAACTGTAATAAGATTCTTTAAGGTGTGTTACAAGTTTGAGATTTGAGAAGCACTATGCTTAGTAGTCCTCCTTCTGTCGACTTAAATGGATAAGTCATCTGCGTCCTTGGTCGGAAGGTCTTCTGTGTAAGACCGTTCCAGAAACCACTGGCTTTGCTTATCGCTGTGATGTAAACACAGATCTTGATCCAAGCTGTATGTCTTCTGTTTTAAAATAACTTCTCTACTGGCTCATTTGAATTCTTGAGTACTTAGTGGTACTTTTGTTAAAGGCCTCATTTTAATCTGTAAAAGTTTGGTGATTTAAGTTTTATTGGCAGGTTTGTTTTTTTTTTTTTGAAAAGATATCTTCATTCTCTAGAAATTGCTGACTTTAGGTCTGTTTTACTGTGAATGAAGAATAGGAGTGCAGGGAGAGATTTTTTAAAATTCAGATTATTTGATTAGGATCATTAGCGTGCTAGGATATCATCTGTTGCCTCCTTTTCTCCTTTAAGGAAGGTTTTCATGTTTAATCATCTGGGAAAGTATGTGGGAAATATTTACTAAGAAGTCTGTCTTTGAAGCCAAACCACCCGTCTTGGTTTCTTTCTGCTAAGAGCCATAATGTTACTACCAGTACGTAGGAGTACTTCTAGTTCTTAATCGCTTTATATTTGTACCTAGAATCAGTCACATGCTTTTGAGAACACGCCTAGTATGTCAATGATCGGTTATTCTGAGACCTTAGTTGTTAAACAGTATTCCCATTTCTTAGAGGTAGTCATCTTTGATGAGTAAAACTCAAGAATCACTAGGTTTAAAATTTCATGGCTACTTTAGGGTAGGATGGTTTCTGTAGTTCTCAGAATCTGATTATTATGAGGATATGGTTCCGGATAGATTTTCTCTAGCTATTTCCTATCTCAAAATGTTGAATTTCATTGAAAGCTGAGTGAGAGTTGAACCAAGTACCTTTATAATCCAGTATGAGGCCATTCCACTTTGGTCCAGTGCCTTTCTGTGCGTTATCAAAGGGAATCCTTAATGGTGTTGCCTTTATTTTCCAGGGAGTAGATTCTTTTGTGGGATATAGCCTGTCTCATTTTTTATAGTATGCTACCCCTGGTGTACAAAGATAACGATAATAAATCACTGCCATATAACCTTGTTTTTCTAGAAGCACGGCTCATTTGTATCGACCTACTCTCCTGCGATCACCACCGTAGGTTAACAGGCTGGGTGGTCTAGCTTAGGGATTACCACACTCGAATTATCCAGGTAAACTGAACACATATTAGCTGTGTTGTATTTCAAAGTTGAAAATCCATTTTTGTGGGGAGGGGTGTGGCGTGAAGGGGGGATATTTGTAATAGAAATTTTGAAGGCAAAATCAAATGCTCTGTCTTCCGATGATAGACATCTTACCTAGTTAAAAGTTCACTGCAGTCGTCTTCTTACTATGCCCATCTGGAGAAGGGAAATCTTAGATTTTCCCATGGTGCTCCTTACGCATCTATGGAGGTGAAATATTTCTATTCCTGCTTTGGTGGTGACCGGTTAATAGTCACTCGATAGCTATTATGCAGAATTAGATTAGTTCACATCTTTTTTAGAGCCTTTTGGAAAAAGCAGTTCTCTTCTGACTAGGGCAGGATCATTTTTGTTGATAGTGTTCTATGGTTTGCTCCCTTCATCGTTAAGTCATTTTACTGGCATTTTGTTTAACAATAGCAGATTGGGAAGATGAATTTTAGGTTGTTGAGGTAAATGAGTATATGAAAGCAATTAACCTGCAAAATCACCTAACGGCTATGTAGTAGATGGGGCTGGGCTAAGACTAGCAGGTAATAACATGAAGAAATTCTCTCTCTCTCTCTCTTTCTTTCTTTCTTTCTTTCTTTCTCGTTCGTTTCAGCTTTCAAAGCTCTTTATTATACTGTTTCTCCCTTGATCTCTACAGTAACCATGTGAGAAGGGGTTAGAGGAAAGGAAATGCTTTTTTTTTTTTTTTTTTTCTTTCTAAAGGCAGATCTCCTCTTGTCACAGTCGCAGATAGCGGTCTGTAAATAGTTGCCTAAACTCTTCTTTGCAAAGGTCATAGAAGACAGGCTCTGAGAATCTTCTGCGCAAGCCTCTCTATTGTTTTCTGACAACGAGGTTCTCTCTCCTGAGATGTATCAGGATTAGTGATACCCTATACCCTAATGTATAGGGTTAGTGGCCACATTCATAGAAGCATCCTCGGCTCGGCCTCGTCCCCAGCACTTGTCCCAGTGCTGCCGGGTTGTCTGTCTTGTTTATCTGCTGTCACTGTGGGATGGAATTTTCTGCATTATCCAGACTTGCCTTATTTAAGCCTTAAACCCTTTTTTATTTTAGCCATTTTTTTGGGGGGTGGAGTTATTTAATATGTATATCAGAGAACATTCTAGGCATGATGTTCCTTTTGTGCCTAGCTGTCTTTGTAGATGCCCGGAGCTGCTAAGGTTTTTGCCTTGATAAACCAGATGGTTGTAGACTGCTATGGTTCTGAATGTTTACTTTTTTTTTTTTTTTTTTTTTAACACACATACCCTCCAGTATTGTCCCCTTCTGACAGACCACTTTGTGTGTGCCTCCCCTTAGGAGTTTCTTCTTTTCCTTTGTGATTCATTTTTCCGACTTCTTGGGCAAGAAAACCAGATAACCAGACTTACTAGA
Organism: Canis lupus baileyi; assembly: GCF_048164855.1. Classification (NCBI taxonomy): domain Eukaryota; kingdom Metazoa; phylum Chordata; class Mammalia; order Carnivora; family Canidae; genus Canis; species Canis lupus. The sequence continues at coordinate 24,634,041 of NC_132838.1, read as the reverse complement.
ACTACCTTTGAAACATGAGGACAGACTGGGATGGGTCCCAAGAAACTTCCCTGTCAAGCATTGAAGAGGCCTTCAGTGCTTTGGTGTCTGACATCGGTTTGACTGCTTAAAGTGTTTGCTGGTTCTTGGCTGAGTTCCAGGTAGTCAAGGTAGGGAGAAGTGGGTCATATTCATATTTTCCCCCTTTGAAAGATTTTGAAACGTTTTGTTGCTTCCACCTCAATGCTGTTCATACAAAAACTGGGGTCACAGGACTCACTAAATCAGCATCAGTCATCAGAGGCAGTTCCATTGCCTAGAGAATACCAGCAACAACAAAAACGACAACAACACAATATGCTTGGGGAACGAGAGGGTCATTTTTGTTTGTTTGGGTGTCCCCTTCTGCGCCCTATCTTCTGACTTTCCTCCTCTACAGATATTTTTGACCTATAGGTGCCTTTATGAGAATTGAGGGTCTGAGATCCTGCCCCAAGGAGTCGCTAAAGTCATTGCTGATGTTTTCAGGGATTTTAACATCAGACTTGAATGAATGAACTGTTTTCCTCCCTCCCTCCCCACCGCTCTCTCCTCCTTCCTGTCTCTCTCTCTTTCTCCCCCATAGGAAGGATTGAGGTGAAGACAATCATTTCTCTCTCTGGACGTGGATCGTTTTCTCAGTAGATCTCAGAGCCCATGTTGTTGTTCATCCTGAAACTGGTGGCTCTGGGCGGGCACCAGGCACGCCCTGCCTGGCTTGCCCTCTGCCACTCATCTGATGTGTGACCTCGGGCAGGTCATCTACCTTCCCAGGCCTCAGTTGCCTCATCTGTAAAATGAGGGAGTTGGACTAGATGTGTTCTTCCGGTCTGAAATCCAAGTGACCTTGCCTACCTTGCAGCAGGCTCTGACTTCCTCCTTCCTTTTGCTCTGCTGTTTGAGGGGGCTTTGTACTTATTTCCATGTCATTCAAATGAGATTAGGCTTGATTTTTTATTACTATTCTCCTATGGACAAGAAGTTACATAATATGTCCTTAAGACTTAAATTTAACCAAAGGCCTAGCATCACCTTGGGGGCTGCAATAAATACTTAAAAAAAAAAAAAAATTGAGAGCAGGGGAAACACCTTCATTCTATTTTCCCATCATCTCTAGCGAAGGTTTCGTGAGACTCTCTGAGTCCTGGCATTCCAGCTTTGGGCTGGTATGTGTGCCCCGCCATCCTCTTCAGTGCTGTGTGCTGGTAATTGGTTTTCCAGCTAAAATGAATGGAAAAGTTAACTGTAAATGCCTAATGATATTAGAGGTCATTACTTCTGGTCTTTGGTTTCTTATCTCTTTTATGTTCAAAACAGGGAAACTCCTCTGAACCGCATTGTAACTGTACAATGGTTCATATAATAGAATTAAAAAAAAAAAAAAAAACCACCAGTGGATGATCATTCACTTTATTCTTGGCTCTTTTTAGGTCCATATTGATTAGACTTTTGGATGGAGCGTTCCTTTCACAGTACTTTTCCAGCCTATTCTTGGAGAAGTATAATTAATGAAGTTGGCTTTTTCAAGGACCTTGAGAGCCTGCCTTGGGAGTGGGTCAAGGGGTCGGGGGTTGGGGAGTCCTGGTAGAGGCCAGCTCTGTGATAGCTGGAGAGGAGGGAGTGAAACCAACTGCTGTTGCCATGGCTGCTTGTCATTGATAGAAGGACTCACGGGCTTGGATTGGTTAGAAGGCTAAACGGAGTCAAGAAACTTCCTCCAGGTATGGGGTTCTGGTCAGTGCCTTGGACATGTGACTTAAGGGGATAGCATGAATGCCTGTAGATCATGGAAATCGGGTGGACTGCAGAACCATTTGGAGGAAGTGGCTGGGGGTTGGGGATCGATTTGGTGGTGGTATTTTACCAACTCTGGTCTCTTCCCCTGAAATCAGAGTAATGCAGCTATGCCAAAACCCAGAGAAGAGCCACACTTAGCTTCTGCTTTTGGGAAAACTGGTCAGCTAAAGCCCCGGTAGTTCCTTTGCGGCTTTCTGTATACTTTTGCCTGGTTGAAGTCTGTGGCTGAAAAATAGTTGAACCTTTCCTGAGAACTCTGTAACAAAGTATGTTTTTGATTAAAAGAGAAAGCCAATTAAATCATTATGTGCTCATTCTTTTTCTTAAGCTCGTGGATGTCTTGAATCTGGAAAGAGTTCCTAATCACTGGGAGAATTCTCAAACTTGAGGACGACCGTTTCCTTCACTGCTTTGTGACCACTGAAATGGAATATACAGCATTTCAGATATGACCGTGCAAGAAGAGTCCCCATTCTTTTCCCATTTCTAAAAGGAGACAGGGTGGAGAGATGGTGGTTGGAGAAGAGGAGGATGCTAGGGGATGATGAGAACCAAGATGCTTAAAGGAGAGGCAGACACTGGAAATCGGAGGCCATGTCATTGCCCACCTAAGAATTAAGGAAAGCTATTAGCTCCCTAGTTCCCTCTTCTCTAAAAAGGGAAGCAAGGGGGGTGGGGGGCGGGAGGGGGATGAGATCAGGTAAGATGACTCTATGGCAATGACTTATGAATTGCATGACCAAATCAGTATTTTCTTTCTGATCTTGCTGACCTGAGTTCCAGAGATATTTATTAGGCTGAGAGACTTGTTCTCACCTCACCTAAAGTTTATGGTATTTTATTTTAAAAGGTTAGAACTCAAAGGGGGTAGTAGATTGACATTCTTTGGGAAAAAATAAAAACTTTTTTTGTGAAGCACTTAAGGATAAAGGGCAGTTGTATGTATTCATCTCTGCCCTTTGCTCTTGAATCCTAATTCTTTCTGCTTTATTCCATGCCCTGCCTCATCAAAAGTCCCACAAATGGTAACCTCAAAACCCCAAATCCCCTTCAAACCCTTTCTTCCCCCATCAACGTGCTTTTCCTTCACCCCTTTCTGTTCTAAAAGAGGAATTATTTTTGGTTCTCTGCCATACTTTGGGGATGGCACCCACTTCTATATTTTGATGTTCTGTTGAACTACCACTTGGTCTCAGACAGATAGAATAGATTCAGAAGACCAGAGAATTTTATCTCCAACAGATACACCCTGAAAGAATGGCTAAAGGAAGTTCTCTAAAAAGAAAGGAAATGATAAAAGAGGAGAAATGGAAACTTTGGGGGAAAAAAAAAAAACACATGGTAAGCATAAATACAAAAACAGTAGGCTTTCCTTTTCATCTTGAGTTTTCTAAATTTATATTTGCTGAAGCAAAAATTATAACACTGCCTATGCCTAAGGTAATTCTAAATGTATATAGCGGGAATATTTGAAACTACTGACAAGGCTGTATAAAGAGACATTCAGAAATACTAAAGATAAAATGCAATTATAAAAAAAGCTCAAGTATCTTACAATAGGCAGAAAAAAAAGCAGAAAGTTAAAATGGCAGACTAAGCTTTAACATACCAATAATTACATTAAATATAAATGGTCTAAATATGCTAATTAAAAGACACTTATTGGCAAATTGGAATAAGAAACATGATCCAAGGGCGCTTGGGTGGCTCAGTCAGTTAAGCGTCTGCGTTCAGCTCAGGTCATCATCTCCAGGTCCTGGGATCAGCTGGGAGTCAGGCTTCCTGCTCAGCAGGGAGTCTGCATCTCTCTCTGTCTCTGTCTCTCTCTCTCTCTCTCTCTCCTCCTCTGCCCCTCCCACCACTTGTTGTCTCTCAAAAAAAAAAAAAAAAAAATTTAAAAACACTATCCAACTCTATAGTGTCCACAGGGAACACACTTCAAGTAGAATGATATTGGGACCCCCGAGTGGCTCAGCGGTTGGGCACCTGCCTTCGGTTCAGGTCTGATCCCGGGATGGGATGCGGGATCCAGTCCCATATCAGGCTCCCTATCTGGAGCCTGCTTCTCCCTCTGCCTGTGTCTCTGCCTCTCTGTCTGTCTCTCTCATGAATAAATAAATATCACACACACAAAAAAAAGTACAATGATATAGGCAAGCTGAAAGAAAAAGTATGGAAAATATATATCAGATAAAAATCAAAGAAGAGCAGTAGTGGCTATGTTAATACCAGATAAAAGATTTCGGAACCAAAACAGAACAAAAAGCGGAGACAGGGACATTATAATGGTAAAGAGGCTAATCCATCAAGAAGATCTAGTAATCCTTACTGTGTGTACACCAAATCTCACAGAGCTGTAAAATAGTAAAAAAATGATAGAACTGGATGGAAAAATGAACATCCACACTGTAGTTGGAAACTTCAACATCCTATTTATTTATTTATTTATTTATTTGATTTATTTAAAGATTTTTTATTTTTATTTAAGATTTTATTTATGAGAGACAGAGAGGCAGAGACACATTTCTCTCATAAATCATCAAAATAAAGAAGTCACCCAACACCACCACCAAAATGCATATGCTTGTCAAGTACAAACATATCATATTTCAAGATAAACTATGTCCTAGATAGGCCCAAAACAACAAAATTTAAAAAATTGAACTGACCACAATGGAATCAAACTAAGAATGAATAATAGAGAACAGGGGATCCCTGGGTGACTCAGTGGTTTAGCGTCTGCCTTTGGTTCAGGGCATGATCCTGGGGTCCTAGGATCGAGTCCCACATCGGGCTCCTTGCATGAGGCCTGCTTCTCCCCCTGCCTGTGTCTCTGCCTCTCTGTGTGTCTCTCATTAGTAAATAAATAAAATCTTTAAAAATAATAATAGAGAACAGGAAAATCTCCACATAGAAACAAGAAGCAACGTACTTCCAAAAACAATCCATGGATCAAAGAAGTGTCAAGGGAAATTAAAAAAAAAAAAAAAAGACCAACCTGCAACACACTGAGCTGAATGAAAAGTGAAAATTAAAGATACAAATATTTGCGAGATACAGCTAATGCAATAGTGAAAGGGAAATTTGTGGCATTAAGTGCCCTACTAGAGGAGAGAAAAAATCTCAAACCCAGGCTTTGACTTCAAACAGCTAGAAAAACCGAAAACAAGCAAGTAAGCAGAAGGAGGAAATTAAAGAGCAGAAATCAATATAGTTGAAACAAAAGCAATAGAGAATACCAGTGAAACAGAGTTGGTTCTTTGGAAAGATTAGTAAAATCAACAAACCTCTAGCAAGACTGACCAAAGAGAAGATACAAATTACCAGTGTGGGGAATAAAGCAGGATATCACTTCCAGACTCTGGAGACATCAAAAGATAAAAGAGGGGGGAAAAAACCCCAACAACTTTAAGCACAAATGTCTCAACTTCCATGATTTGACATCTAATTTTCAACAATTTGTTGAAAAGCAAACTTTTACAACTCACCCAATATGAAATGAATCATTTGAATAGCTCTATAGCTATTAAGGAAACAGAATTCATAATTATAAATTCTCCCAAAAGAGGGGCACCTGGCTGCCTCAGTTGGAAAAACATGTGACTCTTGATCTCAGGATTGTGAGTTCGAGCCCCACATTGGGTGTAGAGATCACTAAAAAAAATAAACTTAAAAAAAATTAAAAAATAAACTCCCAGAAATGAAATCTCCAGTCCCAGATGGTTTCACTGGAGAGTCTACCAAACAAAAGAATTACAATAATCATAATGATATTTTATGGTAATGCCAACCACGCAGTCTTCCAGAAAATGGAAGTGAAGGGAACACTTCATGAAGCTAGTATTCTGCTACAAAACCAGAGACAATGCAAGAAATTTCACCCGTGAATATGCGTGCAAAGAGGTCCTGAACAAAAGTTTAGCAAATAGAATTCAGCAACATGTAAAACACACAGTGGTGGCGGGGGCCTGAGGAGGGGATAGCTGGAGGCGAGCGGCTGTGAACGTGCGAGGGCAGCGCATCTGGACTGTCCCTGGGGGTGTCTTGGTGCGGACTGCACGAGGCGTGGCCCTGGGCAGGATCTCTTATGCTGCACGGGACCCCACGTGATGGCCTCGGAGTAAGCAGCTCAACTTCGGGAAGTCACTGCTGAGCGTTCAACTCCAGGCTTGGGCTTTGGGCCCCGAATGGCCCCGCGGTCACAGCGGTCACACGGGAGCAGAGGCAGGGGAGCCTGAGCAGCAGGATGGCTCCTGGACGCTGCGAAGTCCCCCTGCGCAGCCTCCCCCAGGGCCTCTTTCAACTGCCCCTCCTCTGAGGCTTCATACTCTCCTGCCCCCCGAGAACAGCTGCTCGGAAGGCGGATCTCCGTGTTCCGTGCTGTTACCACAGTAAAAGTAAAAAAAAAAATTGGGGGGGGGGATGCCTGGGTGACTCCGTTCGTCCTGATTCTGGCTTAGGTTGTGATCTCAGGGCCACAGGATCGAGCTCGGGGTCAGGCTCAGTGAGGGGTCGCTTGAACCCCCCCTCCGCCCTCCCCCGCCTGTGCTCCAAGTGAATGAATGAATGAATGAATGTTTAGTCCTTACTACAATAAAAAACTTGAAAAAAGGCATCACTATACCGTTTATAATGAAACCATCAGTTATCTCTTAAGAAATATGAAAAGCAAAAAGAATATCCTTTATTTTAATCAATACTTACTATTTCTGGGGACTTTGTTTTGTGCAGATTGGAGTTCCCAGTTGGCACATTTTCTCTACGCCTCGGGAATTTCCGGAACATTTCTTAGAGCCCGGGGCTGCTGGCGCTCCATTTTCTCGGTTTTCATTTGAGAAAGTTCTGGCTTCAGTTTTGAAAATCCCACTTGATAAGGAATTTCTAGACAGTGTTTTTCGTTCTTCTTGCACTCTCAGGATTTTATTACACTGTTCCGGGGGTTTGGGGAAGGTGTGGGAAGTGGAGAGCGCGTGGCCCAGAGAAGTCATAGCTGGGGCCTCGGGCCAGGCCGGGCCAGCGAGCCGGCGCCCCCCCCCCCCCCCAGGCAGCGCTCGCCCCAGCAGCTGCGCCCTGGGCCTCGGGGGCCAAGCCCTACAGGGAGGAGAGGCCGTGGTCTCCGCCTGGCCAGCGCCCCTGCAGTCTTAGCCTGGGGTGCGTGGTACCTCGGCCACCAAACGGGGCCACGCTTGCCCAGCCCGGGACCTGGCGCCCCCAGCCCCGGCCCTGGGTTGTCCGTGGGGGGCACGGGGGCGCACTCCTGCCTCCTCACTGTGCTACTCAAATTCCCAGAGCTCCAGGTGCAAGACATGCAACGTGCGACTTTGTACACAGTGTTCTAATGCGTGTGACGTGGTTGGGGCCTCGGAAGATGTAATAACAGACTCTCACTCCTGTGGGGCCAGTGCGTTCCCACGGTAAGGGATGCCCACGGCCCGGGGGCTCAGCAGCGGGCTCTGCCTTGGGCCCAGGTGGTGACCCCAGAGTCCCGCAGGGAGCCTGCTGCTCCCTCTGCCCGTGTCTCTGCCTCTCTGTGTCTCATGAATAAAGACATAAAATCTCAAAAAAAAAAAAGAAGATGCCCATATACGTGGAGCACAATCACAGAAATCGGTGTCCCCGCCTCCTCCATCCCTGTCCCTACAGCCGGGGACTCTTCAGCAGCCTCCTCCTTCTGTCTTTCTGACGCTTTCCCGGCGTATGTTCACACGCACACGCACACTGTCCGCTCACACCGGCGGGATTACATCGCAGCATCGTACTGGCTACAGGACACCGCGGGGCACAAGACACACACGCCCCGGCCGGAGGCCCCACCTGTTCACCCTGGATGTCTCTTGCACATTGACTGGAAATGGCTGTTGGGAACCTGACTCCGGGGAATCTCTGCGACCCCGGACCGCCCGTGGCTGCTTTGCACGCGCTGTGCCCGGGCACGTGCAGAAGCTGCGTGTGGCCCTTGTGCCAGGCCCCGCGCCCGCCTTCCTCCGGCTCCGGCACCAGGGCAGGCGCGGCGCCAGCGCTCCCTCGTCCTCCCAGGGCCAACAGGGCTCGTGGTGACAGGCCCACGCTCCCTCTCCGCACGTCCCTCCACGGCCTTGTCACACCCTTGGAGGCGTCCAGGGTTCACAGCTCCTCGGGCGCCTCGACTGGCGCCGAGCCGAGGGCACCTACAAGCCGCTCGTTGTCAGGTGACTTCGGATCCTCACAGGTGTTGACAGATGTCGAGGTGGGGGTCTCGGGACCAACTGATGAAACGTGGGACCTTTTCTGCATCTTCCCTGTCTCGCCCTCTGGTAAGTGCGGGGGATCTCGTGGTCCCTCGTGGAGCCTGCTTAGGATTCCGGGGCAAGGAATTTAAAAAATTTCTTTAAGATTTTTAAAAATTTATTTATGATAGACACAGAGACACAGAGAGACAGAGGCAGAGACACGGGCAGAGGGAGAAGCAGGCTCCATGCAGGGAGCCCGACGCGGAACTCAATCCCGGGACCCCAGGACCCTGGGCCAAAGGCAGGCGCTAAACCACGGAGCCACCCAGGGATCCCTGGAATTTAATTTTTTAATTTAAAAATCTATCAGAAAAAATAAATAAATAAATAAATAAAAATCTATCAGTACCAGCTTTTATATAAAATATATTTTTAAAATTTTTATATAAAATATACATTAATATATAAAATATATAATATATAAAACATATTTATATAATATAAAATATTTACATAAATAATATATATTAAATTATAAAATATTACATAAAAATATATTTTAATATATTAAATTCTAAATAATATATTTTATATTCATATAATATATATTTTAAATATATAAGTATATTTATATACATAAATATATTTTTAATATATAAATTAATATATATTATATATTTATTTATATATTTATCCTTCGCCTGTTATATTTGTAAATGGTTTCTTCCAGCCTGAGCCTTCCTTTTAGTGTTGTTATTAGTCCCGATGTTTCATATAAATTTTGAATCGATGGAGTCGCATGTCTCGAAAATTTCCCTCACGGCCTCTGTGTTTTATGTTTGGCTTAGGAAAGCCTTCCCCGCTCCAAGATCATACAAATGCTCTTCTACCGTGTTGTAAGGCTCTAGTATTTTACAGGTTGTGAGGTTACTTACTTGAGTCATTTCATTCAGTTGTGATTTATACTTGTCGTGAGGTTTACAGACAGAACTTCCATTTTTTCCAAGGAGACCTAATTGATTTAGCACCATTTATTAAATAAACCACGTGGTCACGGATTTATTTCTTGGTACGCCTCCTCTATCGTGAACAGGACTTTCGTGTGTGTGTATTTCATTCTGGGCCCATGACTGCATTCTGTGGGTGTGTTGATCTAGCTGCATCCCTGAGCCAATACCAGGAAAGTTCTTCTGGCCCTAAAATAGACTTCAGTGTCGCCACTAGGGTAAATCCCCTCATTGCTTTTCTTTCTTCCTTTGCACAGAAGGTGTATCGGGCCAGGAGAGTTGACCACCTGCACTCATTTCTACTGCTAGGTAACGGGTCACCGCACCCAGAGCAGAGTAGAACAACTCCCGTTTGTTGACCCCCAGTTCCCATGGTTCGGGAGTCTACACAGTTTAGATGGTTTCTCACGAGGCTGAAATCAGGGCGGCATCATCGGCTGGAAGCTCCGTGTACGGGAAGGCCTGCGTCAAAGCTCCCTGAGATCGTTGGCAGAATTGAGTTCCTTAGGGCTGTAGGACTGATGGTCCTCCTAGCTGTTGGTTGGGGCTGCTCCTAGGGGACCTAGTGGCTGCCCCCGTCTGCCACCGGGGCCTCCCCTGAGTCAGAGCCCTCACAGCCTGAGCTCTTCGACTTCCTCTTCCCTGACTGGCTGAAGAAAACTGCTGTCCAAGTGCTCTTGCCTGAAAGTTCCCACAGGCCCACCCGGATAATGTTCCCAGTTTAAGGCCGGTCAACTGTGCCCTAACAACCTCATCTCAGGCAGAAACCAGCATTTTCACAGCCCCGGGGATTATTCAGGGGAGGTACAGCCCGGGTGCAGGGAATCTTGGGGTCCTCCCCACCGCGCATCACACCACCTGAAAGGGTGCACAGAGAGACCTCTACATGGGGCAGGGGGGTATTCTCCAGCGAGGCACAGGTGTGTGTGTGTGTGTGTGTGTGTGTGTGTGTGTGTGTGAGAAGGACCTTCAGGGAAGCCCAGGCGTGGTTTCCACAAGGAGCTCCAAGTCCCAAGGTGTTAGAAGTCACTTAGCTGGGAGCTGGTGGCTTCTTGGAGGTCTCTGCTCCCCCCTCCCCCCAGCATCCTCCACCACCAAACCGCCTCTGGGCCTCTGTGCGCTACTCCTCTGGGGGTGGGGGGGCAGAGGGAGCCCTGCAAAGACCTGGATTGCCGGGGCCACGGGCTTCAGGGAGAGCTTCCTGGAGGAGGTGGACTTTGGGCTGGCCCTCGAAGACTGGGGACACTGTCAACAGGAGGATACAGCAAGGGCGACCCCAGGAGTGGCAGCCCAGCCGGGATGCACAGGCCCAGGATGCCCTGACCCCCGCCCCCTCCCCAGGAGGCAGGGGTCGCGCCACGCTTGGCTAGGAGGGAGCGGCTGTGCGGGCGCCCATGGCGGCGACACCGGGACACGCCCGGGTCCCTGCTGAGCACCTGCCGAGCACCCGCTGAGGCCCGCGGGTTCCCCACGGAAAGGGCCAGGGCCCGGGGGTGGGGGGGCGCCAGCCGGGGGCACAGCCTCCCCGCGTCTGTCCGCGGCGACCTCCGCGACCTCCCGGAGGCCCCGCTCCCCCACCTGTTGCACCTGCGGGGACACCTAGTGGCCGGCCCAGGCGCGGGCACCGAGCCAGGAAAATGCCCCGACGCCACCAGCAATGCGCCCGCCGAGGCAGGGAGGTCGGCTGCCGCCCCCGCCCCCAGCCCCACCCCCACCCCACCATCATCACCACTACTATCATCACCCCATCATCACCATCGCCCCCCCACCATCACCCCCACCCTCACCCCCACCCCCACTACCATCACCCCATCATCACCATCACCCCCCATCACCCCCACTCCCACTACCATCATCACCATCATCACCATCACCCCCCCATCACCCCCACCCCCACCCCCACTACCATCATCACCCCATCATCACCATCACCCCCCCCACCATCACCTCCACCCCCACTACCATCATCACCCCATCACCATCACCCCCCCCACCACCACCACCACTCCAGCACCACCACCCCATCACCGTCTCCACCACCCCCTCACCCCCCCACCATTACCACTACTACTGCCACCCCCATCATCACCCCACCCACCCCCACCACCCGTCACCCTTAGAAGACTCTTAGAACCCAGTATTTTGGGGGAAGCCCCTTACAGGCCTGACGATCCTATCAGCGCTGTCGTCAAGGGGGACCCCTTGGCGCTGTCTTGGGGCCCGGGCGCCCCCCCCTCCGCATGCAGCCCCCTCCCTGCCGACCCGACCTGCGTCCCGCAGCCCCTGATCCGCCCGGGAAGGGCTGATGCGGAGCCGGCGGATTCCAGGGCACAGCGCGGAGCCCACGACCCCCAGGGGGTGGGGCAGGGGTCCGCGGGGGCAACTGCGCGCAGTCGGGGTGCGGCGGGGCCGGCGGTGGGGGGGCCCGGGGTGAGGGTCGCGGGGCTCCCTCCACGGGCGGGCGGGCCGCTGCCTCCCGTGACCAGCAGGTGTCGCCGTTGCCCCGCGGAGGCGGAGGGAGCCCCGGTCCCCGCCCCGCCTCCCGCGCTCTTGCGCAGCCGCTGCCGCCCGGGTCCCCGACGCCTCGGAGCCTGCGCCCGCGGGGGGCTCCCTGGACGCTGCGGGGCTCCTGGCCCAGGCCGGGTCCCCTCCCCCAGGGGCGCGGCCGGGAGGCTGCGGCGGGTCGGGTGGGGCGCAGGCGGCGCGGGCGGGCGCGGGCTGCTCCTGGAGCCTCGGGGGGCGGGACACGGTGGTGCGGGGCGGGGGGGGGGGGCAGCGCGCCCAGGTGTGGCCGTGACTCAGTTTCCCGGCCGCCCCGACGGCAGCTGCTCCGCCCGGGAGCCCGAGGTGACGGCGGGGGCGGGGGCGGCGGGAGGTGCGGGCGGCAGAGACGCGGCCCCTGGGGGGGGGGGTCCGCCCTGGAGGCGGGTCCCGGGATCCCGCGCGCTGCGGGAGGGCCTGGGCCCGGGTGGCCGCACCGCTGGGGGCTGACGGAGGCCCTGCGGGGCGCGGCGGGCAAGAGCGGGCCGGTTGCGCGGTTGCAGACTGCGCCAGGCAGGCACAAGCAAGAGCGGGCAAGGTCGGGCCCGACCCCCGAGGGTCCGGGTGGGAGGGGGCCTCGGAGGGGCCCGGGGTCACGGCGCGGCGGCCAGCACGGGCTCGGGGGTGGTCCAGGCCCCTCTGCCCCTCCGAGGGCCTGCACCCGCGGGGAGGCCGCCAAGAGCCCCACAGGGCCTGGGGCTCCCCGAGCCCTCACCTGCTCGCCTGCCCACCTGCCCACCTGCTCGCCTGCCCACCTGCCCACCTGCTCACCTGCCCACCTGCTCGCCTGCTCACCTGCCCACCTGCCCACCTGCTCGCCTGCCCACCTGCCCGCCTGCCCACCTGCCCGCCTGCTCACCTGCTCACCTGCCCACCTGCTCGCCTGCCCACCTGCCCGCCTGCCCGCCTGCTCGCCTGCCCGCCTGCCCGCCTGCTCACCTGCTCACCTGCCCACCTGCTCGCCTGCCCACCTGCCTACCTGCCCACCTGCCCGCCTGCTCACCTGCTCGCCTGCCCACCTGCTCACCTGCTCGCCTGCTTGCCTGCGCTTCCTCGAAGCCTGAGTGACCGCGCGGGCAGCAGGGTCGCGGGGACACGGCCGGTGTCCTTACAGGAGAGGCGGCTGCAGAAAGGAAAATGTCACCACAGAAAACCCTAAGAGAGATCCGGGCTGGACCCCGCGTTCGCGAGCCAAGGCCCGAGCCTGGGAACACGCGGCCCGGCTGCGCCACCGCCCGGAGCCCACTGCAGGGCCCTTGGCGGACACCGAGGACCCAGAGCCGAGCGGGACACCCCAGGCACCCAGCCCACGCGCTTGCCCTCTGGGTGGGTGCGCGCCAGGGGGCACCGGGCAGCACCGGGGGTGCGGGCCGCCAGCCGGGGGCCACCAGGACGTCCAGTCCCGGGTCGGGGCCACGAACAGGGCGCCCCCCGGTAACCAGCAAGTCGGGGCCTCGAAGGTACAGGTGGGCCCGGGCCACAAGCGATTTGGGCCTCCTCGGTGCTTCCCTCCGGGAGCTCCCATTCATGGTGGGGTGGGGGGTAAGGGTGGTGGTAAGGGTGGTGGTGAGGGTGGCCTCACCCCGACAAGGTGACAGGGTCTTCCTGTGCCCAGATGTGGGTCTTACTACTCAGAGAAGGTGAGGGCAACCAGGCAGGGGACGACTGCCGGTGACATACTTTGTTGCTCACGGGTCCCTACAGGGGGCTCAGGAGTCCCCAGAGAGATCTCACAGGTCCCCAGAGGGGGCTCATGGGTCCCAGAGAGGGTTCACAGGTTCCTATGGGAGTCTCACGGGTCCGGAGAGAGGGCTCCCTGGGTCCCTAGAGGGGGCTAACTGGTCCCAAAGGATCTCGCGCATCCCAACAGGGAGCTCACAGGTCCCTAGAGGTGGCTCACCGGGTCCCTACAGGGGACTCAAGGGTCCCCAGAGAGGGATCACGGGTCCCCAGAGAGGGTTCATCAGGACTCAGGAAAGGGCTCATGGGTCCCTAGAGGGGGCTAAAGGGTCCCCAGAGAGGGCTCACAAGTCCCTAGAGGGGGCTCATAGGTCCCTAGAGGGGGCTCACAGGTCCCTAGAGAGGGCTCACGGGTCCCCAGAGGGTGCTCACAGGTCCCTAAAGTGGCCTCATTGGGTGTCTAGAGATGGATCACGGGTCCCCAGAAAGGGCTCACGGGTCCCTAGAGGGGGCTCATGGGTCCCCAGACGGGGCTTATTAGTCCTTAAATAGGGCTCACGGTTCCCTAGAGAGGGCTCCTGGGTCCCTATGGGGAGCTCACAGGTCACCAGAAGGAGCTCATGGGTCCCTAGAGAGGGCTTACAGGTCCCCAGTGAGAGCTCACGGTCCCTGTGGGGGACTCACGGGTCCCCATATGGGGCTCACTGGGTTCCCATAGGGGGCTCACTGGGTCCCTAGAGGGTGCTCATAAGTCCCCAGAGAGGGCTCCCTGGGTCCCTAAAGGGGGCTCACGGGTCCCTAAAGGGGGCTCCCTGGGTCCCTAGAGGGGGCTCACGGGTCCCTGGAGGGGTCTTAAGAGTCCCCAGAGAGGTCTCACGGTCCCCAGAGGGGGCTCACGAGTCCCTAGAGGAGGCTCACAGGTCCTAGAGACGGTTCATGGGTCCCTAGAGGGAGCTCACAAGTCCCTAGAGGTGGCTCACCGCTCCCCACAGAGGCCTCACGGGTCCCTAGAGAGGGCTTACGGGTCCCCCAGTGAGGGCTCACGGGTCCCTATGGGGGACTCACAGGTCCCCACAGGGGGCTCACTGGGTCCCCATAGGGAGCTCACTGGGTCCCTAGAGGGTGCTCATAGGTCCCCTGAAAGGGCTCACGGGTCCACAGAGAGGGCTCACGGGTCCCCAGAGAGGGTTCATCGGGACTCAGGAGAGAGCTCATGGGTCCCTCGAGGGAACAGGTCCCAAAGGATCTCACAGGTCTCGACAGGGAGCTCATGGGACCCTAGAGGTGGCTCACCAGGTCCCTACAGGTGACTCAAGGGTCCCTAGAGAGGGATCATGGGTCCCTATGAGGGGCTCACAGGTCCCTATGGGAGGCTCACGGGTCCCTAGAAGGGGCTCACAGGTCCCTATGGGGGCTCAAGGAGCCCTACAGGAGGCTCACTGGGTCCCTAGAGGGGGCTCAAAGGTCCCTATGGAGAGCTCACAGGTCTCTAGAGGAGGTTCACTGGGTCCCTAGAGGGGGCTCACTGGTTGCTAGAGGGGGCTCACGGGTCCCCAGAAGGGGCTCATGGGTCCCTAGAGAGCACTCATGGGTCCCTATGGGAGTCTCACGGGTCCCCAGACAGGGCTCACTGAGTCCAGAGGGGGCTCAAAGATCCCAAGAGGCATCTCATGGGTCCCTAGAGGGGGCTCACGGGTGTCTAGAGGCCGCTCACCGGGTCCCTAGAGGGGGCTCACAGGTCCCCAGAGAAGGCTCACGGGTCTCTAGATGGGGTTCACGGTCCCTAGTGGGGGGTCACGGGTCCCTAGTGGGGGGTCACGGGTCCCTAGAGGGGGCTCACGGGTCCCTAGTGGGGGCTCACGGGTCCCGAGAGGGCTCACCGGTGAAGCAAAGCCGTGCGGGTCAGGACGCCAGTGGGGCAGGAGGAAAACCAGGGCAAAAAACCAGGTGGGAATGCATGAGCCAGGGGAGCAGGCTCCGCAGGTTTAGGATCGGCTATTTTGAGTCATCGCAGAGGGCTCCGGGGGTAGGTGTCGGGTGCCGGCCCTGGGGTGAGTGGGGCAGGGAGAGCCCCGGGAGGCAGGCGTCGGGGGCGAGCTCGGGCCGGTTGGTTTGCGGGCGGCCGGTCGGCGGCCGGGAGGGACGAGCCAGCCCCGCGCCGGGCAGTGCGGCCAAGTCAGCAAGGCCCAGATGATGACGCATCAGTGGAGCGGGCCTGTCCTGCCCGTCCGGCCGCCCCACTCCCCGCTCGCGCCGTCTGCGTAGCCCAGGGCCGGGCTATCGAGGGCACAGGCATCTGCAATGCCTGGCAGCTTCTTAACTAACTGAGGAGACGTGGCCCCGCAGTGGCACAGTTACCCCGAGAACTGGACGTTGGTGTCCCCACGGAGGCCTGCCCGTGAACGCGCGTAGCAGTTTATCTCGGAGGAACCTCCGCAGCAGCCAGTCTCTAATCGTCAGGTAGTCTACGGTGTCATTTACTCGGAATTGCTGAGGTTGCAAACTTAGACGGGAGGGGGCTGCGGGGTGCCAGGGTTACGGCGCTGGGGGGCGGCAGGAGGCAAAGCTTTCTGGTTCCAGAATCCTTCTCCATCTTGCAGGAGGAGGGGGGAGCGATCTGCACACGTGGCGAGACGCTCAGCGCCGCACACCTGTCTGTGCACGTCCCTGCCCCGTGTGGGACCTGCCGCCGCCCTGCACCCGGTCCCCGCCCGGGCCGCTGGGGAGGCAGGTGCACAGCCCGCGCCGCCTCGGTCCTAGGTTTGCAGCTTCCGGTGAGTCTGTGACCATTTAAAAATGAAAAGGAAGCAGATGTCACCCCTTAGCTCTGAGGGGGTCCTAAGGCCCAGGGCATGGTCTGCACTAGGCCCGCACCCAGTGCCCCGCTGTGACCCGTGGCTGCCGGCTGGACGGCCAGCTGCAGGCAGGAGGCGACAGCCATCCGCCTGTCCCCGAGCGGGCTGTCAGGTCCCCTGGGGCGAACGGGCGTCCCACACGGGGCGCAGGCACCACGCGTGTCCTCCTCCCACCACCCCGCAAATTTGGTTTCCTGGAGAACGTCTTCATGGTGAAGGGTGGCCGCAGCCCTGGGGGTTTAGCCGTCACCCCCCCCCCCCCCGCCCCAGCCCTGGGCTTGGTTCTCAGGCGGCGAGACCCGCCCAGAGAGCTGCGGAGGCCGTGTGGCCCACTGAGCCCCGCCGGAGCCCCGAGGCCCGTGGGGACACGTCCTCCCTGCGCCGCACCCCAGGGGCTGGAGGCAGCAGGAGGGGAGTGAGCTTCTGGGGCGGAGGGGGGCCTGGTGGGGGCAGCCCCGGGGCAGGTGGCCCTGCAGGTGGGGTCCGTGAGGCTGGGCCCAGGCTGGTCCCCCACATTGGGTTCACGCATCACTGAACCAGTGGCGAAGGGGGCCTGAGGACGTGACTGTGGCAGCACAGGGGGGTCAGGGGGGTCGGGGGGTCGGGGAGCTGGGGGGTCGGGGAGCTGGGGGATGGGGAACTGGGGGGCCGGGGAGCTGGGGGGCTGGGGGGCCGGGGGCCGGGGACCTAGCCTCTGCAGCAAGTGCCGGGCGATGCACTGAATGATGTCGCCCTGAGGCCCACCGTCGGGGGCCGCTCCTGCTGGGCGGGTGGGTGGGCTCGGGTCCCCTCCACGTGGGCGACCGGCTCCCTCAGCTCCTGCCCCAGAGCGACCCCCACGCTGCAGGTCCGGGCCTGGAAGGTGCTGAGGCCGCAGGCCCCCTCGTGCGGACTCCATGCCCAGGGTCACAGCCGCCCCCCGCCGCCTCTATGGGGCACAGGCCTTTCATTGCGATGTTCAGTGTCGCTGCACTGTGAGGACTTGGGGCGCTGGGCGTCATTCAGTGGGGGAGCGAGGCCCCCAGGGCCCAGGGCGACGCTGTGGCGAGGGTCCCTCGGGCTCCCGGGCGGAGCCAGCGCAGTCCCCGGCAGCGCAGGGCCAGGCTCCCTGGGGCACGTGGCCAAGGGGTTCAGGTCCGGGAGCGCCTGGCCTGCGGAGCGCCCGGGGGCGGGGACCGGCTGGTGGGCCTCCCGGTGGCCGCGGGCCCTGGGCAAGTAGGTGTCTGGGCGGCCGGAGTAACTGGCTTCCAGAGATTTGCAATGAGGCCGCGTGCTCCTGTGGCAGCGCAGGAGACTCCTTGTCGGGGCGCCGGGGGCTCCCTGGGGAGCATCTACCTGCGGCCCAGGCTGTGACCCCGGTGCCGGGATCGAGTCCCGCGTGCGTCTCCCCGCGTGTGGCCTGCTTCTCCCTCTGCCTGGGTCTCCCTCGCTCTCTCCGTGTCTCATGGATAAATAAATAAAATATTTGGAAAAGCAAAGGAGAGTCACGGTGTGGGTAGCCCTGCCCTCCGCCTGGCTGGGCCTGCAGAAGCGGCGCAGACAGACGCTCGGCCGAGGCCCAGGCGCCCCAAGCGCACACTCCCCGCACGCGGGCCTTCCCCACGCGGCCCGTTGCTCCCCCCGTGGCAGCAGCGCTGAGGCCCCCTGCGGAAACCGGGGAGCAGCGGCCCCAGCAGCCAGATCTGCTGCTTGGCAGCTTGTCCAGGACTCAAAGCACGTATTCAAAATCGGATTTTCTAGTTAAAAAAAAAAAAAAAGGAAAAGGAAAAGAGACGCCCGTGGGATTTCAGCACCACCGCCCCGCGCACCTGAAGCGTCTCCCTCCGGCCGGGGCCCCTGTACTTTCTGGCTGTGCACACAGCCCTGAGCTCGGGGCTGATGAGCCAGCGACAGGCTTTCTAGCCACCACCCCCACCCCCCCCCGCCCCGGGCCTGGGCCGACGGGGCCGTGACACCTGGACCCACCAGCACGCCCGAGGGAGACACGGCCGCCAGGTCCAGATTTCAGAGAACGTGAATCCTCCCCGGCTGGATGATGAGTCAGGAGGCATCAACCGGGGTTAAGCTGCAGTATTTGGGGGTAACCTCCCCCGAGCCTTCCGGTAAGGGCCGAGCAGAGCCCACGCGGCCGGCCAAGGGGTGGGGGGGGGCACCCGCGGGTCCCTCGGCCGCTCAGCGTGGGAGCCCAGCGTGGGAAGCCCCTTCCCGGGAGGCTTGTCCGGCTCCTTAGAGCTCTTCCGTGGGTCCCCGCGAGTGTCCTTGGCCCCCGCCCCTCTCCTGCCACCCACCAGCCGCGACAGTCCTCACCCCCTGTGCATACGGCCTCCCCGTTGACCAAGAGCTTCGGGGCACCACCCGAGGCTGCCTTTGCCGACCCCGGACGGGGCGGGACTCGGGTGGCCCACACTCCTCCAAGGCCCCACAGGGCCCACGCAAGAGAAACAAAACCAACGCTAGCCGGCCCCAAACACACACAAAACCCTGCGCATCTTGTCCCCGGATAGGACGTCACCCTTAAATCTCCGGATCTCTCCTACCTACCCCGTCGCCCCCGGCTCTGAGGGGAGTGTGAGCCCTGCGGTAGGGTTTGTGCTTCCCAGAGATGCTTTTCGGGGGTGCCCAATATGGACTTGTCCACCGCGCGCCCCCCAGGCCTGAGAGTGCTGCTTCGTGTGGGGATGAAAAAAGAAAAAAATATATATAGCGTTGACCATTGAACAATGCAGGGGTCGGGGTGCCAAACCCCCGGGGTTTTTGCCGTCAAAAATCCCCCTATAACTTCCGAATCCCCCAAACTCCGCTACTGAGAGGCTACCGTTGACCAGAAGCTTTACTGAGAACACGGACAGTTGATCGACATCCTCATGCGTTATACTGTGACCAATATTCTTATGACAAAGTAATCTAGAGAAAAAGAAAAATACCGTTAGGAAACCCACACGGAGGAAAACCTGCATGTGCGGCCCGCGCTGTGTTTATTGGGAAGAGCCTCGCCCCGACGCGGCCTCCAGCCCCGCGGGCTCAGGGCCCACACGAGGGGACCGGTGGAGGCGCGTGCAGGTCACCCGTTCCAGTGATTGTCCTTGATACTCAGATTGTCCCGTATTTGGCCAGTTGCGCTTGGCTCCTGCGTCCTCGGGAGCTTCCTTGCCAAGCGCCCAGACAAGCTGGCCTGGGCCCGTCTGTCCACCACTGCCCGCCCCCCGGTCCTCGGGGCGCTGGGCCTCTCCCGGGTCTGCGGTTTTGCACGTCGCTGTTGTTGTGAGAGTACACGTGAGAGCCAGTGCGGCTGGGTAAGGAAGTCCTTGCCTCTCATCTTTCCTCGAGTACCTTAAATATCTTACCCATTTTTCTCCCGGCAAAAAATGTTGCTGCCAAAATGTTTTTCAACAATCGAATTTTCTTTTCCTTATGTGTTACTTGGTCTTTGTGCCTAGGTGTCCCAAACATGTTTCTCCTTTTTATTTTTAAAGTCCAATATTTTACTAGACGATGGCTTGGAATTGGTCATTTGGGATCACTTAATTATATTAATTATCAGTTAATCGTTAATTAATAACAATTAATTAATTAAAATTAATGAGGATTAATAATATTATTAATTAATATAACTGATTAATATAATTAAGCAATCCCAAATATATAAATATTAATAAATATAATTATTGATTATGTCCCCGTAACAACTTGTAGACCTTCTGTTTCCCCAAAGTTTCTGGGAGAAACGTTATTACTATCTCCTAACTATAGTTATAGTTTTGCTATTTTTTCTTTTAGTCATCAACATTTTGCTTTCTACATTTTTGGGGCTATCTTTTTATGCACATATGAATTTCGATCTTGCTAGATCTTTCTGGTAAATCAAATTTTTTATTGCTACAAAGTACCTCTTCGTTCTGCTTCTTGGTTTTAAATCTTTTTTTTTTTTCCTTTTTAAAGATTTCATTTTAGGGATCCCTGAGTGGCTCAGGGGTTGAGCGCCTGCCTTCGGCCCAGGTTCTGATCCTGGAGACCTGGGATCGAATCCCACTTTGGGCTCCCCGCATGGAGCCTGAGTCTCCCTCTGCCTGTGTCTCTGCCTCTCTCTCTCTCTCATGAATAAATAAATAAAATCTTTAACAAAAAATAAAATAAAGATTTCATTTTTAAACAATTTCTGCACTGCACATGGTGCTGGCACTCACGACCCCAAGATCAAGAGTTGCACGCTCCACTACTGAGCCAGCCGGTGCCCTGAAATCTATTTTTTCCCGATATTGATGTCTGCGCTGACATTCTTTAGGGTTTTGATTGCTGTATCCTTCCCCGTACTTCCACTTTCAGCCTTTCTCTATTTTTTATTTTAGGCATGCTTCTTAGAAGCAGCTCATAATTGGATTTTGTTTTTATCAAGTCAGCCTGTATTTTAACTGCAGGATTGAGTCTATCCACATTTTAATTTTATTACTAATTCACTCAGGTTTAAATGTTATTATTTATTTTCTCTTTGTCCCCGTTTGTTTCCTTCTCTTTTCTTTCTTGCCTTCTTTAGTTCTTTTTAAATTATTTCACTCTCTTAGTTTGGCAGTCACGGTTTTCACAAAACACAGTCTTTAGTGGTCAAACTTGGAGATTATGATGCTTTTTTGAGTTATCAAATAATTACTTTGATCTTTTTCAAGACAACATGAGTACCTTGGAAAAATCTCAGCTCCGTGTGCTCACTTCTGATACACGCGCCGCTGCCGCCCTGTGTCTGCCCGAGTTGCTGCGGCTCCCGCACAGGCCTCCCTGCCGCCCCCCCCCCCCCCCCCCCCCCCCCCCGCCCAGGGCCTGCTCCCTCGGGGTCTCGGGCCAGTAAGCGCAGCGTCACGGCAGCTCTCTGACGCCTCAATAATTTTTCTATTGGAGCCTGCTTTTCTAGCCGGCCGTGCCGAGCCTGCGGGTCTGGTGCACCCCCGGCTCGGGTGGCGGCTGAGACTGCACGGGGGGCGACGGTCTGCTGGTGACAGGGAGCCCGCTGGAGGCAGGCCTGCCTGCTCCCGGGACAGCGGATCCCACGGCGCCCTCGCCTCGGCCGTGTCCGGGGAGGCGACTCAGGCCCCGGCATGTGGGGTGACCCGGCCCTGGAGCGGGACGTGTTGCCTAGCTGTCGGGGTGGGCATCATCGCAGAGGGCACCTGGGGTGACCTGCGCGGACCTGGACAGATTCGGGATTGGGGCCCGGGCCCAGGGCCACTGGGGCCCACCTGGCTTCTGCGGGTCAACCCCAAATAGTCTCTTTTTTCCACTTCCACAAAGCGCTTGGTGTGGGTTCAGCAGCCTGGGGTTCACAAACTGGAGTCTGAGCCAAAGGTCAGAGCCGGCCCATCCCCGCCAGGGGCTGAAGAAAGGGGAGACCTGGCATTCCTGGAACTCATGCACAGTCTTCCCACAGATCTGAACCAAACTGGCATGGAGGGGGACGGGGGGCGGCGTCCTGAGGGACCTTCACAGGACACGGTGTGGGGCCCGAGCCTCCACAGTTTGTGCGATGCCCTCTTCTTGGTGTTGTGGACCGAACTGCATCCCCCCAAGTTCACGCATTGGAGTCCTAACCCCCCCCCAATACTCCAAAGTGTAACTGTATTCGGGGACAGGGCTTTTGAAGAGCTACTGTAACAGTATGTGCGCACGGTCCCTACTCCAGCAGGCCCGGTGGCCTTGTAGGAGGACGGAGAGACACCAGGGATGACCGTGCATGCAGCAAAGGCCATGTTGGGACACGGCTAGGGGGTGGCAAGCCAAGGACTCCACACCTGCCAACACCTTGATCTTGGACTTCCAGCTTCTAGGACTGTGGGAAAGTACATCCCCGTGTGCAGGCGCCCCCGGTCCGCGTGGCCCCGTGGCCGGCAGCCTGGGCCCAGAGGCTGGGCGGGCGGGTGCCCTGGGCGGCAGAGGCGGGGGCGCCCCCGCCCCCCCGGAGGCCTCCAGCCTGGCTGTCCCGCCGTCCCTGGCTTTTCAAAACTCCCTCCCGAGTGCTTCATTTGCTGCGCCGTGTCCGGGTCTGGTCGGCCCCTGAGCTCCAGGCCCCGCTGGACGCACCGGGACCGAGGGCGGCGTCCGCTCCCGAGTGAGGTGCCAGGCCTGGCGGGGACCCCTCGCGGCCTCCAGGGCCGTCGTGACCTGCATGGAGCCGCCACGTCTCAGCGTCCGGCGCTGCTGTCTGTGCTGTTCCTGTGATCGGGGCTCCTGGGGGCCCGACGATGACCCAAACCGAGCTGCGGCTCGTGTCTTCGGGGCAGGATGACTGGGACCGACCTGAGGACCTACAGTCCCCGGGGGAGGGAGTCGGGGGCACCTGGAGCCCCGGGGGGGCCACTGCGGGGCGATGTGCCCGGGCCCAGCTGCTCCTTCCGTCCGGCGAGCAGAGGCTCAGGCGCAGGCGCCCCCTGTCCACGCTGCTTCAGGTGACCGAGGGACCCAGCGATGAGCGGCTGCGCGGCCCGAGGAGGCAGAGGCTGCGCCGCCTCCCGCCGGTCCTCGGTCCTTGGTCCTCTCCTCGTGGCTCCGGCCGAGCCGCCCGGGGAAGCGTCCCTCTGGGGCCCTCCGCTCCTCTTATTCAAACACCAAAATGACCGTCTGAGAACCCGAGTCGCAGACAGAGTTCCTTGGGCAAGAGGCGGGCCCCGGGTAGCCCAGCGGAGCGCACCTGTGACCTGGTCGTCCCCACCTCTGGTCCCAGGCCCACGCGGGCTCCCGGCACCCGGGGGGTGGGCTTCGCCCTCGCCCCACCCCCGGCCTCCCCTGGCTCCTGTGGGCCCCTCCCAAGCAAGGAAACAAACTCCTTAAAAATCAAAATAAAAAATGAATGAAAAAAGGAAACCAAAAGTCCAGTAACCCCAGGGATGGCAGATTATTTTGCTGGTGTCACTTAATGAGCATGAGCATCCTCCAGCCTGTGTGCCCGGCCCGCCCCACAGGGCCCAGCCAAGCCGGCGAGCAGCCCACGCGGCCGTGTCCACACGGTGACCGCTCCGGGGTGTACCTGCCACCTGCGAGCCTCCCTCCTGACCGCGCACTGAGCGCACCTGCGTGGCCCTGGAGGCGGTCACCCCGCGGCCGCCCGGACCCGCTCACACGGAGCGCTGTGGGGCTGCTCTGCGGCCCTGACCCCTGCGGAGCCCCGAAGCGGCGCTCGGTGGCCCTGAGCATGAAGGTCGGGTCTGAAAGAAAAGGACAGCTGGGGGGGCGGTGCTCGGGAACATGCTGGGCGCTGCTCAGGGCACTGCTCAGGGCGCTGCTCAGGGTGCTGCTCTGGGTGCTGCTCGCGGCGCTGCTCTGGGTGCTGCTCGCGGCGCTGCTCGGGGTGCTGCTCGGGGCTCGGCGGTGGGGTGGCTGCAGGCCCCGGGATCGAGTCCCGGTCGGGGTCCCCACGGGGAGCCTGCTGCTCCCTGGGCTTCCACCTCTCTCTGGGTTTCTCAGGGATAAATAAAGTCTTTAAAAAAAAATAAACTGGGAAGGAAAGGAAGCAGCATGGGGGTGTGCACAGCACCGCACCCGCAGGCAAGCGCAGGCGACCCAGGGCCTGGGGGCAGCAGGGGCTTCCTGCGTGACCGGACCTTGCAGTTTCCAGGCACCCTCGGGGCAGGGACTGCGGAACCTGCACCCTGCGAGGAGGCCGTGGGGCCAGGGGGGACCTGGTCCGGGGGAGCCGGGCCGGTGGTAGCAAGGCCACCGGCGCCTTGTCACCCCTCCTCCCGGGAAGGCCGGTCACCCCGAGGACCAGTCGTGCCCCCGGCGAGTCGCCCCCAGGGACAGAGCCTTAGCTGCCAGAAGAGGAGGAGCTGCACACAGCACCCAGGAACCAGCATCCGCATCCAGCACCCAGGAACCAGGACTCAGGAGCCAGTGCCCAGGAACCAGGGGAACCAGGACTCGGGAACCAGTGCTCGGGAACCAGGACTCGGGAACCAGCGCCCGGGAACCAGGACTTGGGAACCAGCACTCAGGAAACAGGACTCGGGATCCAGCACCTGGGAACCAGGACTCAGGAACCAGCGCCCGGAAACCAGGAGTGGGGATCCAGCTCCCAGGGACCAACACCCAGGAACCAGGACTCAGGAACCAGGGCCTGGGAACCAGGACTCGGGAACCAGCACCCAGGAACCAGGACTCGGGAACCAGCGCCCGGGAACCAGGACTTGGGAACCAGCACTCAGGAAACAGGACTCGGGATCCAGCACCTGGGAACCAGGACTCTGGAACCAGCGCCCGGGAACCAGGAGTGGGGATCCAGCTCCCGGGGACCAACACCCAGGAACCAGGACTCAGGAACCAGCGCCCGGGAACCAGCACCCGGGAACCAGGACTCAGGAACCAGGACTCGGGATCCAGCGCCCGGGAACCAGGACTCAGGAGCCAGCGCTCAGGAACCAGCACCAGGAATGACTGGGGAACCAGCACCCGGGAACCAGGACTCGGGATCCAGCGCCTGGGAACCAGGAGTCAGGATCCAGCTCCTGGGGACCAACACCCGGGAACCAGGACTCAGGAACCAGCCCCCAGGAACCAGGACTCTGGAACCAGGACTCAGGAATTAGCGCCCAGGAACCAGCCCCCAGGAACCAGAACCTGGGAACCAGGACTCAGGAACCAGGGCCTGGGAACCAGCCCCCAGGAACCAGACTCGGGAACCAGCCCTCAGGAACCAGGACTCGGGATCCAGCACCCAGGAACCAGACTCGGGATCCAGCACCCAGGAACCAGGACTAGGGAACCAGCGCCTGGGAACCAGGACTTGGGAACCAGCACTCAGGAACCGGGACTCGGGATCCAGCACCTGAGAACCAGGACTCAGGAACCAGCGCCTGGGAACCCAGAGTGGATATCCAGCTCCCGGGGACCAGCGCCCGGGGAACCAGGACTCAGGAGCCAGCGCTCAGGAATCAGCACCCAGGAACGACTCGGGAACCAGTGCCCGGGAACCAGGACTCGGGATCCAGCACCTGGGAACCAGCGCCCGGGAACCAGGAGTCAGGATCCAGCTCCCAGGGACCAACACCCGGGAACCAGGACTCAGGAGCCAGCCCCCAGGAACCAGGACTCAGGAACCTGCACTCGGGAACCAGCACCCAGGAACCAGGACTTGGGAACCAGCGCCCAGGCACCAGGACTCAGGAATCAGCGCCCAGGAACCAGCTCCCAGGAACCAGGACTCAGGAACCAGCCCTCAGGAACCAGGACTCGGGAACCAGTGCCCAGGAACCAGGACTCAGGAGCAGCGCCCGGAACCAGCCCCCAGGAACCAGGACTTGGGAACCAGCCCTCAGGAACCATGACTCGGGATCCAGCACCCAGGAACCAGGACTAGGGAACCAGTGCCCGGGAACCAGGACTTGGGAACCAGCACTCAGGAAGCAGGACTCGGGATCCAGCACCTGAGAACCAGGACTTGGGAACCAGTGCCCGGGAACCAGGAGTGGGGATCCAGCTCCCGGGGACCAACACCCAGGAACCAGGACTCAGGAACCAGCGCCCAGGAACCAGTCCCCAGGAACCAGCACCCAGGAACCAGCACCCGGGAACCAGCACCCGGGAACCAGCACCCGGGAACCAGCACCCGGGAACCAGGACTCGGGAACCAGCACTCAGGAACCAGGACTTGGGAACCAGCGCCTGGGAACCAGCACCCGGGAACCAGGACTTGGGAACCAGCACCCGGGAACCAGGACTTGGGAACCAGCACTCCGGAACCAGGACTCGGGATCCAGCACCCGGGAACCAGGAGTGGGGATCCAGCTCCTGGGGACCAGCACCCGGGAACCAGGACTCAGGAAGCTGTGCTCGGGAACCAGCACCCAAGAACCAGGACTCGGGAACCAGCCCTCAGGAACCAGGACTCGGGATCCAGCATCCAGAAACCAGGACTCGGGAACCAGTGCTCGGGAACCAGGACTCGGGAACCAGCACCCGGGAACCAGGACTTGGGAACCAGCCCTCAGGAACTATGACTTGGGATCCAGCACCCAGGAACCAGGACTAGGGAACCAGCGCTCGGGAACCAGGACTTGGGAACCAGCACTCAGGAACCAGGACTCGGGAACCAGCACCCGGGAACCAGGACTCAGGAGTCAGCGCCCAGGAACCAGGACTCGGGAACCAGTGCTCAGTAACCAGGACTCGGGAACCAGCGCCCGGGAACCAGGACTCGGGAACCAGCCCTCAGGAACTATGACTTGGGATCCAGCACCCCGGAACCAGGACTAGGGAACCAGCGCTCGGGAACCAGGACTTGGGAACCAGCACTCAGGAACCAGGACTCGGGATCCAGCACCTGAGAACCAGGACTCGGGAACCAGCACCCGGGAACCAGGAGTGGGGATCCAGCTCCCGGGGACAACACCCAGGAACCAGGACTCAGGAACCAGTGCCCAGGAACCAGCACCCAGGAACCAGGACTCAGGAGCCAGCGCCTGGGAGCCAGCACCCGGGAACCAGGACTCGGGAACCAGCCCTAGGAACCAGGACTTGGGAACCAGCACCCGGGAACCAGGACTTGGGAACCAGCACCCGGGAACCAGGACTCAGGAACCAGCACTCCGGAACCAGGACTTGGGATCCAGCACCCGGGAACCAAGAGTGGGGATCCAGCTCCCGGGGACCAGCACCCGGGAACCAGGACTCAGGAAGCTGCACTCGGGAACCAGCACCCAAGAACTAGGACTCGGGAACCAGCACCCGGGACCAGGACTCAGGAGCCAGCGTCCGGGAACCAGCATCCGGGAACCAGGACTCGGGAACCAGGCCTCAGGAACCAGGATTCGGGAACCAGCACCTGGGAACCAGCACCCGGGAACCAGGACTTGGGAACCAGCACCCGGGAACCAGGACTCGGGAACCAGCCCTAGGAACCAGGACTTGGGAACCAGCACCTGGGAACCAGGACTCGGGAACCAGCACCCGGGAACCAGGACTCGGGAACCAGCACTCAGGAACCAGGACTCGGGATCCAGCACCTGGGAACCAGGACTCAGGAACCAGCGCCCAGGAACCCGGAGTGGGGATCCAGCTCCTGGGGACCAGTGCCCGGGAACCAGGACTCAGGAGTCAGCGCTCGGGAACCAGCACCCAGGAACGACTCGGGAACCAGTGCCCAGGAACCAGTGTCCGAGATCCAGCGCCTGGGAACCAGGACTCAGGAACCAGGAGTCAGGATCCAGCTCCCGGGGACCAACACCCGGGAACCAGGACTCAGGAACCAGCCCCCAGGAACCAGGACTCAGGAACCAGCGCTTGGAACCAGCACCCAGGAACGACTCGGGAACCAGCGCCCAGGAACCAGGACTCGGGACCCAGCACTTAGGAACCAGGACTTGGGATCCAGCACCCGGGAACCAGGACTCAGGAGCCAGTGCCCAGGAACCAGCGCCCAGGTACCAGTGCCCGAGATCCAGCGCCTGGGAACCAGGACTTGGGATCCAGCACCTGGGAACCAGGACTCAGGAGCCAGTGCCCAGGAACCAGGACTCGGGAACCAGCACTCAGGAACCAGGACTCGGGAACCAGCACCCGGGAACCAGGACTCAGGAGGCAGCACCCAGGAACCAGGACTCAGGAACCTGCGCTCAGGAACCAGCACCCAGGAACAACTCGGGAACCAGCGCCCAGGAACCAATGCCCGAGATCCAGCATCCGGGAACCAGGACTCGGGAACCAGCACTCAGGAACCAGGACTTGGGATCCAGCACCCGGGAATCAGGACTCGGGAACCAGCGCCCAGGAACCAGTGCCTGAGATCCAGCGCCCGGGAACCAGGACTTGGGAACCAGCACTCAGGAACCAAGACTCGGGATCCAGCACCCGGGAACCAGGACTTGGGACCCAGCACTCAGGAACCAGGACTCGGGATCCAGCACCTGAGAACCAGGACTCGGGAACCAGCACCTGGGAACCAGGAGTCGGGAACCAGCACTCAGGAACCTCATCTCGGGATCCAGCACTTGGGAACCAGCACCCGGGAACCAGGACTCAGGATCCAGCCCCTGGAATCAACACCCGGGAACCAGCACCCAGGAACCAGGATTCGGGATCCAGTGCCTGGATCCAGCGCCGGGAGGCTTGGGCCCCTGTGGCCGCGGCGAGGACTGGGGGGCCACCTCCCCGCCCCGAGGTCCTGGGGCCGGAGCTCCCAGGTCTGGCGGCCTCAGTGCTGCTCCCGCCTTCCGCCTCCGGGCTCCAGAGGGAAGGTACCTGGTTCTTTCCTCTTGCACCCGGTGAGGGTGCAGGCAGGTGGTAGGAGCTGGGCCGGCTGCTGCGGGGAGGCCTGGAGGGCCTGAGACCCGGGAAGGAAGCCAGGAGCGGGGCGGGGGTCCCGGGCCCCGACGGCTAGGAGGCCGAGGCTGCTGAGCCCAAGCCCTGCTGCCCCCGCCTCGGCCCGGGCTCCCTCCCGCAGATAGTCACACCCACTTGCTTATTCTCAAGTGCACTCGTACAGGGGGTCCCCGAAGCTGGAAGCGCCGCCCGAGGCCTGGACCCCGCAGGGCCTGCTGCTCCGCTGCCTGGTGCACCCCGCGCCCCTCAGCCCGGCCGCGGCCCGGAGGGAAGGAGCCTGCTGTGGGGCCGGGTGTCTGCACCGCCCAGCAGGCTGCCAGGAGCGTCCTGCACATCCAGGCCCAGGCTGCGCCTGCGGGGAGAGGGAGGCCTGGCCCCCTGGCCGGTGAGGGGGGGGACTCTGGGCTCGTCGTGGGGCCCGGCCTTGTCTCCAGGGTGGAGGATGCAGCGTCCTTCCTCGCAGCCTGGTGTCCTCGGGGCGCCACCGACAACGGTCGGGGCCTTGGGTGACGGGGGCGCCCACAGGGGACGGTCCTGAGGACGCCCCCGGATGCCCCCTGGCAACCGTACCGCCGCTGGTTCAATGTGGCAAGGATGCAAAGCCGCTGTGGGTGCTGCGCCCAAAGCTGAACTTGGAGGCTCGGATCCGGCTCCGGGCAGCAGAGGGCGGGGGCGGTGCTCGGTGGCTACGGGCAGCACAGACCTGGAGCGGGGAGTGGGGGGTCCCCCGGTACCTGGGACGGGGGGGGGAGCAAAAACAGCGAAAACCTCTGCGGGGTGGGGGTGGGGGGCTCAGGCCGTGAGGCAGTTGCCTCCGCTCAGGTCGTGGTCCCAGGGTCCTGGGATGGGGCCAGGCTCCCTGCTCCCGGGGTCGGCTTCCCAGCTCCTCACCCCCAGCCCCGCTTCTGCGCTGCTCTCTGTGGTTTTCTCTAAAAGCCTCTCCGGGAGGGCTGGTCATGCAGAAGCGTCTGCGGCCATGGTTCTCCCCGGAGACGTGCTGGGGGGGCAGGTAGGAGGGTCAGGGCATGGGGGGATGGAAGGGAGGTCAGGGCAGGGGGGGGATGGGAGGTCAGTGCATGGGTGGGGGCGGGGGGATGGTGCTGGGGGGGCAGGTAGGAGGGTCAGGGCAGGGGGGGCCAGGAGGGAGGTCAGGGCAGGGGGGATGGGAGGTCAGTGCACGGGTGGGGGCGGGGGATGGTGCTGGGGGGGCCGGGAGGGAGGTCAGGGCACAGCCGTCAGCAGGGCGAGGCACACGGGGCCGCGGGGCCTAAGGGTGCCCAGTGAGACGGGAGGGGCTGCGGCCGGTGGGGTGGGAGCTGGTGCGAGGCTTGGGCTCCCCAGCCGCCCTTGTCTGCACCCCCTGCACCCTAGACGTATCCCGGTGCGCTGGACGCCACGGCGGTGGGCTTGGGACACAGACCCGGGTGCTAACCCTGCCCCCCCGCTTTGCCTTGGGGGGTCACCTTGGCGCCCTGGGCCCAGTGCCCTCCATGCACTGGTGGGGTGTGTCCTTGCTCTGACCATCTGTCAGGAGAAGTGGGGCGTGGGGGGGCTGCAGGGGAGGCCCCAGGCCCGCAGCGCGCCCGCCAGCACCTGCCCTGCGGCAGGAGGGCCCCGCACCCCGGGGATGGCCGCCTCCTCCAAGGGGCTGGGGGGCTTGGGGCCAACGGAGGGAGAGGACCTGGTCCACTGTCGCGGCACCGAGCGGCGCCCTGAGCCTGGGCCTGCTCGCGGCCAGCAGGGGCCACAGACGCTGGGGCCGCGGGGGAAGGGGCTGCAGGCGGCGCCCCGGGGGGCGGGGAGGACACGGCTGGGCCCCGGGGGCGGAAGGGCGAGGGCCACGCGGACGGCCCACCAGGGGCCGTGGGTGCCCCCCACCCTGACCCGTGGCGCCCTGGCCGGGTCGGCCTCCCCTGCTGGTGCTGGCGGGGGGCCTAAGGGGACTCCTCGCACCCTGGGGCGGCCTGGGCGTCTCCTCAAAATAGAAGAACGTCCTGTGACGAGCGGACACGGTCCCGTGCAGCCGTCGGGCCTGGGCGCGGCCGGTCCACTGTCCTGTGGCCGCTTCCACCGCGCGGGCAGGCGGCCTGCGGAGCGTCAAGGACGGGTGGCCGGGTGCGGGGACACTGTCCCTCCCCCAGGAGCACCTGCACCTTGACTGTCGTGTTGGGTCAAGGAGACGGAGCCCCTCCGGGGGGTTTAGATGGCTCCCTGGCAGGGGGCTCCCGGGACGGCCGTCCCAGAAGGTACGCGTCACCCGGAGGCCGCAGCCAGGACAGGGGACCGGTTTCTAGCCCCGCCGCCAGCAGCTGACCCTCACGTGGCTGCGGCCGAGGCCCCTGTCCTGCGGCTTGTGTCATCCAGTCCCCGGGTACCCCCTGGCCCCCAGCAGGGAGGTCGCAGGGCCGCCGGGGGGCCGCGGGGGGGGCGGCAGGTGCACCTCCTCCTGTCCAGGTGGGGGGGGGGGTCCGAGGGGCCGCAGGTCTGCCCCAGCCGCCCGCGTCACGACCCCTGCTCTGGCGCCCAGCCGGTCACACATTCGTGGCCCCCGTGCCACCGACACACACCCGGTCGTTGTCCAGCCCCGCGGAAGGGCCCGGCTGGACGGGTGTCCCTGTGCGGTGACACAGGGCAGCTCCCACTGGCGGCCGGAGAGACCCGTGGACAGTCCGGCACCCCAGCCCAGGGTGGCTGTGGCCGCCTCTCGTGACAGCACGTGCGGGGACATGGCGACCGCGACTCGTGGGCAGAAACACGAGCTGTGCGTGGACCCGGCCCCTGGGGGAGCGGGAGGGGGGCTCACGGGGACCGGGTGATCTGGAGGCGCCGGCCTTCACCAGCCGGCCGGAGGACTGGGGGGGCGTCGGGGGGCTCGGCGGTGGGCGGCCCAGGCCGTGACCCGGGTCCCGGTCCCGGGATCGAGCCCCGCGTCGGGCCCCTGCACGGAGCCTGCCGCTCCCTCTGCCTGTGTGTCTGCCTCTCTGTGTCTCTCGTGAATAAATAAATAAAATCTTTAAAAAAAACCCCAAGCCTCCAAGGAGTGGCTCCCTTTCGTGGCCGTCCCTGTTCTGGTTCCTAGAGACAGCTGCTCCGACAGCGCCGGATCCGCCTGTCCCTGCGGGCCGCGGCCAGGGGCGGGTGGCGGCCACAGTTCCTCGGCCCCGGGGCGGCCGGAGCGCCTGGCTTGTGACCCCAGCCAGCCAACAGGCCGAGGCTCCTCAGAGCCCCCCCCTCCAGAGCACCCCCCAGCCCGGAGCCTGAGCCACAAGCTGCGTCACCTGAGCCTCCTGGCTGGCAGCGGACCTGCCGCTGGGCGCTATCTTCAGCCTTCCTGCTCCTCTTCCCAGGAGGAAGGAATTCGATCTGCAGAAGGCGGCCCCAAGCTGGGTCCCCAAAGCCCCCGGGAGACCCGTGTGGGAGGGGGACCCAGCTGGCCAGGGACCGGGGCTGGCCCAGGAGACCAGCCTTAGTGGGACGGAGTGGGGAGGCGGCTGGCGGGGCGAGGCCTGGGGCGGAGTGGGGAGCGGAGTGGGGAGCGGAGGCTGCAGGCCCTCCCGGGACGCATCCCGCCCACGGCTGTCACCTGCCCCCAGAGGCCCAGCCCTGTCCGCACCTGGGTGTCCTCGGGCCATCAAGGCCGGGAGCACCTGCGCTGCTGGGCTGAAGGCCACCTTCTTATCTCCTGGTGGGGCTCAGAATCAGCCCCCCTCCCCCACCCCCTACGCCCCCCTGCACCGGGACTCCTCCCCCCTCCCCCTGCTGGATGATAGCAGATCCCACCCTGAACCCGGGTGGACAGCTCTGGGAGGCCTCCACGGCCAGCCACCGCCCGGCCTGCCTCCAGTTCCGTGGGGTGCACCTCCTGGGCCCCGTAGTGAGGCTGAGTGGGGACCCCCCCGGACCCCAGCCCTCCTGAGGCCCCGGAGTTTCAGAGCACAGGGCTGCTGTGGGGCCAGTGGACGGGAGGCAGCGACGTGGGGCCCGCGCACAGGGAGCGGGTGGTAGCGCCGTGCAGGAGAGCGGGTGGTTAGGGACGCCGCGGGACAGGCGGGTTGGTCTGAAGGAAGCCTCCACACCGGGGACTCCCAGAGCTCCGAGCGCGGAGGGGCCTGGCGGGGCGCGGGGTCCGGGCCGCCGGGCCAGCAGGGCTGGGCTTCCCGGCCTTCGTTCTGGCATCAGGGTCTCCCGCTCTTCGGTTCTGGCGACCTCGGCGAGTCCCATCTGCAAAATGGGCAACCGGCCTGCCCAGGATCGGCGGAGGCGTCAGACACAATCCTCTAAGGGGCTCCTTCCGGGATGAAGTCATAAAAGGAAAGTGAGGTGCTTGAGAGAGAGAGCTGAAGCCCCCGGTCTGAGGACTCGGCCGGGGAGGGGGCCTGTCCATGTGGCTTCCGGCCTCCCGCCGCCCTGCCGGGTCCCCCCCCGCCCCCCCCCCTCCCCGTTTGCGCCCTTCCCTGACCAGACGCTCACGGCCGGGCACAGCTTTCCATCCCACGACCGGGGCCTCCCGGCCGCCCAGGGCAGGTCAGCTGCTGTGACCCTGCAGGATGCGCTGTCCCCACCCAGTTCCGGAGACAGCGAGCGCCGCGGGTGCCCAAGGAGCCCGGTGCGCGGTCAGGGCTCGTGGGAGGCGGAAAGCGCTGAGGCCCAGCCGCTGGGCTCCTGGAGGTGCGGGGGGCGAGGGGCTCACTTTCATCTCGAATGTGGATCTTGTTCCGCCCAATGCCGATTGCTCATCCATCAAGATCACACACGGGGCCTCCAAGAGGTTCCGGGCCCGCAGCTTGAAGCAGTAACCCCCACGTGTCCCCACGTCTGGCACCGCAGGCTTGGCCGCCCGGCCCGCTCCGACTGGGCCTCGACCTCGGGGGCGGCCCGGCACCAGTGCTTCCTGCTCTTGGACCTCTGGTCTGGAGGTGGAAGCGTCTGGAGCACACGCCCTCCACACTGGTTTCTGGTCCCTTTGTACACGCGCGAGTGATTTCTTCAAGATCCAAGTGGCAGAGCGACGGACCCGTCGAGGGAGCTTTGCCGGGTCAGACCGCTGTTCGCAGAGGCCCTAAGGCTTGAGGAAGCCCACCCAGGTGCTACGCAGCTTGCCCCGCGACGCCGGGTACGGATCTGGCAGCAAGGGACCGGGGACTCGCACTCGGGTGGCTTTCTCCACCCCTTGGCACAGGCGGTGGCGGGCCTAGGGACGGGCTGGCGAGCCCCGCAAGGACGCACAGCAGCCCCCGCCCCTCCCACGGCCCCGCAGGGCCGGTTCCTCCTCGACGGAACCCGAGTCGGTGGATAAACCGCAGAGAAGTCAGCCTTCTCAGAGGGTGCCGATGGCCGGACTTTCCAGAGAAAACCCTTAGCGGGGAGCCTGCGTCTCCCTCTGCCTGTGTCTCTGCCTCTCTCTGTGTCTCTCAGGAATAAATACATAAAACCTTTAAAAAAAACACAAACTTTTCAAATGGTGAAAACCGCCGCCATGCAGGTGTAGGCGACTTAGGCGTGCTGTTGGACCCTTGTTCAGTCCCGTTTAACCCTTGCGGCGTGAGGGACCCCCCCACCCGCCCCGGTACAGGTGCGGGGAGCACCTCGGGGGGATGCGCCTCGCTGATGCTAGGTGCGGGCACCGCGGGGACGGAACCGGTGCACCCTGGCCGGGCACTTGCGCTCCCCTTCCGTGGGGTGAAGCCCTGCGGGCGCTCCCAGGGTCGGGGCTCTGTCCACTGGCAGATGTGACCCGGCGCCCGGGAGCTCACCCTGGGCCACCTGGTCCTCCCGCCTTGTCGCCGCCTTGTCGCCCGTCCTGGGCCCCGCGGGCCGCTCGGTCGGAGGCGCCCACTGTCTGGGGGGCGGACCCGAGGAGCCGAGCTGCCTTAAACATCACGGCCTGGGCGCCAAGACCCTTATTTGAAAGTCAGGCCCTGGCGTCACTTGCCCGCAGAGCATCGGGTGGCTGAGGGGCGCCAAGCGTCCACCTCAGTGCATCGAGGGCTCATCGAAGGCCGCGGTCGTCGGACGGGGCAGTCTTGTGCCCCGGTGACGGCTGGCGGCGACCCAGGGCGCCCTGGACCGCTGCCACTCGGTGTGGCCCGCGGGCTGCAGAACAGGCGCCACCTGCATCCCACAGCACGCGGGGCCTGGGCTTAGGCCACCGGCGGGGGCGCACAGGGGCTTCCACGCGCGGCACCCCGAGCCCCGGGAAGACGCACCCTCCTCTGGGCCGCCCGCAGCCGGCAGCTGGGGGAGCGGCGGGAACGGGGGGGGGGGCAGAGCGAGGGCGCCCCTCGGGGCCTCAGGTGATGTGCCCGCCCGCGGGCTGCGCCGTGCAGGGCCCCGGGCGCGGGGGGACATCAGCGAGGCCTCCCAGGCCGGCATCCCGGCCCCCGTTCCCCCGCAGGCCGCCCGGGCCCCAGCGAGCCCGCGCTCCGACCCGCGAGCCGGGGATTGGGGCCAGGATCCCCTGAACCGTCTCACAGCTCGGTGCTAGTCTTCCTGAAAGTGGGTTTTGACTCGGGGCGGTTCACTTTTATCCTAAGCTACTTAGACTTTTAAGCCTCAGCTTTCCCTCCTGCAAAACGGAGAGGGCGCGGGTGCCCCGGGGCTGCGGCGAGGTCCAGGGTATGCGCCAGTCCCCTAAAGGTAGTGTTCTAGACCCCAAGGGCCTTGGGCTTTGGCTTGCTTTGCTTTTTAGCAGCACCTCGTATTTTTTCAGGGCCGTGACGGGTTTTAAGAACCAGAACAAGGGGGACGCTACGCAGGAGAGCAAGTGAGTCACTCCCGGCATCTCTAGAACTCCGTTTCTGGAGTTGCAGGCAATCCTCACAGGTAATCATTCCCATTTTACAGATGAGGAAAATGAGACTCAGGGGACACAATCTGCAAAATATAGGGTGAGATGCCCTCCGCCAAAGCCCGTTAAAGGAACTTGAATTGAAACCAAGTCCAGAGCTGGAAGATGAGCTTTGTGGGGCTAGTCCAGCAGCAACTTCCAAGACGAAATGACCGGAAAAGCAGGGGAGATGACTAACAAATGAGCTGCAGCCTACAGGGTGGCATACTCGGCTCCTGTC